>NC_136261.1:380828286-381123286 GCF_964187855.1 Myxine glutinosa | reverse complement strand
AAGCAACGCTTTATTAGCTAATAATTCACTTGTTTCAATGCAATAAAGAACTACAATACTATAACGAATTTAGTAATTCAAGTCGTTGGTTCTTCTTCGTTCACCGGTGCTCTCCTGTTTTCTGTTTCCCGTTGCGTGCTCGTTTGTTCCGTCGGGCAGGGGTTATCGTGGCAAGTGCTCTTGACTCATAGTTTGCTCTGGTTTATATGGGCCTTGTCGCGCTAATCCCTTCTCCGCAAATGCCCCGAGGTCATGCATGCTCGCCCCCCTGCTGGGGAGTTCCTTCACCCTCTTTGCATCCCGATGTCCCAAGTCAATAGTGAAGGCTTGGGAATGTGTGTTAGCCCGGGGCCGTGCTAAAGCTACACAACAGGACTCCCAGCTTCGACAGGGCGAGATGCATTCCTGACATTCTTACGACCACCTGCTCGTACCTTGGTTCGTTACCAGTTCCAACCAATGAGTTACACTGAGTTACACTTCCACAGTACCATCATCGGAATAATATGGTATTTTGCTTGTGCAATTGAAAGTATATTGTACTTGTGATGTTATTCTTGTGTGACATTAATACAATACTTGTTTTTTGGTAACAATCAGTTGGTGTGGTTTCACCATTGGTCATTGACACACATAATAACACATCTTTCTGCCGTGACTCCTTTCGGGGCTTGGAGGTACACCGTGACCGGGTTTGGGAAGGAGCACATAACACTTGCTCAAGCTTAATTAATACATGTATTAATCAGCATTAAGTGTATTCCATTTTATTCAACAGTAACTAATTGTCTGAGAGCTTTTGGACAAGTTTGAAATCTGTGCAACTGATGAACTCTCGCAGGTCTGGCTCGTGTGCAAACCCATAAGGCAACCAGCCTGCTCGTCGAAGAATGGCTTATCAGCGCATCGACCAGTTTGAAGTTGTTTTAATTAAATATTCATAGGATTTCATGTCACCTTTGAAAAGGATTTAAAACGTTAACTCATATATTAAAGATTCAAACTATGGAACAAACATTTAATTGTTAGTAAGTCTGTAACTTGTAACCCTCTGAACTGAATCTTGTGACTATAACTTGTAACAATAACTTGTAACCCTCTGAATCTGAACACTTGTAACCCTCTTTTCTCCAGGCGGGAGATTGGGCCACCATCTGGTCTTCATCAAGAACCCAGATGTTATCTTAAAAGTCACAGAACTTGTTGATACTGAATTGCAAGGCAGACCAGATTCTTTGTAATACCATTTCAATAATTGGTGACATTTATGAGATAACTAGTGTGCTGTCCTTTCAATCGACAATGGAAAGAACCTGCAGTACCATGGATGGATCCAACAGATGGTGGTGAGAGACCACGAAATGCTGCTGCCTTCATTGTTAATTTGTAAAAGTTTCTTGAATCTCTTGCAACTTTTCTTATCTCGTTCCCTCATACCCCTATCTAAGTTCCTCCCTCTTTCTCTCCTCCCCTCAGCCCCCACCCCATCGTCCTTGTTCTTCACAAAAGTATAAGAAGACTGTGCTGCACCAATGCTTCAGGATTTTGCTTAGGAATTGGTGTGTGTGTGTGTGTGTGTGTGTGTGTGTGTGTGTGTGTGTGTGTGTGTGTGTGTGTGTGTGTGTGTTCTTTTTGGATTCTTGCCAAGTGGTTTTCTGTATTCCTTTGAGTAATATCTTCCTTGTAACTGAAGTGAAGTCCTCCATGTTGCATTAAAAATCAGTCAATTCTCTTTTGAAAGGTTTGGACAATTTAATTTTTTGTGTTCTGTCATTCATTCAAGACTAAATTAATTAATTCCCCAACAATAATGGTGACGGTGACACAGGATGCTGACACTGGAGCGATCTGGAGTGACAGGAGAGCAGAGAAGTGAGTGGAGGTGAATGCAAAGAGATCGAGCCTAAATTTGAAGGTAAGGGATCAATTTTGTACCCTGATAAAGCTGTCTTCACCTCGCACGTTCTACAACCTCTCTCTTCTCGCTCCACGTCATCTGGTAACGTATTGTTACGGAATCTGGGGGACGGCACTCCCGTTAGCAAGGGGGGGCGGGGGTTAATCCCTTTGTCCTGTTAAGCTGGCCGTCTCCGCCAGTCCTGGAAGTATGACGTCACTTCCGGCCGATGGTATGGAGGGTCGTAAGCCCAATTAGTCTTAATACCTAAGTATTACCACCGGCCGTCAGCGAGGAAATACTCCCGCCCGTGCCACAGCGTAATTGATGGATTGCGCCGAGTGAAGCGAACTGCGGCGCGAGCCGCTAACAATGACTAAACCTGATTGCGAAGTGGTTCGGCCAAAATTGTGCCACAGGTACTCAATCGGGAAATCACTAAAGCGATCGGATGAGAAAGAAACCAAGGTAAGGAGGAACAGGTATTTATTAATTATGTACAACAAACTAAAGAAAGAGAAGAAACGAACGTAATTTACAGAAGAGGAAGAAGAAGATACACAGGGCAATTCTTAAACAGGCTTACTTATAGATCCACAGACAACACAGACAGCACAAACTCACGTACACGAATGGGGAATTGCAGGCAGGAATGAATGGCTGGAAGGGGAAGGTTCAGGTCCATGCAGAACGGGCGGCAGGGAGGTCCGGGAATCGTGACACGCCATTGGTGTCCCACGGGCACACACTTGTTCTTGGTTCAGTCGCAAAAACCCCGGTCGTCAGCCGCCTTATGCGACTCTCCAGTGCTCCTTTCTCATGTGCCTCTGAAGCTCATCTGCTCGTACCTTCTCCTTGCTCGTCTGCGCGTCTCTGCCTCATGCGTCGTCTGGTGGGGGCCTTGCGCCCAGGGTTTTATATCCACCCCCGTGGAACCTTCACGAACCTGCTAGATCTTTCTGTCCGCGCCCTCTCAAGCCATGCCCACCGATTCCTGGTTGGTCATTAGGGGGCTCCCTGGCTCCACCTTTGATGACGAGGTGGGGCCACGCCCTTCTACTCCATGATGACCTCGTGGGCAATGGAGTTTTGCAGATGCTGAAAACAACCCAAAGCAGTAGCGGCGAACGCCGCCGTGCTGGCGCTTTTAGGAGGCTATGGGGATATGGTAAGGGATCCTATCTTATTTGATTTGATGCAACGGAGAGTCAACTATTGGAAACAGGTCCTTAACTGAAACACATACTAATGATATAACTATTGAGAGGTCCTATGGTGTCCTACGTGTTGCAATGTGGACTAACTAAGGTGCAATTATTTCAATTAACAGCCAATTACGGGGAAATGTACACAGGGGTTTATTTACAAGGGAATTTTCTACTAAATTTACATGTGAAGGTTCTAAAAACCGCAACAGTATCAAAGAACCAATTGCTGATTTTTGATGACCATGTATTATGTTTATTGTGTGTGTGTGTGTTTATCTGTTTGCCTGTTCTTGCATTCGTTTTTGTTATGTATAAGTGATTTGTGATAGAGGTCTGGTTTTGGCCATGTAATGATTCGGTTTGGGGACACCGGACTTTGATCAAGTGAAATACCCTGATGTGTTTGATCGTTAGGACAGATCTGATCTGATTCTGGCTGTTAAGCACAGGTGACCGCAATTGGTAGCGGTGGTTCAGCTGTATCACGAACCTCGTCTTACTGCAGAGGAGAGGTTGTGAAAACAGTGATTTGTTGTACGGTGTGGTTGATTTGATTATTTGTCACAGTTGGTGACCGTTGTGTGCTGACACGTTTGGTTACTGATATCCAGCCGGATCTGGTATGAGTGTTGAGTGAGTTGTGTGCTTATTCAAGTGTGTTGTGCGTGGAGGGACGGTTGTGTGCGTGTTGATTGCATTTTCCCTGATTTGATTTTATCTGATCTGATTTTGATCTGTTTGAGGTACACTGGTGTTGAATTGATTGTAGCTTTCGTTGAATTGTTGCTTTGATTGTGCCTTTGACTGTTCCTTCCTTTGATTGTTGTCGATTTCTGATCTGATTGATTGTGCTTTTCTGTTGTCTTGATTTTGTCTTGATTTGGCTCCCTCTTTGAGGGGGATTTGACTCTTTTTGGATGTCTTTGATGTTGATTTGACTCTTTTTTGAGTTCTGTCAATCATTAAAGACTAAATTAATTTATTCCCGAACAATCCTCTGGGCCTTTAAGGGTACTTTGTTTATTCAGGGTATTTAAGGGTCTTTTGGGTTTAAAGGGTCTTTTGGGTTTAAAGGGTCTTAAAGGGTCTTTGGGGTCTTCAGGGTGTTTGGGTCTTCATGGTGTTTTGGGTCTTTTGGGTCTTCTGGGTTTTTGGGGGTATTCGGGGTGTTTTGGGTCTTCTGGGTCTTTTTGAGTCTTCGGTGTCTTTTGGGTCTTTGGATGTTTTGGGTCTTCGGGTTTTTGGGTCTTATGGGTATTTTGAGTATTCGGGGTATTTTGGGTCTTCGGGGTCTTTTGTGTCTTTGGGGCCATTTTGGTCTTCGGGGGTCTTTTGGATCCTCTGGGCCTTTGAGGTGTTTTGGGTCTTCAGGGTCTTTTGGGTCTTCAGGGGCTTTTGGGTCTTAAGGGTCTTTTGGTTCCTCTGAGTCTTTAAGAATATTTTGGATCTTCCGAGTCTTTTGTGTCTTTGGGGTGTTTTAGGTCTTCGGGGTGTTTTGGGTCTTCAGGGTGTTTTGGGTCTTCAGGGTGTTTTGGGTCTTCGGGGTGTTTTGTGTCTTCGGGGGTGTTTTGGATCTTCAGGGTCTTTTGGATCCTCACGGCCTTTACGGGTAGTTTGGGTCTTCGGGGTCTTTTGGGGTCTTCAGAGTATTTTGGGTCTTCAAGGTCTTTTTGGGTTTAAGGGTATTTTGGGTCTTCAGGGGTCTTGGTGGTCTTAAGGGTCTTGGGGGACTTAAAGGGAATTCAAAAGTCTGAGTGGTCTCAGCAGTCTAAACGTAATTAAGAGTTCATGGACTGTGTTTTGGGTGTTTATTTTTTGAAGAAGAAGAAGAATTTTGGTCGCTGATAAACAAACAAACAAGAAGACGTCATGCGGAGCACGATACTTGCAAAATCCATCCCCCACCACCAAGAAAAAGAAATTCCATTGATACAGCAAATTGTCCATTTCATCAAGATTAAAATTGACAATCTTGATCAAATCTCAGGTCAATAGGAAAAAAAGTGACGATTTTTCAGATGAAAAATGATTATTTTCGAAGGTTGACCTTGAGCTGACCTTTGACCTTTTGACCTCAAAAGTATGTTTCCCAATTTAGTGACTCGATATGCAAATGCTGTTCAATTTTCAAGTCAATTTGATGAAAATTGAGGATTTTAGATATTTGGCCTATGTTGACCTTTTGGCCTATGTTGACCTCAAGTATACTTGGTGGTTGAATTCAGTGACCAGATATGCAAGTCCTCTTCAAATTTCAAGTCAATCAGATGAAAATAGAGGATTTTAGAAATGTGGCCCATGTTGACCTTTTGGCCTATGCTCACCTAAAATATAATTTGTGGTTGAATTCAGTGACCAGATATGCAAGTCGTCTTCAAATTTCAAGTCAATCGGATGAAAATTGAGGATTTTAGAAATTTGGCAAAGTTGGTGACATTTGGCCTCTGTTGACTTTTTGACCCCCAAAAACAATAGGCTTCTCAATGTGCATGATATTTCAAATGAAAAATGATGATTTTGGAAGGTTGACCTTGAGTTAACCTTTGACCTTTTGACCTCAAAAATAGTTGGTTTCCCTATTTATTGATTCAATGTGCAAATGCTGTTCAATTTTCAAGTCAATCGGATGAATATTGACGGTTTTTCAGATAAAAAGTGATTTTGGAAGTTTGACCTTGAGTTGACCTTTGACCTTTTGACCTAAAATAGTATCTTTCCCAATTTAGTGACTCGATATGCAAATGCTGTTCAATTTTTCAAGTCAATCGGTTGAGAATTGACGGCTTTTTAGATGAAAATTGATGATTTAAAAAATCTGACCTTAAGTTGACCTTTGACCTTGTGGCCTCAAAAATAGTATGTTTCCCAATTTCTTGACATGATATACAAATGCTATTCAATTTTCAAGTCAATCAGATTTAAAATGGCGATTTTAGAATATTTGACCTCCAGATGACCTTTGACCTTTGACCTCAAAATCAATCGGCTTCTCAATTGGGACGACTTATACAACGTGGTGAAGTTTCGTGACGATCGGTTTAGAATTGTGACCTGTAGGCCGGTGACAGACAAACAGACAGCCAAACAGACAGACAGACAGACAAACAGACAGACAAACAGACAGAACCACAAACGGAACCGACCAATATACTTGAAAAATCTTCGATTTTGCAAGTAACAAACATAACCACGAACGTTTGCTGTATTATAATAAGATAAGTACATCGCGTTCTGTGAAACTAACTGTATTTGAGAACCTGCTCTCATTGTGCGAGGGTGCGTCATCGCGTTTTTTATGACGTCACGGGTAGAACCTCCTCCTTATTGGCCAGGGAGTTGCGCATCTTGCTTCCTCACGTTTATAACGCTTCGGTCGGTGGTGAGGGAACGTGTCTGTACTCGTGACCGGGTTAAGGAATAATTATCAAGTTATTGATGATAAATGTATGACAATTGTGTTTGTTGAGGGGAAATGTTTCAACATAACAAATGTACAATGATGAGGAAAGAAGTGGGAGCCATATCCATATTTGATTCACACGTTCATTCATTTCGTCAACATGACACCGATAATGGCCACTGAAGAAGAAGAAGAATATAATATCGGATCTGTGAACTCGAGTATCAAACTTATCATATTCCATCTTTATCCGTTTAGCTTGTTTCCGTTTTGAAATCTGTTCCGAGAGATCCTCCTTTTCTAAGGTTGAATTCGAACACTTGGTCCGTCAGACCCTCATTGAGATCCTTGCTGGGTCCATGGACTGAGGTGATTGTGGTGATGAGCGAGAAACCACCATTACTGATTGTATTTTATTTTAAAGTGAACACATTGATGGACCCGAGTCGAACGTGACAGAACTGGCTGGATTTACACGGCTGAAGGTGGATTTGGTGTGTATTAATGGGGGTAGAAAATATCAAGGTTTTGGATGGGGACACAGCTGTTTTGAAGACCTGGAGGGAGGAGTGGGATTGAAGAGAGTGCTGGAGTTTGTTCCAGAGGTGGGGGAGGGTGGGGGGGAGAGGAATGAAAGATGGAAGGTGAGCAGAGAGTCTTGATTTTGGCAGTTTCACCAGAGGAGGGTTGCTAACAGATATTGAGAGTCATGAAGGAATATTTGGTGGACAGAGCACAGACAGAGCAGGGGGAGCAAGGCCAGAGAGGAGTCTGTAGAAGACATAAAGACCCCAACCTGCCTGCGTTGAGAGAGTGAAAGGCCCTCATTCAGCTTCATCGTGGGAGATACCAGTGATTCTCAAAGCCTTGGTTTCTACAGCGTGAAGCTGAGTTAGATGTGAGGCAGGAACACCAGCCCAGAGTTGAGAGCAGTATTCCATCAAGCTGCAGATGACAGCTTTGCATGTGGTGAGAAGCTCAGTCGTGCCAAGAAAGGACTTCGCACGACGGAGGATGCCCAGTGACCGACTGGCTTTGAAGGCCAGCTTGGAAATGTGGTTTTCCCAGAAAAGATAATGGCAGATAGTGAGACCCAAAAGCTTGAGTGACAGAACTTCTTGGAGAGGATTGTTGAGAAAGTATATGGGAGGGTTGTCCAGACGGTTTTTTCGGAGAGATATAGTGAGAGTGTCAGATTTGTCAGAATTTAAAGACATGGTCCACTTGTTTGACCAGTTTGTGATTTTATCCAGGTCTGCAGAGAGTGAAAAGGCTTCTGAATGCCGATCTGAGGGTTAAGAAATGCAGCGGCAGAGGGTGGAGTCTTCAGCTAAAAGATAGAGAGGATCTTCCATAGAGTCGGAGAGATCATTGATGATGACCAGAAAAATCACGGGGCCTAGAACACTGCCTTGGGTAACTCCAGTCTGGACAGGAAGGGGAGATGAGAGAATTTAGAGCCACATGTTGACTACAACAGAAAAGGAAATCCGCGAGCCATGCGTGGAGATTTCCATGGATACCATAAAAGGAGTGTTTGGTAAGCACGGCGGGGTGCCAGACTCCATCGAAGGCACGAGATATGTCAAGAGACGGCTCTGATGTCCTGTTTGGCGTTGAAGGCACTCATCGCTGGTAAATGGAGGGAAGGAAGTATCAATTCATTGCTGGTAAATGGAGGGAAGGAAGTATCGATTCATTGCTGGTAAATGAAGGGCAGGAAGTATCGATTTATTGTTGGTAAATGGAGGGAAGGAAGCATTGATTCATCGCTGGTAAATGGATGGGAGGAAATATGGATTAATCGCTGGTAAATGGAGGGAAAGAAGTAACGATTCATCGCCCTGAAGGTGGCCAGAGGCAGTATGTTTTTGTGTTTTCCGTACAGGCTAAAGCTCGTTTTTCACAGCAACCACATGTCCAATTGTTGTCTGAATCCAAAATTTGAAGAAAAAAAAGTCCAAATCTGTCCAATTTTTTTTTTGTCCAAATCTGTCCACAACTTTTTGGAGATACAGTATCTTGTTCACAAACAAACAGACCGACAGACAAACAGACAAACAAACAGACAGGGGTGAAACATAGACAGTAGAATGACACTCAGTAGAGCATCCTTTTAACCTCAAAAATAATCGGTGATTTAATTCAGTGACCTGACATGCAAATAGTCTTCAAATTTTAAGTGAATGGGATGAAAATTGACAATTTTATAAATTTTGCCGATGTTGACATCTTGGCCTATGTTGACCTCAAATATAATTGGTGGTTGAATTCAGTTCGCTGATATGAAAATCCTTTTCAAATTTCAAGTCCATCACATGAAAATTTAGGGTTTTAGAAATTTGAAAAGGTGGTTTACCTTTGGCCGATGTTGACCTTGTGACCTATGTTGACCTCATAAATAGATGATGGTTGAATTCAGTTCGTTGATATGAAAATCCTTTTCAAATTTCAAGTCTCAATCATATGAAAATTGAGGATGAAAAAAAATTGAAAAGGTTGTTGACCTTTGGCCTATGTTGACTTTTTGACCTCCAAATAAATAGGAATCTGTCAGACCACCAAATCTACCATTTCATGAATATTCGTGTAGATGAGTTAAAAATTGTGATCTGTCGCCAAGTATAAGTGAGCGAACAGACAAACACAAAAACATACACAAACCAGAGTGATCAACATACTTGTCAAATATATATATTGTTGTGGTTTTGAGAAGTGTACATATAACATCATTAAAGGTTAAAGGTTTGCCCCCCATAGTTAGTCCACAAGCAACACGCAGGCCCATTTAGAACATTAGTTATGTCATAGTATGTGTTAGAATAAGGCCATTTCCCTAGTATCATCTGCGTTGTGTAAAAGAAATAAGATAGGCCCCCTTTCATTTTGCCTCCACCCTCCAAATCTACCTCGGGCAGAATCCATCCTGGGGCCCCTTTTTGCTATTCCACCGCATTAAGGTTGTTAACTAGCCGAGCTGACATGAGGTGGGCCTGACAAGAAGGTCTGGGTGTGGTGGTGTCGAGGGTGGAGCGGCGGAGACAGCAGCGGTAAGGGCCACCAGCCAATCAGGGCTCGGGTGACATGGGTGACAGGGCGTGGTATGGGTGTGCCTATAAAAGCCACCAAACAAAGCCCTCGCCAGGACTTGCACCAGTGGCATTGTGAAAAGGACTGATGCAGAGGACTAAGGCTGGCACTGTATGAGAAGGACTTGCTGGCGTTACGAGAACTGGAAGGAATTGCGCCGCGCATGTGAACTTGTGTTGGGAGCGCATATGAACTTGTATTGTGGGTGCATACGAATCGTATTGGGAGCGCATATAGCGCCGGTCCAGTTATTACTTATGCATCTGAGCCGCAAGTGTAACCGCCCAGCCAGCCTTACCTTTCGCCCCGTAATTGTCGGGTCTGCGCCAACAACCCACAGGGAGCTTCTGCCGGCTGACCATCTTCTTCGCGGTGCGAGTCGGTGACTGGAGCCAGCTGCCTGGACGCCATCCCTGGACCATCAACCTGACCATCTGCAACCCCGTGTGAGTGTGTCTTAGTGTGAAACGGGCCCGTGTCCTGGGATAAGTTAAGACTGTGTAAGGCTGCACTGTGTGTTCTTCTGCTGATTACTGTACATAGTGTAATAAACCATCTGTTCTTCCTTGTTTCTTCCTAATTTGACGGTATCAGTGATTTCCCCCATTGAGTAAGCGTGGCACGATTAGGAACCGCTCGGATCGGGATCTAGTCCTTGATTACGGCTCGGGTCATGGTTCGCTACTGCTCGGCGTTTCCACCGATAAACGTAATTCGGGCAGTGCTCATTTCCTTGCCTCCTGGGCGGCATTGGTACTTAGGTAATAGGAATTCGGCATACAACCCTATTTAATACCGTCCGGAAGGAACGTCATAGCCACGGATCCCGTCGGCTAGTCAAAGACAAGGGGACTAATCCCCCCCTTGGTAAGGGGAAAGGCCGACGAGGAGATCCACAACAATTGGTGTCAGGAGTGGGATTTGACCCACAGTGCGCTTAACGCACTCCAAATTACGAGCGGCCGAAATTTAATAAAACCAAATTTAAAATCGTGCCATGGATAACCAAGACGTTCGGATGCCGGTGGGGGAAGAAGAGGAGGAATTAGAATTAACCCAGGACCCCCGGGAAGAATTGGAACACTTGGCAATGGAGGACATTGATGAGGGGCAGGTAGCAGGAGAAGAACAAAATGGCGGCGCCTCGCACGTGGCCGCGGCAGCCGAGCCCGCTGTGCGACCCTTGTGCAACATTGAATTGTACCTAATTCAACTAATGGCAAAGATGGACACCCAAGAGAATAAATTGAATTAAATGGGGGACCATTTGAAAGTAGAAGGGGACAAATCAAGGAGGGAAATGAAGGGCGAAATTTGGGGATTAAGTGATAACATAAATAAAATAAATGGGAGAATGGACATCCAAGAAAAAAAGATGGATGCGCAAAGTAACCAAATGAAAGAAATGAAAGACGGGGTAATGGGGTTTGGAAACAGAATAGGTGGCCAAATAAAAAAAATGGGGAAAGACATAGGGCGCAGGTCGAGTGGGAAAGTCGCATTGGTACGCGACGAGGTAACGCGATTTGAGGAACGCGTGAAAAGCGAGTTTGAGCAGGGCACAGCTAACTTGACCGAGGGTATGGAAATAGCGACCCGGGGTGTGGAAAAGCCAACGGCCACCGAATTGGACAGGGCAAATTCATATGTACCGGAGGTCGCCAAGCTGGAAAAAGAAAATGAAATGTGTATAGTTGAAATTGGGGTTGCGGAGATGGCAGAGTTAGAAATTGAATGGTCAGAAAAAGTGATGGAATACGGGCAAAGTCCGTGTTCGCATTGTGATGTCGTGCTGCCTAACCCCAATGGAAATTTGCAGTTGGTGCAGGAGAAGAGGGTCCTGAAGGTGAGCAGGAGCATGTATAGCGGGAATGTGTATGGCGCGAAGAGATTTTTTGCGCGCTTGGGATCCAGACAAAGCCCGAGCGCCCGTGGAAGATATGTGGTGCGGTGTACGCGAGTGAATGGCGCGAGTGTGCGAACGGCACCGGAGCGAGAGTGTGAAACCGGGTGCGGAACGGAGTGTATATGGGAAGAGTGTGAAACAGAGTGTGCGATGGACGTGGAGAGTGAGAGAGTGCACACCAGAGCGCGTGATTGGGTGTGCAACAGAGTGCACACCCATGGGTAAGTGTGCAATGATTGGGTGTCCAACAGAGTGCACACCCGTGGTTGTTACAGAGTACGTAATGGGAGAGAGTGTGCCAGGATGTGCGCGAGAGGAGTGCGTAATGAAGTATGTGAGTGGAATGAGTGCGCCTGGGGAGTGTGCACCTGAGTGTGCGAGAGAAGAGTGTGCACAGGAGAGTGCAGTAAGGGAGTATATGGGAGGTGCTGGGACACCTGGAGGTGCGAGAGAGGAGTGGGTCGCGAGGTGTGAGTGTGAGAATGCGACTCAAGCATCGACGCAGACCAGGGCAGCGTTAAGGGCGACGGATAGCCGACGCGAGCTCTCGGTGCGTAGTGCGTTTTGTGTGCTGCGGGGAACGGCGGGGATCGTTGCCGCGGAAGCGTGCACGATTCGTGCCGGGCCCCGCCCTGTATGGTCGGTGCTGCGCCGTGGCGGTAAAGGCGAACGGCAAGGTTCAAGGGGAGGTAGGAGAGGTCGGGGCCACGCACCCTTGCGCGTGTGGTGCTTCGACCGTGGCCGGCTGGGTCATCGTGCCGGGGACTGGAAGGTCTCGCGCAGAGATGGCGCCTGGAACCTTGGCCCAAGTATGCCTCCTCCCCTGAACCGAAAATGCCGGACAGACCCAACCTACAGGAGACTAACCACCCGTATGCATTGCTCGGCTTTGCAAAGCCGAGCTGTGACAATGTACTTCCCCACCGAGAGGCTCAAGTGTAGTGGACGGATAGCGATAGTGTTGGTGAATGGTACCCAGCGTGGAGAAGTGGTGGTTTCGCCATCCTCACATTTTGGGGCAAAGGAGCATTAGATTATGGGGTTTGGCAGTGAAAACTAGCCGGGGTGGGCTAGGATAATGTTAGGGATTTAGGGAAATGACAGTAGGAGACATAAGATTTAAGTAGTGACTTTTGTACCAGTCGAGGGGACGTAGAGAGATTAGATGGATGATAATGACGAGGGATGTGCTTAGTGTAAGGGAAGACGGGGAGCACAAGTTTTAGGGGAAGTAGTCAGATAGATGATGCCGTGTGTGTGAGGACCTATGTGGTGAGCGTGATGAAATGAGGAATTGATAGAGAATGTCGGTGCTTGTTGAGCAAATGAGGAATTGATCGGGAATGGCTGAGCGTGGGAAAATCTGATTGTTGAGCAAATGAGGCAATGGTTTGGGATCACCAGAGGTGGTGTATTGAGGATGAATGGAGTGTGTTAGAAGAAGGACTTGCATGTTGTGCAAGTAGAGAACAGGAGTGTGGAATAAATGGTGTGGAATGCTTGGTGTGAGATGAGTAGTGTGGAATGCATGGTGCGAAGGAGTGAATGGGGGAGAGATGGACCCCTTCACGAGTACACGGGGCGGGTAGTTTAAAGTTAGGTAGAGTGTTTAGGTAAATTGTTTGGATATTGACACCTGTGGTGCAGGTAGTAGCAATGAAGTGCTTGGTTTGGTGCATGAGTCTGTGGAGATGGCTGGGCGTGTGGGCCTGTTGGTGAGTATGATTATTGGAGCACTCCGCCACTGGTAGTTTGTCGGCCAGGTGGGGCCGCAGGTAGGCTCTGGGAGCCAGTTAGGGTTATTCAGTGGGGCCCGAGGATCCAAAGGAAGGACCCGGGTAGCCCAATGCCAGAGAGGGCATTAGAGGGGTGAGAGAGCCAGGAGGGCCTTCCCCAGTTAGGTAGTCGCAGGAGCAAGGTAAGCTCGGGTGGCGACTTCAGTGGCAGAGGTGCCCGGGTAAGACCCGCTAGTGGAGTCACACGACCCAGCCCCGAAATTGTGCGAGGGCACAGTGTGAAAAATTGGGGGTGAGACCCAAATTGGAAGAGCACCACGATTGGCAAATTAAGCCAATGGATTGGCAGAGCAAAGATGCAGAGAAAAAGAGCAAAGAAGATGGCAAATTGGATTGGCAGAGCAAGACCCCGGGTAGTGTAAAGTGTTAATGTTATTAGAAGTATAGTTAGGATAAGAAATCTCTTCGCACCATACACATTAGGGTGGTGCTCAAAATATTTAAAAAAAATATTTACTGGGACCTGGCTTTATGTTGTTCCTTTTGTTCCAAAATGAAAAGACACCAAATATGAAAGCAATCTGATTTTATTTAGGGGTGCCACATCAGCCTTCAAACTAAAGGTGTCTACAAAACTTTTCTATATATGGATCGAAAGCAAAACCAGAAGTTTGTTTTATGAAAATCCACCCTCCACTCACTTTCTTTGTATTCTAGCAAACACAAGTTACAATAGCTGCACAAATAGCACTATATTGCTATGAAAACTCAAATTCAATGATAACAATCCAAATGTTCAGTTCATAAAATGAAGAGACACCATATCACATAATATTAAAAAACCCAAATATAATGAGAAATGTAACTCCTATTTCTGGGCCTGTTTCACCACTGTTGCCTTCTTGGCATCGGGGTACATCTTCCTGTGAGCAGCAACAACTTGGAGCAGAGCTTGCTTTTGCTCTTCATCCTTTGTAAGGAGCTTATTGTAGTCTTGTATCAATGCGACACCCCTTTCTGCCCTGTCGTTCACCACGACTAAGCCACTGGCAGCTTTCTTTGCTTCCTGAAAGCTGGTTTCTTGCTCCCATGAACCAGGATCCTTATCCATCCAATCAGTTGGGGTCCCTAGGATGCTGAAGAAATGCTTGGTGTGTTTTGTTATGAGGCCAGCGATTGACAGGGCGGTTCCTCGTTTGATAGCTGGTCTCTTTGGAGAGGGGTTTTCACCGTCATTTTTCAATGCTTCAATCATATTGATCTTGCTTTCTTTGTCAATTCTGGTGTCAAAGAATGCAAATGCCACTAGTACTGGGCTCATGTACCACGTGTGGCGGCCAAGTGCCTTCAAGGCTGCCTGAGCCATCTTCTGATTGATTTGTTCAAACTTTTCCAACTTCTTGAAGAGGTTAATGTCATTCAGGGGAGCCTCAATAGCTTGTGGAGCCCGAAACCAAGCCTGTACATACACAAGGCAAACAAAAATGTTTAAGGCTCGCAGTTCTCTCGCCTCTCAAAGTGTCAAGTGGAACTCTGACCGAAACATGAACACCTGTAGTGAATATAGTGCTTTTGCCATCCATCTGGCTCTGTGCATTGCTCCTGGAGCCATGATCCGGATTCCACGAGGTGGGATTCCTCCCATATAGATGACAGTCAGTTCTAGGAGTTCACGATAATCATCTCGTGGCTGCTGATCTTTCAAACACACAAGAACGTTTTTGCTTCCAACACAGTGTCTACAGATCCCATTGAAGCCTTCCTCTCTGAGAATTGATCGTGAAGAAACTTCCTGTCCTCGGGGTTGGTGATTATGGCCTCCGAATCTGCATGCCTAAGATCAAACGTCTTCTCCAAGGAGGCCTTGAAGGATGCTTCCTTTTTCTCTTGGGTCGCACCACCCCGCTTTGCACCTTTTTGGAGGCTCCTCCATTCTTCATATAGCCTCTCCAAACGATGGATGCAGTGCTGCTTCGTCGTTGTAGGTAGGTGAGCTTTTTCCCAGAACTTCACAACCTCTTCAATGGTGAGGGTTGCACTCTCCCGGGCAGTGCGATTCTCCTTCTTCAGGTGATGGAAAAACAGGACAAGAGATTGATGCACAGTCGGGAGCTTGGCACCTTTGATGGCATCTCCAGAAGTGGACCCAATGAGATACACATTATCCTGAGCCCGAGTTTTCAATGAAACACTGGTACTAGCACATGCCATATCTGCAAAATAAGCAAGAATGTGGGTAAAATCCTGTTAATTCTTACTCCACAGGGTCACTCTCTACAAAAGAGCCACAGTCAATAAGTTAGGCCTACATATTACACACTAAAAAAGCGTACCCCTGACCCCGGGAACCTGTACAAAACATGCATGAAAATTGCCCAGATAGTGATCATAGGAAGTCTCAAAAGTGTATGTATAATATATTGTATATATATAATGTATAATGTGTATTTATGTATATTTATTATTTAATGTATATTTACTATATATATTTATTAAATATTATATTTAATGTATATATATAATTATGTATTTATTTTGTGTATATACAGCCCAAAAAATGGGAATTCCTATTTTTGCATGGGGGAAAATTCATCACTGATATGGCACCCCTAAATATTATTGGATTCCATTCAAATTTGGTGTGGTTTCCTTTGACACCAAAGGGAACAAAAATAGACCATGTCCCGGAGAAACTCTGCATTTTGATTTTTTGAAGCCCACCCTAATACACATCCACTCACCAGGGTGACAGGACTCCACACCACGTTTTGTAAACGATTTGGAATGTAAAGACGCATCTCGATGGGATTTGACAATGTGTGTATTCCATCTCTTCCTTCTTGGGAGGGATTGGATGACGAATTTAGAATTAGAGAGAGATATTGGAGACTAGACGGTAGAGAAGAATTTGTGAAGTGCGGATATGCGGAGGGGGAAGGGTAGTGTAGGCTGACATGGGGGGTGACGAACGGCTAGGGACGAGCTTTCTCGGCTCGCATCTCCCGTGCTCCTCATGTTGCATTGCCTTGTATTGTGTGTACCTTTGCGCCTTTGCCCCCGCTAAACTCTCTGCTTTGTCTTTCCTCTCCACTCATGTACCCATATCTTTTGTTGAGGGGAGTGTGCAGAAATACTGAGCTGTGCAGCTGCACTTTGCAACACTGTGCAGCTGCACCCTGCTACCTGTTGCCTGCACCAGTACACCTATGGACCACACGTTCTGTGGCCTGGAACCTTTGCTGGGGCAGAACTTTGCTGCAAACGTTACCTGGCTCACTTACCTGCGGACCACTGTTCTTAAGTGGCGTTGATGCCATGCAGTCGGACCACCCAAGTTGGCCCTGCTGGCCTGCAATTAAAAAAAACGGACACGGTTTGTGCCTTTTTATTTCCTTTGGTGTGTCAGGAAACAAGACTTCAAGCTTTATTATGGCACACCGAAGACGAAGCAGGAAGATGCAGCCAAGAAGCAGCAGCCCAGCAGCACAAGACGACATCGTTGATTATTGTGAATGTGCATTCTTGTGATGGTGCATTTTTGTGCATGATTGTGCATTTTGGTGTGTTTTGGTACATTCTTGACATATGGTGTATTGGTGCAGTGCTCACTTGAGTGGGTTCGGCTCGGGGACGAGCCTGGCGAAGGTGGGGGGCAGTGTTGCGGTTTTGAGAAGTGGACATATAACATCATTAAAGGTTAAAGGTTTGCCCCCACAGTTAGTCCACAAGCAACACGCAGGCCCATTTAGAACATTAGTGATGTCATAGTATGTGTTAGAATAAGGCCATTTCCCTAGTATCATCTGCGTTGTGTAAAACAAATAAGATAGGCCCCCTTTCATTTTGCCTCCACCCTCCAAATCTACCTCATTGGGCAGAATCCATCCCGCGGCCCCTTTTTGCTATTCCACCACATTAAGGTTGTTAACTAGCCGAGCTGACACGAGATGGGCCTGACAAGAAGGTCGGGGTGTGGCGGCGTCGAGGGTGGAGCGGCGGAGACAGCAGGGGTAAGGGCCACCAGCCAATCAGGGCTCGGGTGGCATGAGTGACAGGGCGTGGTAAGGGCGTGCCGATAAAAGCCACCGAACAAAGGCCTCGCCAGGACTTGCACCAGTGGCATTGTGAAAAGGACTGATGCAGAGGACTAAGGCTGGCGCTGTATGAGAAGGACTTGCTGGCGTTACGAGAACTGGAAGGAATTGCGCCGTGCATATGAACTTGTTTTGGGAGCGCATATGAACTTGTATTGGGGGCGCATACGAATCGTATTGGGAGTGCATATAGCGCCGGTCCAGTTATTACATACGTGGCTGAGCCGCAAGTGTAACTGCCCAGCCAGCCTTACCTTTCGCCCCGTAATTGTCCGGTCTGCACCAACGACCGGCGGGGAGCTTATGCCGCCTGACCATCTTCTTCGCGGTGTGAGTCGGGGACCGGAGCGAGCTGCCTGGATGCCATCCCTGGACCATCAACCTGACCACCTGCAACCCCGTGTGAGTGTGTCTGTGTGTGAACGGGCCCATGTCCTGAGATAAGTTAAGACTGTATAAGGCTGCACTGTGTGTTCTTCTGCTGATTACTATACATAGTGTAATACACCATGTGTTCTTCCTTCTTTCTTGCTAATTCAACCATATCAGTGATTTCCTCCATTGGGTAATCGTGGCACGATTAGGAAACACTCGGATCGGGATCTAGTCCTTGGTAACGGCTCGGGTCACGGTTCGCTACCACTCGGCGTTTCCACCTATAACCGTGATTGGGGCGGGGCTCATTTCCTTGCTTCCTGGGCGGCCTTGGTACTTAGGGAATAGGAATTCGGCCTACAACCCTATTTAACGCCGTCCGGAAGGAACGCCATAGCCCCGGATCCCGTCGCCTAGTCAAAGACAAGGGGACTAATCCCCCCCTTGGTAAGGGGAAAGGCTGACGAGGAGATCCGCAACAATATTATAGTGGGGTCACCCGTGGGAATCCCACGGGCATGGACGTGTGTGACATTTCAACATATTGAGTTAGATGCTGCACCTGCACATTCAGTTTCACAAAATGGTTAATGGCAATTTATCAGATCCACAAATAATGTAATCTACACAATGTGATTACTTCTGATAACATGAGAATGCATGTGCGTGCACATGGGAAATACAGTTTGAAATGTGTTATTGCATCTCACGTAAAATGTGACTTTAAGAGCTCAAATCCTCTCTCGCTCCCACATCACGCACATGGGGAAGAGTGCTACACACACACACACACACACACACACACACACACACACACACACACATGCACACACATATATATATATATATATATATATATATATATATATAAGTATATATAAGTATATATAAGTTCAAATCTCTATATATAAAGGAGGAGTGTCTGTGTGTCTGTCTGGATGTCCGCTTATAACTCAAGAACTACACTTCGGAGAAAAGTTATAGACACAGATTCGTAATCGGCATAAAATTCCGGTGGTTATAGGGTACTTTTTATTTTAATATCAATGGTTTAAAAAACCGCGCCAGCTGCAATTCCATGGTGTAGTTTGTGGCGGGGCGCTATTGCCCCTTTCCGATCCCATGACGCATTGCGGTTCCGATTCGCGATAAGGTCTATGCGCTATCACCGACACTTTTCCACCTTTTCCATACCTTTTAATCAGATTTACCTTATCGTCCATCGTAACCACATTACGCTTGGAAACACTAGCATTATCCTTCTTCGGACCCATGGCTAACACAGACACAGTAAAGGAATACTGTACGTCGCCTCTGTTTTGAATGAGAATCAGTGGTTGCGCGTACGTACAGTATACTGTAAGTACATATTTATATATTTTTAATGTGCTTTTTATTGTATTTTAAATTGTTTTTTAGGTTCTTTTATTGTTAATTTATGTACTATTTTATTTATTTTAAAAATATTTTTAAGGAAAACAAATGTTTTCACGTCCGTAGGAGTGATGTAATGTCGCACATAATGACGTTCGCTGCCCGGTCATGAAAGAAATTATGATTCGCTTGCCAAAGTGACATGCAGATCAGGCAGTGAACCTCCCAACTGAGTTTCTCAACAGTCGTCAGCCTCAAGGACTCCCAACACACAGGTTGATTCTCAAGGTGGGAGCACCAATCATGCTTCTAAGGAATCTTGATCCACCAAAGCTGTGTAATGGAACATGATTGACAATCCAGCAAATGATGCCGCATGTCCTAGAGGCAACCATCCTCTCAGGACAATACAGAGGAGAGAAAGTATTCATTCCAAGGATACCACTTATTCCACCTGACCTTCCATTCTCCTTCAAGAGGATTCAGTTCCCCATCAGGCTATGTTTTGCTATGTCCATCAACAGGGCGCAGG
The DNA here is from genome assembly GCF_964187855.1 of Myxine glutinosa. NCBI lineage: Eukaryota > Metazoa > Chordata > Myxini > Myxiniformes > Myxinidae > Myxine > Myxine glutinosa. The sequence goes on along the minus strand of NC_136261.1, from coordinate 381,103,674 downwards.
GACAATCAATGAAGGTTGGTGGCCTGAACTTCACAGAACAAGTGTTTGCCCATGGCCAGCTGTACGTGGGCTGCTCGAGGGTTGGAAAACCAAGCAATCTTTATGTCTTGGCACCACGTAAGAAAACCAGAAATGTATACCCAGAGGTTTTGGAGAAATTGAAAATTGAAAAAACGTCATGTAGGAAATGTACTGTGATATTGCTCTAAAATATACATGTTCTTTTCATCATATATTTGTATTATTCTTATTCAACCCGGGCGAAGCCGGGTACCTCAGCTAGTAGTTATATATATAAATTCAAAACACACCTGGTCACAAGTGTGCCGCACTGACAGGGTCCTCAGTCGAGGTCCTCAGCATCATCCCGTTTCGGCCCTTCAACCTCGATACGGTCAGCTAAGGTGGGCCAGCAGGGGCACATACACATCCACGTACAGCAACTACACCTGGATGAGTACATACCCCCACCCCCAGCCAGTGCGAACGCAGACTACAACAACAACAACACCTCCGCATCCAGAATCCACAGCACCAAACAAACACGGTGGAACACTCAAACACCCACCATTATACCCTTCACCACTCACCAACAAAAGACACCAGATCATTCATACACACACATACACACCCATACACACACACACACACACACACACACACACACAACACTAACCAACCAACCACATACCCTTACAACATACACCACTCAACATACAAAAACACACACTCATGCAAAAATTAAGTCATGCAAAAAAACACACACCCTCACCCACTCACTCATATACACAAAATAAGAAATAATAATAGTAACAAAAAAAATAAAAAATAAAAAAACACAACCAACCTACACCGTTCGACGTGCCTCCATAAACTTCCTCCATATACAAAATGAGCCTTTCAAGGCAACCTGGGCCACCTTGTCACACATCCTCCTTCTTTCTGTCCCACACACTCCAAGCTGAGCAAGAAATGCAGAAAAGGAATTGCCAATATACCCTCTGCACCCCACCTCAAATGGCTGACACGAAACTCGCCAACCCTTCTCCCGGCACTCTGCCTCCATCTCACTGTACTTTCCTCTCTTCCTCTCGTGCACCTCCTCCATATTCTCTTCCCAAAGTACCGACAATTCCCCTAAGATGACCTGTCTTGTTGCACCTGACCAAATGACAATGTCAGGCCGCAACCTTGTCACACAGATCTCCTCTGGGAATACCAAATTGTGGCTTTAGGTCTGCCACTACCTGCCAATCACAAGCATCTGACAGCCCTCTTGCTTTCCACCTCCTCCTCTTTCCACCTCTTACCACTTGGCCCTCTTTGACAAACCACACCTCTCCCCCATCAGTCTCCTTCTCCACTCTTCTTTCTCTCGACCTCAGCACTTCTTGTTGCACCAATCACCATCTGCACCACCACCGCCAGCACCTGATCATGTTGCCACCTGTATTGTCCTGCTGCCAATGCAACTGAAAATGCACTCAGTGCATGCTGCACCGTTTCCACACCTCCACACAAATAACATCTCTCCTCCTGCAACAACCCCCACAATCTCAAGTTTACTGGTGACGGAAGCACATCATACGTTGCCTGCAACAGGAAATTCAACAATATTGGCTCCATCCTCGAAATCTCTTGCCAATTCAATATCCTCACCCGCACACCTTCCCACTTAGTCCAAGCACCTTGCTGTGCCTGACCGACTGCTTTCACATATCTCCCCTTCTCTTCCTTCCTTCTCCCCTCCCTCTCAACCATCTTCCTCCTCTCTTTCACACATGCCTTTCCCCATCGCTCATGCTTCATCCACCCCAAGCCATGCTTCCCATGCTGTACCATCCCCATGACCTCCTCCTTTTGCAACCGCTCCTCCATCTCGTCCACCTCTGCTCTTGCACTTCCGACTTCCCTTCTTCTCTGGGAGAGCATTCTTTACCACTGCATCACTTGAATCCCACAACATCATGAACTCCTGCACCCTCACCACCTTAAACTCCTCGGTTAATGATGTCAAGGGAAACTGGAGTTTCCCACCCTGACCATAAAAGGCAATGTTCGTCAAACAGCATGGCACTCCCAACCACCTCCTCACAAACCCGCTCACCACAACCTCCATCCTCTCCACATGCCCAATTGTAATATCATACATCATCAATGGCCACAATACTCGTGGCATCAATCCAAACTTCAAACACCATACCTTCAACTAACCTGGCAAACCACATCCATCAATCCTCTTCAAACCTCTCAAAAGCTTGTTTCTGACCTCCTCCACGGTTCCCACATCATTCAACTCCATTGTATACCATCTTTCCAAACTCTTCACAGGGGCCTCTACCAATGATGGAACCACCTCCCCTCCCAGCTCAAACCTGTGCATGTTATCCACCACTCCTCGTCTCACTACCACACTCCTCGACTTTCTTGCTTTAAATCCCATTCTTGCCCACCGCATCAACCTTTCCAGTCGTCCCAGTACCTCTACTGCTGCATCAGCGGACTGTTGGACAACTGTCAGGTCATCCATGAAAGCAAACATTGCTGGCAACCTCTGACCAGGGGCTAGCTCCACTTCTTTCCCATGTCCACTCACCGCACGTATCAATAACTCCATAACCAGCACAAACAAAATAGGGGAGATGGTACATCCCATCAGGATCCCCAATTCCAACTTCTGCCACCCTGTTACATAGGACTGTGTCGCAAACCGCATCCAAAACTGATCATAATATGGCAACAAAAAATCCCTAAATCTCCGTGGCACCCAAAAGAAATCCATGGCATACCTGATCAAGGCATGCGGCACTGACCTATATGCATTCTCCAAATCCAGCCATACCACCGCCACATCCTTCCTTTGCCTCTTTGCCTCCTGTAACACTTGCCAGACCATTGCCGAGTGTTCAATGCATCCTGGTGATCCTGGTATTCCTGCCTTCTGCACAGAACCATCCACAAAACCATTCCCTCTGATGAAGCCTGAGAACCGTGCCGCAAAGACACTCATCAATATCTTCCCATCTACATCGAGCAATGATATTGGTCTAAACTGCTCCAGTGTCACAGCCTCCTCCTGCTTTGGAAGATAAACTCCTTCCGCCCTAGTCCATTGACTGGGCACCACTCCTTGCCTCCATACCACCTTCGGAGCCTTCCACAGATACTGCTTGATGCCTTCACAACTCTTAAACACCTTGTATGGCACTCCACTTGGTGCTGGAGCCGATGCCGCCCGTGCCTTCCTCAAAACTGCCTCATGCCTCAATCTCAGACATCTTTGGCTCTGACAAATCAAATGGAACACCTGGCTCTGTCGGTCTCACCAATCCTTCGATGTCCTCCACCACTTCGTTCCTCCTTGTGTCTGCATACGTGACACGCAGGTGACCTTCCAACTCTTCCTTCCAACTCTTCCTTCAGTACACCACCTCGACACGGCTCCAACAGATCCTTCATAAACTGAAAAGGCTTCTCAAAGAACCTCTTTCTCTTCCTCTGCCTCTCCTTTCATCGCCTCTTCATCCTTTCCACTCTCTTCAACTTCACCAAACTCATCACCTGATTCCTCAACACCTCAAGCCCATTCCTCTCCCCTTCCACTGCCCTCTTCCATCTTCCATTCAAACTCCTGAACTCCATTCTCAACTCATGGATCTCCCTCTGCCTCCTGCTCAAACATGCCTCCTTGTCACCCCTCTCTACACACTCTTTCACTCCAAACGTGACACATGCATACTCAAACACAATCTCATTCATCTTTCTCAATCTATCTTCCACCCTTCCTTTCAACCTATGAAGCGCCCCACACATCACTCCATCCATTCTCTCCCATACCTGGCCATTTCACTCTCCTCCTCACATCCTTTCCCTGCTGAAGTACAACCCCAGGACATGCAACACTGTGGCTTGCTACCTGGCTGTTTCTCCCGCCGTCTTACGTGTCCCCTTTTCAAAGGCACTGCATTGCTGTACCTCCTCCTCACCCACCTTACGCACACACCCCATTCGGCTCTGACGGACATGCAATCCTCTCACCGACTCAAACTCACGTCCACACCCACACTTCTCTCGAACCTGCCCTGCCTCCACATGCACACCATCACCCCATAGACATACATCTCCCACACGATCACTCCCATACCCTTTCCTGGCCTGATGGATCCTCAACCCTCTGATGGATCCAATATTCACGTCCACACTGACATTTTACCAGACTTGCATCCACAATCCGTTCTCGTTTGTCAACATCAGTATGGGGGTCTTTATCCGTTTTATCTGTGCGTTTGGACCCATCTTCTGCCCCACCTCTCGGAGAGCCCTTGGTTTCTGCATATAAATATATATATATATTAATTATAAGCGTGAAAGGTTGTCTGTTTGTTTGTTTGTTTATTTGTTCTGAAACAGCGTCGCCATTTCTGAACGGAACTTCACCAAATTTGGCACGGGGGTCGCTATGCACCACAGAATCACTGCTGACCCGAAAAATTCCTGCTACTGAACCAAACTGAACTGCTGAACCAAAAGACATATTCTGTCATTTTAAAACCACCAAAGTGTGTTAGGTTTCCCCGTTTCATAAAATGTATCGTTTGATACGTATAATGCTTTAAAACTGTTTTTAGCCGCGTCGCAGACGCTGCTCATGGAGTGCCCTCTGCTGTTGTTGTTGTTGTTCTTGTTCTTGGTCAGTCAGTCATACACCGCCCGAAATAACAGACGGGAAAATGCCGAGATATATTAAAAATTCGTCCATTTGATGACAATCGTCACGATGAAATATTTAATTTATACGTCGTCACAATAATGTGGAGAGAGGAGCATAGCTTCGTTCACGTGTCGCTACACACGGGAAATTGCCGAGATATATATTTTTTTAATCGCGGCATGGTCGCGGCATGGTCATGGCATGGAAAAATAACATCAAGTAATCGAATCAATAGGAATGTCCTGTGCCTATAACATCGACGTTATAGGCACAGCTGCATCTAGGCATTGTGTAACATCGACGTGGCTTTTGTTATAATTAAAACTTTTTGTGCTTGTTTTTTTTTGTTTGTTTTGTTTTTACCTCAGAAGAGATATCAACATCTACCTCAGCGAATGTCAATCGCGGTGTCAGTATTTGATGAACTTATAAAGGCTTAGGTGACTTATAAGTGTGACCAGCATGTGCACGGGATTCTTCCCAGAAGAATGAGTGGTCGCATTAGCTTGTACGACTTAAAATGAGCGAGTTTTGTTTTGACGTTTGGGCCAGTTTTACATGTTGTATCCCTAAGGAATGAAACGAACGTTTTTCCTTCCTTACAATTTTATTTGAAGTCACACATGCCTCAAAATACACTAGAATTGAACGCTGAATCCGAAAATGTAAGTGAAATTGCCGTGTTTTTTTAACATTATCTTCTATATATTCTAAATATATATCTGTGCAGTGTCTGTCTTGTGTTGTCTTGTCTTGTGTTGTCACTGAACTACTCCCTCAAAATTTTGTAAAATCGTACGATTCCAACCTGACCCACGGCAGGACTATGCGCTCTACTGAGTGGCGTTCTAGTTTCACTTATGAATATCATCACAAAAGGTGCTGTTTTTGGAGATTGCAGATGTTACATGTACTCCATTGAATGGCAAAAGCGTGGATTGCCACACATCCACATTTTGGTCTGGCTTAAGGATAAGATTCGTCCAGCTCAGGTAGATGATATCATCAGTGCAGAGATTCCAAATCCTACCGAGGACAAAGTATTGCACGAAGTAGTGGTGAAGCACATGCTCCATGGTCCCTGTGGTTAGAGGATTCTTAATCATTACTGATCATTATGTTTCTTCTTATGTCTTTCAGACCGTGTTCATTGTTGAAGTTGCAATAAACCGCCAACTGGATTAACAAAGAGAACTGGTCTTATTTATGAACACGGTCCATTGACCTGCCGAGAGAGGTAACGCCTACCAGGAGCAAAGCTCCCGCCATTATGGCCCAAAGGGTCACAGGAGCACGCAAGCCTCCTCACTACGATTGCCACAACCTTGGAGGTAACACATGGAAGCGTTCCAACAATTGTGTCCTCGACAGTCGAGTTTATGCACTTCGTGTCACGTGGTCACATCAACACTCATTCTCCTTGCATGAAAGCGGGAAAATGCACAAAACGATACCCCAGACCTCTTCTTACAGAAACTCAGACAGATCAGGATGGATATCCTTTGTACAGAAGAAGAAAGCCAGGTGATGGGGGCTTCACCACTACTCTCAGAGTGAAACAACAAGAAATTGTCATTGACAACCAGTGGGTGGTGCCTTTCAACCCTCTCCTTTCACGCATCTTCAAATCACACTTCAATGTTGAAGCATGCTACTCAGTCAAGTATGTCTTGAAGTACGTCAACAAAGGTACTGATCAGGCAGTCTTTGGTCTGCAGAGAGAGGAAACCAAAAATGATGAGGTATCAGCATATCAGATGGGTCGTTACATCAGCAGTAATGAGGCTGTGTGGCGTATTCTCAACTTTCCCATTCATGAACGCCACCCCAGTGTTATGCATCTTGAGATCCATTTGGAAAATGGGGAAAGAGTTTACTTCACAGAAAAAACCACTGCAGCGAGCCCAGCAGCCACCTAGGACCAAACTAACTGCATTCTTTGATTTGTGCAAACAGGATTCGTTTGTTAGAAGTCTTCTCCACTGTGAAATGCCTGGATATTACACCTGGCAAGAAGGGAAAATGGCATTTCAGCCAAGAAAGCAAGGTGCAACAATCCCTGGACACTCTCACATCAGATCCAGTCAAGTGTTAGGTCGTGTCTACACTGTTCATCCCAGCAACTCTGAGAGCTTTTATCTCAGACTCCTCCTGCACAACATTCATGGTCCAACCTCATTCCAGGATCTCAAGACAGTTGCTGGATATGTCTGGGCAACATACCTTGAAGCTTGCCTGAGAAGAGGTCTCTTGGAAGATGATGCACACTGGAACAGTATCTTGGAAGAGGCTGCAGTCTCGCATTCTCCAAGCAAGATGAGGAGCCTCTTTGCTATCATTATCTGTGCCTGTTCACCATCCAATCCTGAGCAACTTTGGCATAATCACCAGGACAGCATGACAGAAGACATACTGTATCAAGCACAACAAGTCAAAAAACCCAAACCTGCAGTTTACCTCTGCCATGTACAACCAAGCACTGGTACTCATTGAAAATACTGTACCGTCCATGGCTGGCAAGGATCTTCAACAGTGTGGACTGCCTGCTCCTGTATGAACTGAACCTGCAACTCTCAGTCGAGAGATGCTTCAGGCAACCACCTATGACATTCAACAGCTGCAACAAACAGTATGTCTACCAAAATGAACCACTCTTGGTTCCAGATCAAAAAGAAGCTTATACAAGGATCAAACAATTTTTGACGTCTGACTCGGGTGGAATTGTTTTCCTTGATGCCCCTGGTGGAACAGGCAAAACGTTTTTGATCAACTTAATTTTGGCACAAGTTCGTTCACTCCAGCAGATTGCTATGGCAGTGGCCTCATCTGGAATTGCTGCAACTTTGTTCACAGGTGGCAGGACTGCTCATTCTGCCTTTAAGCTGCCACTCAACCTGGCCCACAATGAGTCCTGTGTGCAATATTGGCAAAGGATCTGGACAGGCACAGGTTCTAAAGCAGGCCAAGCTGATAGTATGGGATGAGTGCACAATGTCTCACAGACTTGCATTTGAGGCTCTCGATCGCACCTTACAGGATCTCAGAGGTAACACTAAAATCATGGGTGGAGTCACACTCTTCTGAGCATAAGAGAGTGTAAGAGACCTTGAGCATAAGAGAGGGTGAAGAGAACAGAGAGAGGGAGTGAAAGAGCAGCAGCGCAGGATTTTAGGACCTGTGGGCTGATGCCGTGAGGTCCAGTTGCAGAATCAGAGTCGAGGGTTGACAGAAATTTCTCCACCTTGTCAGGAGAAAAAAAACACTAGTGTCCAGGAGCAGCTGGGTATGACTGGGTACGGTGGGTACAGAGAGGGATGGGTTTGGTACGCAATATTTGGAGGCAAACACAGAGTTGAGGCATTCAGCTTTTTCACGAACGGAGTCAGCTGTGTATCCGTTTGAGGTTTGCGAGGAGATGGAGGGGGAACAAATACCAGAAACAGATTTGACCAGACGTCACCAGGATTTGGAAGAGCGGGGCAGGTTTGAGAGTTCACTATTGAGAGAGGAGAGATATTGTTTCCTGGCTCTCCGGAGTGTGGACACACACTAGTTTCGGGCTTTGTGAAAGGAAATGAGATTTCCTTCCGTTGGATTTGCTTTCCAGGAGGTGAAGGCAAGTTGTTTCTGGGCAACAGCCTCACCACAAGATTCTGTGAACCATGGACGGGAGGAAGGGTATGACAACTGAAGACGAGGTGGGATAAATCTGTGCATGAGAGAGAGCAATTTACTTTGGAAGAATTCCCAGGATGAGTTGATGTCAGAGGTGGTGGAGATGGGAGACCAGTCCAGATGATTGATGGCTGCTTGAAGAACGTGCCAGTTGGCCTGAGTGAAATGCCAGACTCGTCGACGCTGAGGAGGCTCTCTCAGAATGGACAGAGAGATGTCCACTTTAACAAGCACATGATCAGATTAGCCGATTGGGGCAGAAGAAGAGCAGCAGACATTTGCAGGGAAGATAGTCATAACCAAGTCTAGAAGAGAAGATGCTCCGTTGACTGAGATCCGGCTTGGGAAGTTGACAGATTGTATTAGTCCCAATGAGTTACAGAAGTCCTTGCCCGAGTACTTTTGTGCACTTTGGAGGAGAGGGAGCGGAGGAAGAAGAGCGCATCTCTTGGCTCTGGCTCAGTAGCCTCTGACTGTTGAATCCTCGAGGAAGAAGAGTCTCAGGTTTTCTTTCTCAGTCTTTGGAGCTCTCTCTCGGTCTGCCTTTTGTTGGCCACGGTTGGCCACGGCTGTCTTGTGTGCGATCGTGAGGAGAACTTTTTGAAGCTGAGTTGCGGTTTGGAGGAAGAGATGAGTGAAAGATAACTGGCCGCACAAATTACCTCACATTTGTGGGGCCGTAGAGAGCAACTTTGCGCCATTTTGTGCGTTTCCCGTGTTAGCGGCTTCGGGCCACCTTGTAGTCCTGACTTCATTCAACGATCTCGTTGAGCAAGCTGAATGCCGGCCTTCCAACAGAAACCTTCATTTTCTTCATCTATCTCTTTGTCTGTTCTGTGCCTGAGTGGAGACGTCTCAAATTAGATTTTAGATTTACCTCACCTTTCATTTTTTTCGAAGTACAATTACTTTTAGTAAATAATTACCGTGGTACTTTCATTTGATGTATTCTGTTTGCGTGGTGTTGGGTTCGAGAATAAACCGATGTGGCTCCGTCCAGGTAAGCACCTTGGTTCCCTCACCACGTGCGACAGGCCAACTGTCGGAATTAAGGACCGTTTCGGCTATTCATCACCCAATGGTGTTAACCGCCAGGGATGACAGGACAATACAATTGATGGGTTGAGACGCTGAGAGGAATAGACTCATCCAGGTCTGAAGGGGATTACATGGAAGACTGGCAATGCAAGAAAAGCAAAGCAGGATGAGATGGAGTGAAGCAAGCAAAACAAAAGTCCGAAGAAAGAGTCAGAAGCACCTTTATGTTCCTCGATGACGATATGTTCGTCGTTCTCCATAAAGCCTTTGTACGACCTTGTTTGGAATATACTCGCTCTGTGGAGTCCGTCGAAATTAATATTGCTTCCTTGGGAAATATACAAAGGAGAACAACAACAATTGGTTGCAGGTGCACCTGAATGCATGGACATGGAGACCTTTAAGATGCTCAATAAACGCGACAAGGTGAAGATTACCTTCAGCCTGATGCTCCCGCAAACAGAGGATACTCTGTCAAACTGCCAAGTGATCTCCTGCGTCAAAGTTTATTGTGTCACTTTATTGTTCTTGCATCGGAGATTATGGGAAGCAATGGAGAATGTTGACCTTTCCACAACAGAGGGACGGTGTTGGAGACTGCTCATGGAAGAGATGCAGAACCACTTGGTAATTTATTTCCCAAAGCCGGTATGGATTTGTGGTTTAATAAATCAAAGGGAGATTGTGTTTAATAAATTCGATGAAAAAAAATTCACAACCTGGTCAAACACTTGAAATATGTCCTTCACCCCTGACAAATCTTTCTTTCCCCCTCTCTCTCTCTGAAAGTACGATCTGGCAACCTCTTCCCCCTCACATTTTGAATTTTGGGACTCGGCGATTCTTCTTCCTCTTTCCTGTGAAAATACGGTCATTGAATTTCCAAGTAAACTTCACTTTCCTCCAGTGTTCAAATTATCTCATGATACAAATGGTTTTCCTTTAAATCTTTAATACAGGTGACTAAGTGCTACTTGCCAGTGTGACGAACTGAATTCCCACCAACAAGTTCCAGAGAAATGTTGTTGTTCAATCCGATTTCTTAAAACTGGTTTCTTATTTATTACCAGAAAGTTATTGATGTGGGGAATCTGTCTGCATATTAGCAAATCTGTGGCATGGATTACATCTGAGCACAAATACCCAGGCTTCATACACATCCCCTCTGCTTCTGTGTGTGGCCTTCCCACCATTGAATGTCTTCATCGTAAAATTTCTGAACAGGCCGAGATTTTACATAAATTTCGAAACTTTTAATGTATTACATTTGGCAAAATCAACATTCACATCAACATGTAATACAATTACAGTATTGTCTTAAGATATGCAATTTTGTTTTTTTGGGGGTCAGAGTGTGTGCCTTAGTGGGGTGAACGTTTAAAGCACTGTAACTGAATTAAACAGAAGATAATGCCTCAAGTGCAGAGGTACTTCATATATTGGCACTTTGTTAGATCAAGGTACTCAGAGTGGAGCAAACATCAGGAAGAATGGGATGTTTTTTGCCTCAAGGTTCACAAACCATGTACGCTCAAGTTCGCTGTGAGAAGGATTCCTGTCATGTGCAGCCGGAATCGGAACAGCTGACTGTGCTCGTGTGTGGAATGAAGGTTGAGGAGCTGGAAGGATATCCGGAGATTCTGCAGATAAAGATAGAGGATGTGAACTCCTTTGGTCTGGCGGAGGAGCAAAGCAACCAGCCGAATGGTGAGTTGTGTGAATCTGATGATATCTGCGTTTGTTCAGTGCGCTTTTTTTTGGATACTGAATGGAGGCCCCTCAAAGACCTAGAGCAGAATGGAAGGGAATAAAATAGAAAGGGGAAACAACAATAGAAGAGTTAACATAAGAGCTAACATTAATCACAAAAACACAAAATGACACATAAAACATATGATACAGGGAGTGGGAGACAATATGGGCAGAGAGAGGGAAGCACACAAGTACAACAGTAGAGAACATGGAAACTGTAGACAATAGGGACATCGGGAGATCTGTGTGAGGGAGAGGGCTGGGGGGAGGAGGAATGGGATGGGGGTGGGGGTTGGAAGAGGTACAAAACACATGGACACTGCTCAGACTTCCAGGAAAGAAGTCGGCATTTAAAAAAGGTTTTTTCAAAAAGAAGTAGGTATTTAAAAAAATAATTAAAGGGTCGTCAAAGGTCTGAGGGGTCTCAGGAGTCTAAATGTAATTAAGAGTTCACGGACTGCGTTTTGGGTGTTAATTTTTTTTTGAAGAAGAAGAAGAAGACGTTTTGGTCGCAAAAACAAACAAACAAACATAACCATATGCGTTTGCTATATTGCAAGAAGATTATCTGCATTTGTCAATATGCTAACCTGCCACACTCTTTCGAGACAAAAAAGTTGCCTGTTGGATCGCAATGGTTTATAATTTGACAATAAAAGCAGTTTGGTGGAGAAAACCTCTATTTCGCCGCTGGACATTTTTCTTACCTTCTCTGTTTTGCTGGTTGTGATTTTCGGTGGTGGTGAAATTCTGCTGAAGATGTGGTCAGGGAGGAAGCATCTCATAACATCGAGGCAGTTTGTATTTGAGTTCATATTTGAGGCAGAACATTATATACGTAGGGATATATCGTAATGTTTTTACATGACGCTGAAGGAGCCGTGCTCCCACGTCGATCGGAAGAATGGACGCGACAAAAAGCTGGAATTCGTCCGAGTTGCTTTATTCAAACAAAACAGCTCAGGTAATCTCCAAAAGCCCGTTTATCGGGCAGTAATATATATACACACATTATCCCGGAGCGTTTGCCCGGGAACGGCGAGAGGGGGCAAGCCCGGGCGTCCCGGCCGAGGCCTGGGAAGTTGAGCGCGGGCCTGCCCGGGCGTCCTCGACGAGCCCGGCATGGTGATCGCTCCGCGTCCTTGGCAGGTGCAAGGCGATTGTGAAAACCCAGCGGTAGCCGCTACAACGCCATTACCGAGGGAAATGTTTTATTTTCTCTCTTCAGGGAAGATTTTAATGTTTTGATCGAGATTTTAATTTTTTCTAACGATTTTAATTTAATATTTATTTATTTATTTTAAGAGTGTGGAACCAGCTATACATGTGACACAAGAGTGCCTGCATTTAATAAAAGTTACTTTTCCAGATTTATTTGTGAAAGTGGAAGTGAAAACTGAGCACGACATTGATGTCCACCTGGATCGACCTGAACCAAATGATGCTGAGGCTTCTGTCTTCGAGAAGCATCCCCATGAAGGTTTCTGTCGATGTCCACACATTTTGATTCGAACAGTTTGATGATGAACTCTGGTGTTAAGAAAAAAAAACACCACGTTTTGATTTAATTGCTTTAAGAAATAATCATGATGGTCGATCAATTTCTCAAACATCAATTATCCACTTCATTATTATATCAAATATTTTAACCAACAATAATATGCCTTGTTGTATCCTATTTTCCTTAATTTGTACAATCAATTCTGATTGCATTTTCATTTGACACCTGTTAGTATAGCCCCCGTTAGACTTTGTCCAAAACGGGGGTTTTTGGATTGGGTCTCGTCCATCCGTCTGCAACCATATACCAGAGATGTATGGACCGATTTTGTTCATACTTGGCAGAAAGACAACACATGACGGTGTTCATATGCACATCATTTTGTTTTGCTTTGCAATCAAAGATGGCCGACTGGAGGCCATTTTAGGTGTAAAAACACTGTGTTGAAAACTTCCTCGGCCATTTCTCGGACACGCATTTACTGATGTTGTTCAAACTTGGCAAACAGATGAGGAATGATGGCTAACATATGCACGTCATTTCTCTTTGAGATCAGATCCAAAATGGCCGACCATCAGCCATTTTGTTCCTTAAACATATCCCCAACCATTTATTGAACATGCATCGCCGATTTTGATCAAACTTGTCATAAGCACCACATGACGGCATATATGTGCACCTCACTTTATTTTGTGATCTTATCAAATATGGCGGACTGGGAGACTGGCAGCCATTTTTGTTGTAAAAACTCAATATTGACCATATCATCAACCATTTCTCAGACATGCATTTACCAATATTGTTCAAACTTGGAACACAGAAAATGAATGATGGGATACATATGCACATCCTTAGCTTTCGAGATTCGATCCAGGATGGCTGATTGGTGGCCATTTTGTTCTTCAACTGTGTCCCCAACCATTTATGACATGCATGAACTGATTTTGTTCAAACTTGGCACAACGACAATGCATGAGAGTATACATATGCAGAAGATTTTGTGTTGCAATCCAACTAAAGATGGCCGACTGACGGCCTTTAACTCCGTATGGCAAAATTAGTAAAACCATGGGGACTATGACATTTTACTTCTTTTTTTTTCTCATGGATTTCTTTGACATGTTTAAATATAATCTTGGCTCATCGAAAAATGAGGTGACAGAGAAAAAAGGCAACAAATTGATAGTAAGGCAGTCAGGCCACAGTTGGAAGTCGTAACGTAACAGTCGTAACAGCAAGGAAGTCGTAACAGCAAGAGGAGAAGTGGAGGAAACAGTCAGCCTATATTCGTGTTTTGTTGGGTTGTGGTTCATGTGTCTCGATAATATATTGGGTGGGGAAGTGGATGGCATGATATGGTGGTGAACTTTGTAGCCTTGGTGGAAAGATTACAATTCAACCATATTTGGCCTCATGTGATCACTTTTTGTAAACACACACACACACACACACACACACACACACACACACACACATGCAGTAACCTCATCACCAAAGAACGACGTGGATATACCCATACAACCAATAAAATAACATCCAAAGAAATAGGAAAGGTGACACAACTACTGTAAATTAATGATTTAATGCTCTTCACCACAAATGATGAAATATTGACAGAATAACTAAAAGTAGAAACTAAAACAATTTGGATGTATTGTTCTTCCACATATGGGACCACACAAAATAGTGAGTGGATCACGAATGCAATTATACTACTATGGAAAACCATGAAGCAATAGTACTACTGTAGAAAACGATGTAACGTCACAAAATGTGACGTGTTATGAGATGTTTAGTCTCAGCAAATGCAAGCTGACATATAAGAAACCTTGTCTGTGACGTAGCATGCCTGCTGTATTCAAAGGGTTCATCCTAAGTTGTTAAAAATCTTGGCTCATATCAAAGGGTCTTGATGGTATAAAGGGGTCTTTAAGGTCTAATGGGGCCTCATGAGTCTTTTTTTTTTAACTCAAGGTCTAGGCTTAGAGAAGAGCTACGACAGAGACCAACAGATCATCTCTAACCTACACCAATGCATTTTATGATACACTAACCCACTACACAAGGGGAAGTAGCTATTCTAATCTTACACAATGGAAATAACCACATGAAGGGACCTGTATGGTGGTTGACATTGCCTCTGAGCAGTGTTCTAAAACCACAGCATTATGAATATCTTGGGGAAAACCCAAACTTTTGCACAGGACTGTATATTTACCTCAAGAATATTTTTTTACTTTTTTGAAGTGGAACAAATACATATTGTTACGTTTGTGGGGGTAGATTATGGATTACCATATTGGAGGCAGGATTGTATTATTATAGCATGGACCGTGGACGAGTATGAGACATCTCGTTGTAGGGAATCCGGAGCTTTGGTTGTTTAAGTGTCTTCACACGAGAAGTGAAGCTATGGTAATTAGATAGGGGTTAAGATTAGTTTTCCCCCAAAATGTGATTGCCCTCGGTGGGTTTTCCCTATGTTATTACAATTACAACAAGGCCAGCCATAAAACCATCCATTAACCAACCATAACCAACATAACTGCCGTCAGAACCCCAAACATTCTCGATCGGCAACTATACCCCGCCGCCAGAGGATTGTAATGGGCAGGCCACGCCCCAAGCTTCGTCATTGGTCATGGAGACACGGTGATTCGCAGTCGTTCTCTCGGTCGTTTTGTTCTAGAGCTTTCGGCTGCGGCTGGCTCATGTGCGCTTGTGAGGAGACTTTTCGGAGCTTTGTGGAACCTTTGCAACGTTGAAGTAGGGGGCGCTATTGGTTAGTGGTGCTCTTCGGGGGAGCCTAAAAGGGACGCATTTTATTTTGATTATGTTTTCCCCTGTGTGTTTTTGTGACTGAGTTTTAGACGTCTCAAATTAGGATTTAGTTTCACCTCATCTTTCTTTTTCACCTCTTTAATTTATTTTCATTAAATTATTGTGTTGCATTTCATTTGTTGTGTCGTGTTTCCTTGTTCGTGGGTTCAGGAATAAACCCGTGTGGCTTCTGTTCAGGTTAGCACCTCGCCGCCTTCTGTCCCGTGTGCACGCCAGAAAGTACTGCCAATTTTCGGGCTGCCACCTCGGGAGTAACAACGATGGGCCATTTGTCACCCAGTGGTCTTAATCGTTGGGCGACAGGACAATATGTACATGTTTGTATACGTTTGTCAGAATTATATCACGAGTATTGAACAGAATTGCATTTTTTTTACAGGTCATGTGATGTTGTATTTACAGGTGGATTCATTGAATCTACAAGGGAGACTGCACCTACTTTTATGAACAGCGTAGACACATGCATGCAAGACTCGCCAACTGAAACATACAAGAGGACTTTTTCGAAACACAGCAAAATGAGTCATGAATTGTTTGCACGTAATAATTTTCACGAGGCTCACAAAGGAGCGAAAGATGAACGCCCATTCATATGTAAAATTTGTGTAAAATCCTTCAGTCATTCATCCAGCTTTACATCACACCTGCGAAAACACAATGGTGAACGCCCATACAAATGCACAAGTTGTGGAAAATCTTTTATTAATTCATCCAAACTTAAATCACACATGACAATTCATAATGGTGAACGGCCATACAAATGCACAAGTTGTGGAAAATCTTTTAATCAATCATCCAAACTTAAATCACACATGACAATTCACAATGGTGAACGCCCATACAAATGCACAAGTTGTGGAAAATCTTTTAATCAATCATCCAACCTTAAATCACACATGACAATTCATAATGGTGAACGGCCATACAAATGCACAAGTTGTGGAAAATCTTTTAATCAATCATCCAAACTTAAATCACACATGACAATTCATAATGGTGAACGCCCATACAAATGCACAAGTTGTGGAAAATCTTTTAATCAATCATCCAACCTTAAATCACACATGACAATTCATAATGGTGAACGGCCATACAAATGCACAAGTTGTGGAAAATCTTTTAATCGATCATCCAACCTTAAATCACACATGACAATTCATAATGGTGAACGGCCATACAAATGCACAAGTTGTGGAAAAACTTTTAATCGGCCATCCTCCATGAAATCACACATGACAATTCACAAATGACATTACATTTGGCTTCCGGTTCCGCCGGCGAAGTAGTGTTCATCCGAGCTCTCCACGTCACCAAAGTTAAGGCTTTTCACGTTTGTGTTTTTGTCAAATTTGTACTCTTTATTTTACTGTGTATGTGTTTACTGTGAATTTCTAGTTATATCTCGGTTTGTAAATCGTGCATACTTGTGTGTAATAGTCGTTTTGTTTGTGCCGTGTTTGGGGCCTGGTCCCTGGTAGTGTTTTGTTGTTTATATACTTTCGTTTTTTCATTTTATTGCTTTTGTCTTTGTTTTTTCTTTTCACCCTATACCTCCCCCGAACATCGTACCCTCTGTTAAAAGTCTGGAACCCAAAAAAACACAAAATTAATAATTTCCTCCTCTCCTTGCGGCTCCTCCTCCCTCACGACCACGTGTTGTCTCACCCCACCCCTTTTCTCTCCTTCCTTAATATCTCCATCCTCTCCAGCCGATACTCACCTTTCCAATTCTAGTTTTCAACATACTCCTTCAACCTTTCTCCTTCTTTCTCCTCAAATCCACTTTTCCTTCACCTTCAAAACAAAACAAAATATATGAATGAAAAATTAAAAAAGAGACAAACTCCCTCCTGGCGAACGTCCATACAAATACTAAAACAATTGCATATACACCTCCCTGTTTCTTTGTTCTCTGCTTACCTGGCTGTCAATCTCCCATTCTTCTGTTCCTCCTTCTGAACCTGTTCTGGAATCCTTCATCCCCCTTAGCCTCCATGCCCTCACTTCAGGGAATTTCCCAGATAGTTTTTATGGTTTTGCTTAAAATCATCGGAATTGAATTGAATCTTTGGAATCTCCCACGATGAAGCTAACTCTGAGGGCTTTTCACTCACTCACTGCAGGCAGGTTGACAGTCTTTCTGTCTTCTACCGGCTCCTCTCTGGCCTAGCCACCCCCTCCCTCCCCCAGCCCTGTCTGTGCTCTGTCCCCTAAATACTCCTACAGGTCGCACAAGATCTGCCTGCAACCATCTTCTGGTGAAACTGCCAAAATCAAGACTCTCTGCTCACCTTCACGCTTTCATTCCTCTTTTCTCCTACCCCTGGAACGAACTCCCTCACTCTCTTCAATCCCACTCCTCCCTCCAGGTCTTTAAAACAGCTCTTTACCACCATCTCTTATATTCCCCCATCCAGGACCATGATCTTTTATACTCCCCGGTAAAACATCCCAAATCAACCCCTTGAAATATCCAACTTCCTTCCTGAAATTCCTAGCAGTGTTCCTTTACTTTATACCGTGTACCCCTTCCCTCTCCCCCTCCCCCACCCCAGCCCAGCCCTCTCCCATCTACATATCTACCGACGTCCCTGTTCTTTATTGTTGTTGTGCTTATATGCTTTCCTCTCTCTCCCCCTCTTGTCCCCCGCTCCCTTTATTTAAAGTGTGTTTTTTGGGTCCGTGCACGTTTTCGTGTGTAATGTATTCACTCTTTCATGAACCTTGACTGTGTCTCCAAAAAAAATAAAAAATGAAGAAAGCCCATACATGTGCACAAGTTTTGGAAAATCTTTTAATTAGTCATCCACCGTGGAAGTAAAATAATGAGTTCACAACGTTCAATTGATGGTTCTTTTTGAAAAAGAGAATTTATGACCATAATTATAAGGTAATGCAGAACTCTAGAGACCATGTGATTGCTGCAAAGCATTTTGGGCGAGTACTAAAAAAGTGATGAGCATTTTGTTTTCATCTCTATGTTTCAAAGCTTTGCAATGTAAAAACTGCTCGTATAAGATAACAGATCACAGAGTCTCTTGTTTGCCATCTACTGATCACTATCTGTTGTTTACTTGTAAAATCCTCAATGTCAACAGGACGAGGCTTGAATTGTGATTTCCCCATAAATTGGCACATCTCTGTTTATTTCACTGTATATAAGTGGTTCATTTGAAACATTTCACGAGAGAGGATGAACGTGCGCATGTGCTGACCCTGTGTTGTTTTGGCACCTCTCGCCATGTGCACGTATTTAATAAATGATTCAACCAATCTGTGAACTGGTATGACTTGATCGAGGTTCGAGTTATTCCGCGACAGTAAATGGTGATGGGGATGGAATCGCAAAACCCTGCGTGTGAGGGGGGGGGGGTGGTGGAAGGGGTAGGGCATGAGGGGGGAAAGGCGTGAGTAGAGTGGAGTGGTTCAGCTGAGGTGATGCAGATGTGAATGGCTGCCTAAATGTGAATGGCTGCCTAAAAAGGGAAGGTAAGAGAACCTTGCTGAGATTCTTTTCCTGTCCTTTTTGTTGTGTCACATTCGATGAATTCGTGCTCCCCATCTCTGAACCCAACGGGTAACGCGATCCTGAGAAATTGAGTAGAATTATTTATTTTTAGGGAACGGGTTGTGGAAACCCATCATTCTAATGTAATATAGTATCGAAATCCCTGGAGCTTCAAGCTCACAGGATCCTAGAAGTCATTGAAGTGTGGGAACCAAGGGACTCCTGCTGATTTCTGAAATCCTTGTAAATTTGTTATAGGATCAGAGTTCGTATAGGGACTTGGACCCATATGCATACAATATGCAAACACGGGTCATTGACCCGTTTAGGTTTAGGGATTTGGAATCCTGCTGATCCGAATGTTCCATTGCACTAAAGGTCTGGAATCCCGTGGCATTGCTCAGTATATGATTGTGGCTGTGCACTTTTGTGAGTGAATTGTTTGATTGACAAACTGGGCATTAAGCGAGATAAGATGAAGGTCTCGGTGTACCCCATAACTCCTAAAGCAGGGATTCCCAACCTTTATTGTGTTATGGCCCCCTTGGCTCCCAGAGCACATCCCCAGCACCCACCTCCCTTTCACGAGGGTCGAGTGGCAGAGCACATGTAAGCAGGCTAAGGGGGTCTGGGGGCATGGCCCCCCTAAATTTTTTGATTTCTAGATGCTCTGTGGTGCAATGGTGCATTCTGAGAGGTGTTTTTTTTCCTTTAATTGGCTATTTTGTTTGTATGATAATTGCTAAATTATTACACAGAAAATGAGGATTTCCAAGTAGCCAACATGAACATTTTGTTCCATCGTTTTTTCTATTCCTTACTGGCTCCCAACTACATCGTTTTTGGAAGAAGCAAACAAAGCAACATCACTCGAATGATGCATGTTTGATATGAGATTTTAATATCAGTAGCAACACTATGGACAGCATAAAATAGAACTGTCACACAAGAAAATAGTATGAAAAGGTTCCAAGTCAAGAATATGTGAAAACTAAAAACCTCTGTTGTGTCTGTATTTAACGCAGTGTGTTATAATCTCACAAAAAGAAACTCAATTCGACAACAACTCAGGTAATCAAACCTCGGGACGTGGTGCATGCGCCATAAAAGTGAAAAAAACTCAGTGGGATGGCTGTAATTGCATTTTAGCTACCAATTGGGGTATCCATGGTTGAGTCACAGTCATGGCACAGAGGAGGTCATCTTCCACATGGAGCCGATTACACTGTTTCGATTTGATATTCAATAGCATGGAAAACCCCACTTCGCAGAGATAGGTAGACGAGAATGGCAGAAGCACCTGAATAGCTATCTGGCTGATATTAGGGTAGCGACCCATTCCCACCCAAAACTCCGTCAAGCTCTTCTCTTCGAATGTGTCTTTGGAAAATGAATCGTTTCAGAGATCCAGGAATTCATCTTGCATTGCCTCCTGCATGCTCTCCATACAAAGGTTGACGGAAAAAGGATTCCTCACAATTTTTTGCCTCATTGTCGTCTAAATCAGGAAAATACTTTTGAAATTCTAGCTCCCGTGACAGCAGATGCTCAAGAATGTCATTTTTCAGAATGGGATCAAGCTCTTTTCCCATGCTGTCATGCAATTCAGACATTCTTTCGAACATAGCAATGTTTCCTGTGTTCACTTTCCTGCGCCAGTTTTGGCGCTTGGCAACAAATCCTCTGAGATGATCGTGAAAAAGAATAATATTAGTCGCTCTTCCTTGGAGCTTGAAGTTCAGCTGGTTCTGCTGCTTGAAAATGTCAGCAAGATAAGCAAGTCGTGCGTTCCCCAATTCTTTGGCGTAATGCTGCAGGAGGTCATGTTTTCCTTGAAGATTCAAGAATGTTTGACTTCCGCATGAAGTTCAAAGACGCGGTTCAGAGCATTCCCTTTCGAAAGCCAGCATACAGCAGTATAGTACAGCAATGTTTCATGTTCCGCGTTCATGTCTTTGCACAACTCCTTGAACATTCGGGTGTTAAGAGCCCCTGCCTTGATGTAGTTAACAATCTTGATTATGACTTCAAGAACTTTCTTCAATGAAAGAGGGAGAGTCTTACAAGCCAGGGCATAGCGATGAATCATACAGTGGGTTCCTTTCGCTTGTGGTTCCAGCATCTTCACTTTTGCTTGGAATCCGGATTTGGAACCAAGCATGGCAGGAGCACCGTCAGTACAGACACCGCATACATTCTCCCACTGAATTCCTCCCGCATCGATGAACAACTTCATTTTTTCCATGACGTCGTTAGCTTTTGTCGTTGTTTCCAGGGCACTGCAGAACAAGAATTCTTCCTTGATATCATCTCCCTTGACATAGCGAACGAATCCCAGTAGCTGGGAGCAGGAACTAACATCGGTCGATTCATTAAGTTGAAAAGAAAACAAGCCGAAAGGCGCCGCATTAATCTCATTGATGATCTGTTGTTTCACATCTTCCGACATGTCACGGATACGACGCTGCACTGTGTTATTCAATAAAGACACCTGTTCAACTTTGCGAACCTCTGCCTTTCTGAGAATCCGTTTGACAATGAGGAGGGTACAAGGCTTGATGAGTGTCTCCCCAATGGAGTGGGGTTTTTTTCTTCTTTGCAATTTCAAGAGAAACTTCATAAGAAGCCTGGACAGTTGCTACATTTTGTTGTTGAAAAGCTCCTCCCTCATCCAACTTCTGTCGCTTTAAATATCTTTCATACCGCTTGAAAAATTCGGGATCCTGCTTTGCATGTTGTGCATGATTCATCTCGAGGTGCAACTTCAACTTGGATGGCCTCATGGATTCAGTACTCAAAACCTTGTGACACAGCACACATTGTGGTTTCTCTTGGCCAGACACGGTAATGGACGTGAATCAAAGCTTTATGTATTCGTCAAGATATTTTCTTTTTTTACACCCAGAAGCCATAACGTCAAATCTGCAATAGGGAAAAAACAAAACAATATCAAAGTGAAAACAATATTTAAAAAAAAAACTTTAATTTTTAGTATGGTTCAAATTACCCCATGGCCCCCTGAGAAATACACCATGGAACCCCAGGGGGCCATGGCCCCCAGGTTGGCAACCAAGGTCCAAAAGGATATTTTGTTTTGCCACTGGAAGGTGGGGGAATTGTGTGTTTGATTTTGACAGAGTTCGGAAGAATAGAGCTCTTGTTTGTTGTATTTTGTATTTGGACTTGCATTAATTTGCAGATTGTGTAAAGTGTTGTACTGTTTTAATTTCATACACTAGGTCAGTAGGAGGAGGAACAGACTTTATAAGATGAGTCAGGTAAGTCCGCCTGAAAAAGGAATAGAGGACGGATTGTTCCCACATTTGGTGAAATAGTTTTGTGTGCAAGTACTAGTGTATATGTGTGTAACAGTGCACTTGTTGTGAATAAAGTGGTTTTAAGAGTGATTATTAATTCCTCAGTCGAGACCAGCATGTAAAAGCAGCCTGGCTGTAATGAGTGTCCTCAAGGTCACAGCTTTTACAATCCAGTGTATGACAGTAACCTTGCTTGAGATAGAACTGTCCAACCACCAAAAGGGGCTGTGAAAACAACTGACTGATGTAACTCCACATTTGACCTTAGCTGTACTGAAGGGCTTGCCTCCAAGGAAATTGGTTCCATGGTAACAATGATGAAAGTAGTGCCAAGAGAAGAGAGGCAACTGATGGTTAATTATTTTGGAAAAGATCTCTGGAAGTTGAATTTGTATGGGAAAGAAAAGCGAAAATGATGTCGACTGCACTTTAAGGAATTGTGCAAATTCCACAGGCAATGATAGGACTATCATTGGAAGAACTGGAGAAGGTACCTAAACGACTATGGACTACATAGTCAGGTTCACTATGTTAACAAATATAATTTCGTTCAAAATTTTGGTAGATTAGCAAAACTATACATTTTTGGAATATTCAAAGCATGAGGAATCCAAAAATTAATGTTTACATTTGCGTAGACACCTTTGCGAAAATGACACTCAGGATAGTGATGAAGATAGTCAGGTTCACTATGTTAACAAATATAATTTCTTTCAAAATTTTGGGATTAGCAAACCTGTACATTTTTGGAATCTTCAGAGCATGGAGAATCTGAAAATCAATGTTGGCATTTGCACAGACACCTGCATGGCCGCCATTTTGGATTTTGAAAATGGCCGCCATAAACTACATATTTTGCGGGATCTCGACTTCTAGTCAACCTAGAGACTTAATTAAATATGCTAATCCTATGTTTTCTGGGTGAAGGAATCCAATAAAGGCCTCAAAATAGTGCTCAGGATTATAGAAAAGCAACAAACAAAGGTAATTGAAAACCATTGTCTTTATATTTGTGATATAACTGTATTTTTTTTTTTTTTTTTTTTGTATACAACATCGAGGCTCGTGAAAGAGCTAACATTAATCACACAAAAAGACAAACCGACACACAAAACACAAAAAACAATGGGAGCGGCAGACAAGATGGGGAGAGAGGGGGAAGGACACAAACACAGCATTTGAGAGCAGGGACATCGGGAGGACTTGGGGGGAGGTGGGAGAGGAATAAAACATATGAACACTGCAATGACTCTGGGGTGAATTACCGGGGGTAGAAAAGATCAAGGTTTTCGATGGCGGAAGATAAGAGATGCTGATGAACAGCTGTTTTAAAGACCTGGAGGGAGGAGTGGGATTGAAGGTAGTGGGGGAGTTTGTTCCAGAGGCGGGAGAAAAGGGGAATGAAAGAGTGAAGGTGAGAAGAGAGCCTAGACTTTGGCAGTTTAACCATAAGAGGGTTGCAGGCAGATCTTGTGCGACCTGAAGGAATATTGGGGGGACAGAGCACAGAGAGAGCTGGGGGAGCAAGGCCGGAGAGGAGTCGGTAGAAGACAGAAAGACCACCAACCTGCCTGTGGTGAGTGAGTGAAAGGCCCTCGGAGTTGACTTCATCGCAGGAGATTCCAATGATTCTGAAAGCTTTGGCCTCAACAGCGTAAAGCCGAGCAAGGTGTGAGGCAGGAGCACCAGCCCAGAGGGGGGAACAGTATTCCATTGAGCTGCGGATGAAAGCCTTGTATGTGGTGAGGAGCTCAGGTGTGCCAAGGAAGGACTTCGTACGATGGAGGATGCCCAGTTGGCGACTGGCTTTGGAGGCCAGCTTGGAAATGTGGTTTTCCCAAGAAAAATCATGGCAGATAGTGAGACCCAAAAGCTTGAGCGACAGAACTTCTTGGAGAGGATTGTTGAGAAAGTAGATGGGAGGGTTTTCCAGTCGGTCCTTTTGGAGAGACATTGTAAGAGTGTGAGATTTGTCAGGCTTGAAAGACATGTTCCACTTGTTTGACCAGTCTGTGATTTTGTCCAGGTCTGCAGAGAGTGAGGAGGCTGCAGACTGCCGATCTGAGGGATGAGGAATGGAGCGGCAGATAGTGGAGTCATCAGCAAAGAGATAGAGAGGATTTTCCAGAGAGTCAGAGAGATCATTGATGAAGACCAGAAATAGCACAGGGCCCAGAACACTACCTTGGGGAACTCCAGCCAGAACAGGAAGGGAAGATGAGAGAAATCCATTCAGGGCCACACGTTGCCTACGACCAGAGAGGAAATCCGCAAGCCATGAGTGGAGATTTCCCTGAGTACCATAGGAGGTGAGTTTGGTGAGCAGAGCTGGGTGCCAGACCGTATCGAAGGCATGCGATATGTCAAGTGACACAGCTCTGATTTCCTGTTTGGCATTGAGGACCTCCATCCATTGTTGAGACAGCAGAAGCAACATGTCCAGAGTAGAATGACCTGGTCTGAATCCAAATTGATGATCAGAGATCAAGCCATTGGAGAAGAGGAAGGATTTGATATCCGAAGCAATGATGGATTCCATGACTTTGCTGATAATTGGGAGCAGACTAATTGGTCTGCAGTTGCAAGGATCTGTTTTTGCACCTTTTTTGTGTAAAGCAGTAATGTTTGCTGATTTCAAAGATGCTGGCAGATGACCTTGAGCAAAAGAGAGGGTGAAAAGAACAGAGAGAGGGTGAGATGGAGCGGCAGAGCAGGATTTACGACCCGAGGGCTGATGCCATCTGGTCCAGTTGCAGAATCAGAGTCGAGGTTTGACAGAAGCTTCTCCACCTTGTCGAGAGAAAAGGACACAGGGTCCAGGAGCAGCTGGGTTCGACTGGGAAAGGTGGGAACAGAGAGAGATGGGTTTGGGACACAAGATTTTGAGGCAAACACAGAGTTGAGGCATTCGGCTTTGTCACGTGCGGTGTCAACTGTGTAGCCATTTGAGGTAAGGGAGGGGATGTAGGGGGAACAAACACCAGAAACGGATTTGACCAGACGCCACCAGGATTTGGAGGAAGGAGACAGGTTGGAGAGTTCAATCTTGAGTGTGGAGAGATAGTGCTTCCTGGCACTCCTGAGGGTAGAAACACACTTGTTTCGAGCTTGGTGGAAGGAACTGAGATTGCCTTCAGTTGGATTTGCCTTCCAAGACGCAAAGGCAAGTTGTTTCAGGGCAACTGCCTCACCACAAGATTCAGTGTACCATGGACGGGAGGAAGGGTAAGACAACTGAAGACGAGATGGGATAAATCTGTGCATGAGAGAGAGCAGTTTGCTTTGGGAGAATTCCCAGGAAGAATTGATGTCAGAGGCATTAGAGAAGGGAGACCAGTCCAGTTGATTGATGGCTGCTTGCAGACCGTGCCAGTCGGCCTGAGTGAAATGCCAGACTCGTCGGCGCTGAGGAGGCTCTCTGAGAATGGCCAGTGAGATGTCCACTTTAACAAGCACATGATCAGAAGAACCGATTGGAGCAGAAGAAGAGCAGCAGACATTTGCAGGGAAGTTAGTCATAACCAAGTCCAGAAGAGAAGATACTCCATTGACTAAGACCCGGGTTGGGAAATTGACAGATTGTGTCAGTCCCAATGAGTCGCAGAAGTCCTTTGCTGAGGTGCCATGGCTGGTGAGAGATGAACCCACACCCAGCCAGCTGGCATGATGACAGTTGAAGTCGCCACATACGAGGAAGAGAGAGTTTGGATGAGTTGATAGAAGTTGGTCCATGTTGTCCGACAGAGAAATGTAAATGGAGTCATCACTGTTTGGAGGATGGTACAGAACACATATGAACAAAAGGTGGGAGCGGAGAGGAAGCCGTAGCCAGAGGTACTCCGGTGGGTGGGGTGGAGAGAGGGCAGTGCAGGGAGAGTGAGGAAGAGAGTTTTTGATAAAGATGGCCACCCCACCACCAGGACGAGGCTCAGGTCTATCGTACCGGAGGAGGGAGTAACCAGGAAGAGATATTAAGGAATCAGAGACCTCTTGAAGGAGGAAAGTTTCTGTTAAGCAGATCAAGTCTGGATTTTCAGAAGCAACCTGAATGGAGAGATCAATCAGGTTTGATTGAAGGCCCCGGATGTTTGAGGTCCATACCGTTAGTGAGGAGAGAGGGGGAGCATCGGGTGCAGGACAGGGGAGGGGATGGGTAGGGTCAGATGAAGGGTGAGAGGGGGATGTAGGAAGAGCAGTTGATAGTGTGTCAGAGATTACAGAAGAGTTACAAGAAAGGGAAGGAAGAGGAGGGCGAAAGGTTTGATGGTGATCGAATGAGGCACAGTGAGAGTTTGTTTGAGGGGGGGCAGAGGAAAGTAGAAGGTTGGGGGAGGTGGAGGTATGACATAGAAGGGAGACGAAGTGGGGAGGAGGCAGCTTTGAGAATGAGGTGGGAGGAGGGAGAATTTGGGAGGGATGGTTGGGGGGGAGATTTGAAGGGGAGGGGCAAGGGGGGAGTTTAGAAAGTGGATGATTAATGAAAGATGAACATATATAACAAATTGGGTTTGTTGTGATTTTCAAGTTAGCGATTCGTTTAAGAACGATGGAGGAGGGATGGAATGAATGAGAATTTAGAGCATGGAGTGATTTGGAATCATAAGAGATTGAATATTTTTTTGAAATGGAATGAGTTGAAGAGGAAATTGAAAGGAGCCTTTTAAATAAGAAGAAAAACAGCGTGTTGCAATAAACCACTGAATAAAACACTGAAGGGGATAGTTGAAACATATTTAAACAGAACTGTGAAGAACAATCTTATATTCACAAAAATACCAATAGGGAGAGGAAGCCTAGAGCGACGAACACGAGTCACTTGAACAAGGCAAAAGGTGGAAGGCAAGCGGAAAATGGGGGCGGGGCGAGACAGCGCACGTGGGCAGAGGCAAAAGCACACGAGGGGAAAGGGAAATAAAAAATTTTTTGTTTGTTTTTGGGGGGGGGGTGTGGGGGTTACAACGTTAGACAAATAGTAGATGTTTGGTGAAGCTTGGTGGAGAAGGGGAAATCAAAAAAGCTAGCAAAACAGCGAAGGAAGGAACAACCTTCGACGGGGGAAGCCTGAGGCTGCAACTGTGAAGATATTGCATTACATAATACATGATATTGCAAGTCCTTTGAAGTTATAGGTTGTTATAGGAAGTTATAGGTCGTATCAGATTGAACTATACGTCCTATACACAGGATCTACGAGGTCTATACCGTTCAGGAATATATGCTTTTGCAGATCTTCATCACTGTCCTGAGTGTCATTTTCACAAAGGTGTCTACACAAATGTAAACATTAATTTTTGGATTCTTCATGCTCTGAATATTCCAAAAATGTATAGTTTTGCTAATCTACCAAAATTTTGAACGAAAAAACATCGTGAACCTGACTAACACATCCGAACGTCGTAGGGCAGATTAAGGGGGCACAGCCGTTAACAATCAAGATCGACCCTACTAAACAATTGCCACGATGAAACCAGTAAGTAAGCAGTTTCGGAGGATTGAGAAATGGCGAGTACCAAGTGCATATCTACACCAACTAAACAAGTCCCTTCATTGGATGACATCGGAATTCTGCAGGATGCCATGACTGATCAGAAATGCGCTAGGTGGGTCAATCATGGATGTTTCCTTAACGATGATTTTAAGGTATGGATGTCTAGCCACGGCGGTGTAATACCGCTGCAAGCCATGTAACCATGGTTGGCTCATATAACTCATGAGCAAAGGGGGAATGGTATCCATGGTAGCTAAGGAATGGTATACACTGGGATTTATTTCAGTGGCAGACCAGTGTTGCAAAACGTGTATGATTGGTCCTCAACATAAAGTAGGGAGAGCACAAGGAATAGACGGTCAAGGGGCACGTCCACCATCAATGGGACTGTTTGGACACATGCAAATGGATTTTATTAAAATGCCTCAATGCTTTCTCTTTATGTAGCACTAACCAGAACTGTGTGAGCATTTCATTTGAAGGTGAAGGAAGCCCTTCCGGAAACAGCAGCTGAGGACTGCCATAAGTTTCAAGAGGGCATATGTGAACTCAGAAAGCCAAGAGGAGAAGGATTCTTCTTCGGATACTCCCTGGGGATGGTGATGTTTGTACTCAGACTGAGTCTGGTATTACTTGTGATTGTGCTTTACTTGGTCAATGGGGAATTTACTATACAAATGAAACAAAGAAATACAACAGCAGATTTGAATATGTAGGTGTATAGTAATGGAGAAAGGAAGGATATAACAAATTTGTGGCCAGTTATAACCCTACCTATCATTTTGCAAAGGTGCCCCTTTATTTGACTATCCAGCAACAAGTGAAATGTTATTTGTGCTGGGCCCACCTCAAATTGCACAAGGCTGTAGATTCATGGGTAATTGCACTTGCCAATATTACTTGCATTCTAGGGAGTGCTTCAGTGTAACTGCAGTGTTGGGGAGAGAGAGGGAGGTGGAACCTCACCTGGCCGAACCATTCTCCATACCTTCTCTACACACTTACCAATTCGTCACTAATGTCACGTTTACAATATTAACAAGTGACGTTAATTGTATTTACAAAACGCAACCCAGGACCTGCGATTTATTTTGGGGAAAACAAAAAGAAAATCCTGTGGGTGGGGAGGAGACAGCAGGCACTGCATCGACACACCAGCACCAATAATCACCAAAACGCACCGTAGTGCACCGTCACCTCAGTTCAATAAAACAAACACACTGTTGGTGGTCTTGCTCTTCGGCTCCCTCTGCTGGCCGATGTTCTTCCAGATGTTGTCATTCTTGATGGCTTGCTGCCTAGTTGTAATGATAATAAATAAAAAGCACAAACTGTGTCCATTTTTATTTATGGCCCACAGGCGCCGACTATGGGTGGTTCACCTGTGGGCTTGGTGCCACCTCACCGGGTCTGCAAGCAAGATCGTGGGCCATCGTGGCCGGTCCCAGCAGAGGGGCCATGCCCCAACCCGTGGGGTCCATGAGTGGTGCTCAGCCACAGACATGTGGTCCATAAGTGGTGCGTGGATGCAGGCAGCTGGTTGCGAGAATTTCGGGCACACAGACGCGGCATCTCGCACGCTCCCCCTCAATGCCCAGAGAGCACAATCCTCAGGTCTTGGAAGGAAGACAGAGATGACAGGTTAACGAGGGGTAAGGTCACAGGGGTACACATCAACGAAGATAATGCAAGGTGAGGTGCGCCTGGAGACTGAGCGGAGAAAAGCTCATCCCTATCGTACGTCACCCCACCCGTCACCTGTTCTACCCTTGCCCCTTACCCCCGTATTTACAAAATCTACACACTTACCAATTCGTCACTAATGTCACGTCTTCCCCATATCTCCCCTATACCAAATTCGTCACAATCCCACTAATCCAAAATGTGCCATCACCAATTCATCATCAATCCCTCTTAAGGAGGGAGAGATGGAACATCAAGCACAATGTCACACCCACGTCATGATGCGTCTCACAATCCAAACATTTGCACAAAAATAACCAAACCATGGCATGGTGTGGAGTTCTGTCACCCCAGGTGAGTGGATGTAGATGGTGCGAGGAGATTCTTAATCCTAACTATCCTCTAAATGACTTTAATACACTTTACACTACCCGGGGACTTTCCCTGCCAATCCATTGGCCATCTTACACTCTATGCGTTTTAAGAACCAAATTCCCATTGACCAAACTGTGGTGCTTTATCAATTTGGGGTCTCGCTCCCCTGGTTCAACTCCCTGTGCCTTTGCACAATTTCAGGACTGGGTCGTGTGGCTCTCCCAGCAGGTCTACCCACCTGCACACCTCCACCACTGCAGTTGCCTCCGAGCTTACCTGCTCCTTCCCTAACCTATCTGGGGAAGGCTCTCCCTGGCGCTTACCCCCCTCGGTGCCTTCTCTGGCACTGGGCTACCCAGGTCCTTCCTCTGGATCCTGGGGCCCCATTGAACTCTAACTGGCTCCCAGAGCCTACCTGCGGCCTCACCTGGCCGACATCCTCACAGTGGCGGAGTGCCCATTTAACTACACACACTAACAGGCCACACGCCCAGCCATTTCCACGTCACTAATGCACCCATCCAAACACCATTCTTCCACACGCACCACAGATGCCAATATCCAACCACAATCTACCTATACCCTCTACCTAACTCTTAAACTACCCTCCCCGGGTATTCATGATAGGGGTCCATCCTCCCCATACACTCCCTTTGCACCAACCACTCCACTCCACATTTTCCACCATACTCTCTCCACACCATCCATTCCACACTTCATGTAATCCATACCATTTATTCAACCATTCTCCATACCCCTGTTCACTCACTTGTACACCTGTGCTCACACACCTGGTGCCACCTGCACCCTCCTTCCTCCCAGGCTTCTTCATTCACTCAATACAATGCACAATCACAATTATTACTCATACACTGCTCCATACACTTCCATGCTCAAGACAACCCACAGTCACACTTTTCACCATACACTTCTAACTCTCCAAACCATTGCCTAAGGCACCAACATTCTCCCATGCTCATACACACATCTTTCCCGAGCATTGCCTAGCAATTCCTCATTTGCTCAATACTAAGACTCTCACACACCCACGGCATCATCTGATCTATCTGGTGCCCTTCTAACTTGGTGCTCCCCGTCTTCCCTTCAAACTAAGCACATACCACATCATTAACAACCATTCTAACCTCTCTACGTCCCCGACTACCTATACAATGTCGCTACTTACCTGTACAGTTACCTATGGTCATTTCTCGAGATCCCTGTACAATTATCCAAACCCTCCCTCGGCGAGCTTACACTGCCAAACCCCATAGCTAGTGCTCATGTGCCCCGTGCGAGGGATGGTGGATTTGCCATCCCACCACCTCGGGCATCTTCCATTATCAATTTTTCCCATTCAATTCCAATTCTTGCCAATCCAAAATTTGCCAATCATCTGCCAATCAAATTTTGCTCATCAATTTTTGCCAATCATCAATTCCCTATCCCTACCAAATGTCCATTAACTTGAGCCTCGGTGCGTCGTTACATTCGCAAAGCTCGGCTTCGCCAAGCCGAGCAATGAACGTGGGTGGTTTGTTTCCTGCAGTTGGATCCGTCTGGCATTCGGTTCAGGGGAGGGGGTTTGCTCGGGCCGAGATTCCAAGGCCCACCTCGGCGCGGAGTCTTTCGGTCTCCCGCCCGATGGCCCGATCTCGCCCAGCCAGAACGCCGCAACCACAAGGGGTCGCCGTGCCGACCCTTCCTACCTGCCCTCGACCCGGGCCGCCCGCACCACTTAGCGAAGCACGGATGCGACCGTGCAGAGCGAGGCACGGCACGGATCGCGGGAACCACCGTGGTTACGATCCCCGCTGGTTCCCGCAGCACCCAAAGCCCGGCATGAACCGAGGGCTCGCGTCGGATAACGGTCGACCGAACCGCTGCTCCGTTTAACGTCGATGCTTCACTTGCATGCTCACACCACGCGTTCCGTTCCTTATTCACACATCCAGGTGTCTCCATACACTTCGTTATTGTACCTTCTCTTACACACCACCCAGGTGCAGTCATTACGCTCACAGACTTCGTCACACACCTGACCACCGCACACCTTGGCACACACTCGTCGTTCGCACACCTCATCAACACACCTCTTCGCGCCCACACCTCGGTCACACCCTCTGTGACAACCATGGGTGTGCACTCTTTTGCACACCCAATCACGCACTTCCATGTGCCCTCTCGTACCGGCGCCAACACCAACTCAGGTGTATATGCCCGCACATGCTCGACCATTCCAGGTGTGCATCCTTTCATTCCAGGTGTACATTCCTTCTCTCCTGCCACAACCAACCCGTACTCCGTGTCACTCTCACAACCACACTGTCATGCATTCCTTCTCACTCTCCATATTCGGACCTCCTTGCACACCTCCTCCTTCCACACACTCTGCACCTGTCGTACACCTCATCAGCGGCCTCTCACGAATGCCCGGGTCTAAACCAACACCGAAGCCCCTTGAATCTCCCCTCACACCATATACATTTCGGATTATATCACCACTCACCTAGGCACCTCGTCTTCGCTCCTCCTCCGCCACCTGCAAAGTCTTAATTTGGTCAGTGAGCACATCATCACGATTTGAGCACAGACCTTGTACATAATCCATCACTTCCTCCTTTATCTCCCTCTGAGTTTCCCTCCATCTCTTCTTAATTTCACTCACCCCCTCTTCCACTTCCTCTAATTTTTGTTTCACCTCTTTTATTTCCTGGTGCGCCCCCTCAATTTCTTCCTCTAATCCATCTTGGTCGTCTCTATGTGCGTTCTTACTTCCCGTTCTTTTGTCTCCATTGCCTCTGTCACCTCGTCCAACCTCTTTGTCAGTCCCTCATGTACCATCTGACATTCCCTCTTTGGTGCTATAAGATCTTTTTTTTATTTCTTACTGTGTCGCTTTCAACCCCCCGATTACCACAGTGTTCTTCTCCACTTGCTCCCCTAATTCCTTTTGTCCCACTGTCAGCTGTCCCACCCCCTGCGTCAACTCCTCTATGCCACCTTGTAACTTTGCCGTCCCATTTATCACCTCTTTCTCCATACGCTCCTCACCCCGCTTTACCTCCTCGCGTACCCCCGTGACCTCTTCGCCCACACCTCGTCTGATCTCCTCCCCCATTTCTCCCATCTCTTTGGTAGATGCCGCCCTCATCTGCTCCAAATCATTCCTCTGGGCATCCAATTTGGTTTCTAACCCGATTTTCACCTCCTCTATCTGATTCCCCATCTATTTAATTTCCCAGGTGGATTGCTCCCCTATTTCCCCTCAATTTGCCTTCCATGGTGTTTTCTAACCCCTCTAAACCATTCTTCACCCCTTCCATCTGTTTCTCCTGGGCATCCATTCTGTTTTCCAACCCCGTTAACCCCTCCTTCATTTCCCCAATTTGGCCCTCCAAATTAGACACTTAGTTGTCTTTGCCATCCTCCAGTTGGCCCCCCAATTTACCTTCTAGCCCTTCCAAACTGTTGTCTAACCCCTCAAATTTACTGTCTAAACCCTCAAATTTATTGTCTAAACCCTCAAATTTGGCTTCTAGCCCCCGCGATTTGATTTCCCATATTACTTAACCCATCTCTCAATCCCCCGATTTGGTTTGACAATCCCCCAAATTTACTGTCCAACTTCCCAATTTGGTCGCTCACTTGTTTACCCTGAGCAGTCATCCTATGCTCTGACTCTATCATACAAGCCCTCATTTGTACCATAAAGGTGTCCATATATGATTGCAAATCTACCACCCCCATCTGCGCAGCGGGCGTGGCCCCCGCCGCAGCCATGTGCGAGCCGCCGCGCCATTTTGTGCGCCTGAAACCCCCGCAACCCAATGCGTATTGCCTTCCTCCTCCATGATTCCCACCTCTTCCCTGGAGTCCTGGGCTGCTTCTAACCCTTCTTCTAACCCCCCCACCGGCATCCGGTCGCCTTGATCATCTATGGCACGATTTAAATTTAGGATGTTAAAATAAAATTTTGGCCACTTGTAATTTTGAATACGTTAAGCGCACTTCAGGTCCGAATCTCGCTCCCGACACCAATTCTTACGGAAAAGGAGTACGGCGCTCCCCTTAACTGGGGGGGGGGGGTTAATCCCCATTCTATTTGCACTGGCCGTCTCCGGTCCTGAAGCTACCCCGCTCCCTTGTGGGGCGGGATTGCCCATAGTGATTGGTCAAGGGATTACCGTACACCTCTGGTAATCCCTCCACAAGGCAGGTGGGTTACTTCGCTCGAGACCACGGGCAAGATGTTATTTGCCGAGCTGTTTTTAGCAGCCCGCGGTTCGAACCATTAGCAAAGACTAAACCCGATTCTGAGCGTTGGCCAAATCGTGCCACAGGTACTCAATGGGGGAAATCACAAAGACGAACGGATGTGAAGGAAAAAAGGCAAAGGTAGGAAGAACAGGAATTCATTACTAATTATGGACAAATCAAAGAAACCGAGGGAGAAGGAAAGATACGAAAATAATTACAGAAGAGGAAGAAGACACAGTGCAATTCTAGCTTATCTATACAGGCTTAACTTAAACCCCAGACAACACAGACAAACAGACGACAGTCAGACTTACACGAATGGGAATGAAGCAGGAATGGCTGGGGAGAGAAAAAGGATCAGGCGGTCCACAGAACGGCCGGGACGGGAGCGAGCAGCCGCCGGCTCTCCACCCTCGGGTCCACACCGCCGGGATGCTCGTAGCAACGCGTTGGAGCTTGTCGTGGCTAGGCTGGTTGGGACAGTGTCTCCCTCGGGTCAGCATACCTCCCTCGTCACTTGTTCAGGCACCTCCCTTCACAGAACTGTTTGCCACGGAACTCCTCCACGACTCTCCGGTGGGGGCTCTCTCACTCATCTGCCTAAGCAGTCCCTCCCAACCTCCTCTTATGAGGCACGTGGCGATCAAGCTGCGGGCCTTTTGGAAACGCCCATTGTTGAGCTCGCCTAGGCCTTGATTGGTCGCGAGGGTTCACCGATCCCGCCCCTTGATGAGGCGTTGGCAAAGCCACGCCTTGTTCCTGGTGCTTGGCTGACTCCTCCCACCTTCTGCTCCGAGATGACCTCGTGTTCAATGGAGTTTGGGGGCGATGATGATGCCAACAACCCCACCCAATGCAACGGCGGCGAGACGCCACTTTGGAAGCCACGGCGATATTGTAGGGGATCTATCTTATTTCATTTGGTGCATTGCAATGTAAACTAGTGGAAAACAGAGCCTTAACTAATACACATAATAAATAACTAACTATAGAGAGGTTCTATGGTTCTCTACGTGTGTGCGATGGACTAACCAAAAGGACGACCTTTGATCTTAATAGGAAACGGAGGTATTTACAAGAATCATTACATTTACAGAGGGTGGTATTTACAATAACACAGGATTCTCAAATCCGCAACAATATGTAGTATATAAATTTCTACAGAAACATTTCAAACATTACAACATCCATTGTTACTTCACCAAAAAAGAATTTTTATGATTCATTCACCATGTGGAATTAGTTGACGCAGTTAGTTGACGCAATTAGTTGATGCAATTAGTTGCGATCGCAGTTGACTCACACATGAACGTGTCATCAGGGCCTCTGTTTGCCCGCTAAGGTGGCGTCACGTTTGGTTGTTAGGTGCTTCGTGATGTCAATGCAGAAGGTCCATTTCTCCCGGCTCCCCGGTAGGGGAGGGGGATAACTTGGTGCTCGGGACGGGGGAGGTTCCAAGACAAACCTCCAATTCCCCTATTTCCGGCTCACTCCCGAAACTGCCAGAAGCCTCGCTATGCACCTCCATTTCACCGACCTCCGACATCCGCTTTGAGGAAGGTCGTTTCCCGCATGCGTATTTATTTTAATTCCAAAACAAAATTTAAATTTGTCGAAGACGCGATATCGCGCTTCGTATGTCCAATGGACTATACAAATTTATCCGCCTCGACTATGAAAATTTCGGTTCCAAATGCTGGGTGGGGTTTTTCACCCAGCCGGCATCGACTCACTGCCTCTGGCCAAAAACATTAACCGCTAGGTTCGAATCCCTACTGCTTGACATCAATTGTTTTTTTAGGGTCCAATCCCACTACTGACTACCAATTGTCGCGTGGCCATCTTTGATTAATATCAGATGGTCACGGAAGCCGATCGCGAAGGCCTAAACCCCTGAGGCGAAAACTCGATGGCGGACTCCGGAACCAAAAAGCTACACCAAAGCGCGTGGGATGGAGGGGGGCGCGAGAGCCCTGCAGCCGTACCTATTAAATCAATCACACGGGAAACTGCGTTCAAGTATGTACAGCAAAATAATACAACGATTTATTCAAGTAAAAAGGCAAGGACAGGAAAAAGCACGTGCCGGTAATAAATATCCTAATCGGGATGTCCCCACGCACCAATTTCAGAAACGAGACACAGGAATATGAATTAATAAAAAGAAAAGTGTCCGTTATGTAATTGTAAAATTTTCTGCAGATGCGGCCTTATCTTGTCTGTCGTCGTGCGTCCCCAAGCTCCGCCGCACACCATGAGGCCCCTCGCTCCAGCACCACAGCAAAACGAAGGCCCCAGCCAACGCCCACTCCATTCGCTCACGAGGCCCCAAAGCAGGAAAAGCACCGCACGTCCAACGCAGGCTAGCAGCTCCAAGCGAGGTCGATCTTCACACACGATCGGCCTGCCACGTCCCAGTCAGCTCTCCCGAAGCAAACGTGCAAAAAGCAAGCGAACTCCACTCGGGCTATGACTCAACTCAACTCGGGCTGCGCAAGACGAAGAAGAGCTGCAATAACGAGCTGCACAAAACAATAACCGGATGTGCTCTCTCCCTCCCTCCGTCTCTGCCTTAAATAACCTTTTTGGTGACGTCAGCCTTGGCGCACTACCAACCAGTGACTTCCACCGAACCTTCCAGCTTCGCGCCTCTCACACTCGCTGGCTGGAGGTTCGCGCCCAGCGTGCCGACCAATCACAGGACCGTAGCATTGCGATAGCTCGTAGCGTGTAGCGTGGTGATAGCGCATGGCACTTGATGTAGTTAGGCCTGTCGGAGGTGTAATTTGCGGCAGCCATCATCGGCGGTGCCCCGGCCTGGTTTCTTTGCCTGTTCCTTCCGAAGTCACTGTCAGGGAAGGGAGTTATTTAGTGTTGCACTAAGTAGATCCTAACTAAGTGTCTTAGTGGTGTGCATTGCCATAAGGGACAAAGGTTTAGCTACCAGGTGTGACCCACAGGGGCGCTACTCTTTAATCCCTACTCTACTTATCACTCGAACATCCTGGTATGCTCACAGGTATACTCTTAACCGACAAAACGCCTACTCATGAAACTTATAACAAGGTAGATTCCTTACCGCGACAGACGAAGCACGTTACCTACACAGATCTATCAGGCTCTACATATCACTACCCTACCGACATAACAATACGTATGAGGGCGAGTCAAAAAGGTTTTCCTTTTCCAACAAGTTTTAGAACCAGAAATGTGACTTCTATTTATGGCTTCAGGAGAATCATCCAGGACTGGGAATAACTGACATGTTTATAAACTGTACAGAAAAGGATTAACATCCGGGTCCAGTTTATTAGTGTGGACTCATTATCCTGCACTCGCGAAACGAAAAGCAGGGTTAAGCATTCAGGTGCGTACGTGTGCCGTGTGCCGTGTCTGCATTTTAAAAATTCATTTTCTCAGCAACCGTTGATCCGATTGACATGAAATTATCACCATAAGAGCGCCTCCTCCTGTAGAATATTATAATGATTATTACGACGTCATAGGTCACGTGGTACAGGCGCCATCTTGGAAAAATTTCGCACCTCTATATCTCTGAAACCCCTCCATGGAAAAAATTGAGACCTTGCTCATTATCAACTACTCCCCATGGGGAATAAAATATGTCAATGATGATGTCATCGGTGTCTTTGTTGTGACGTCATAATTCGACAAATACAACACTTATCCATTCGATCATTATTTTAAAAAAAATCAGCAACTGTTGGTCTGATGGACACAAAATTTACACCATCAGTGCCTCCTCCTTTAGAATATTTTAATGATAATCATGACGTCATAGGTTATGTGGTACAGGCGCCATCTTGGAAAAACCGAAAAATGTTGCACCTCTATATCTCCAAAACGGCTGCATGAAAAAATTGAAACATGGCTCATTGTAAAGAACTCCATATGGGGAATAGGTGTTGTTAACGATAACGTCATTGGTGCCATAATTATGCTGCCGATGACGTCATTGGTGCAACATCGGCCCGGCAAAGCACATGCCAACTCAGATGCTCTCTCTCGGCGACCCTGTTGGGAGGCACAGTGCAAATTTTGTGACAGGCAGGAAGCCAAGGATCCAATTGGGCAGAACCAAATTGATGCATGCCTATATGCAGCGTGGGTGACAAGACAAACTTTGCCACAACCTCCACCTGAATTGGGCGATGTAAATTGACGAGAGAATCAAAGGGCGGATCCTGTTTTGGGCCCCCTTTTTCATTGGCTGGAGGAGGACAAAAGAGCTTCTTGGGAAGAAATTGCTCCACACGGGGCCCAGGTAAAGGCCTACTGGGCACAATGGCAGATGTTGTGTTTGAATGATGGCCATTTGTATAGAAAGGTGGTAACACCAACGTGTGATGTGGCTTCCTGGTTGACAGTTGCACTGGACAAACTGAAGGAAGTGGTTATGGGGCACGTACATGGGACTAGGACAATGGGACATTTGGGCGTGGCTAAATCTTTGTCCAAATTGCGGCAGAGGTTTTACTGGCTGAATTCGGGCAGGGACATTCAAAATTGGGAGAGATCCTGCGACCTCTGCCGCAGTAAGGGCCCCACGTGCGTGCAAGTCCTTGCTCCAGGTGTACAACGTGGGAGCACCACTTGAGCGGGTGGCAGTAGATGTGGTGGGGCCCCTGCCAGCCACCCGCCGAGGGAACCGGTACATTATGGTGGCAATGCACTACTTCACCAAGTGGTCAGAATCCTACCCATTGCCCAACCAGGAAGCACGGCTGGTAGCTCAGGTTGTATTTGAGGGATTAATCTCCCGGTTTGGTATTCCAAGGGAGCTGCACATCGACCAGGGCCGGAACTTTGAATCCGCACTCCTGGGTCTGTGTGCGAGCTCCTCCAAATGAATAAGACCCAGACGACCCCTCTTAGGCCTCAATCGGATGAGATGGTGGAGCGATTCAACAGGACCCTTTTAACCCAATTGGCCCTCTTCACCTCCGAGCTCCAGCAGGATTGGGACGAGCATCTTCCTTTTGTACTAATGGCATACCGGACCGCACAGCATGCGACCACTCGGTGCACCCCCGCCTTGTTGATGTTCGGTAGCGAGATGCTAGTCTCCACTGATTTGTTGATGGGACCCTCACCAGAGGAACCGGGTGAAGCATCTGTGGAAAGTTATGCAACCAATTTGAAAAAGAGCATAGAAAAGGCTCACGAGTTTGCGAGGAAGCAAATTGGCTTGGCTTCCTCGCATATGAAATTGCAGTAAGACGCCCGGGCACACTCACCTCGGTTCCTTCCCGGAGACATTATTTGGCTCTTCTGGCCCTGGAGGTAGAAGGGTGTGTGCCCAAAACTCACCTCACCCTGGAAGGGCCCCGGGGTGGTGCTTCGGCAGGTGACTGATGTGTTTTTCAAAATTCTGTTGGGCCTGCATGCAGCTTCCACAGATAGTCCACAGGGAGAGATTGAGCCCCTACCTGGGTCGGGGGGCTCCTGGGTGGCTTGGCAGGGTGCGGGATTGGAAACTAGGTGTGGTGGATGACACTCCTGGACCCGACCAACCTGCAACTCTCTGCACATCAATGTAAAGGTAAGGCCTTGATGTTTACTGTCCCAGGCTTCGGTACTTGCTCATTTAAATTGGGACATGAGTAATTTGGAATAGGGGACGGGTGAGAGTGATGTCATGGCCAGTGAAGGGATTAGAATGTGTGCTACAGAGGCTTGTGGGTGGCGTTTGTGTTAGTGTTGTGGTTATGTGTTTTGATGTGGTCGTGAGGATGGAGACTGAGTTATGATGGAGTTATGTTGGAGTGATGTGTTTAAAATGTGAATGGGGATTCCACATGTAAGCAGATGTAATGTCACAATGCATGCATGTCATACATGTAATGTCATGCAAGTAAGCAGCATGTCACATGTAAGCAGTATCTTTTTGTGACATCTTTTTATTGGAAATATGTGGTTGAGAATTGAATGGCAGCGGGGAAGGAAATGGATTTTATGGGTGGGGAAGGTGTATGTGTCCGCAGGTATGGATCAAGCTCTGGAGGAGCGGTGACTGCGGCCTCCTCTGCGGTAATTGCCTCTGGCAGCCAGTGATGTCTGGAAATTGGGAGCCCCTCAGCCTTGGGGTCTGGTTGGGCGCCCTGTAGTGTGGAGACCCGTGGCGACCCATGAGGCTGTGTGAAAGCCTGAGCCAACAGAGCCTGGTGTGGAGACCTCCCCTGCAGGATGACAGTTAAGGGAGCTGTTTGGCTGTCACAGGGACAATAATTAAAGGGGGGAGGGATGAAGACGTCATAAGTCAGGTGACTTGTTTTTGGACTGCAGGCACCACAACCTGAAGCCCCCCCGCCATCTTGCTTGTACGGTACCTCCCCACTGCCTAGTAGAAACACACACACGTGTAATGACATATTAGTACGGCAGATAGGTGAAATATTTGGGAGAATTGTGACTTTGATGATACAAGCACGAGAGTTGGCACACAGTTAGAGTATGCCTGAAGGAAGATATTTGGCTATAGGGCCATCGCAGATTTGTCCTGTGACAACAATGGCGGCCATTTTTAAAAATGGCCTCCATTGCTTGTTATTTTACATAAATTTGGTACATTACTGCGTATAAACTGTTGTTGTGGTCATACAAGCTTGACATTTGGCACATAATTAAAGACCCCTAACTATAGAGTTATCATATATTTGTCCTGTGACAACAATGTTTTTAAAATGGCCGCCATTTATATGGTATATTATGGTATATGGTATATGGTATACGGTATATTAATTTGTATAAACTGTTGTTTGAATCATACAAGCATGGTATTTGGTACACAGTTAAATATTCTGACTATTAGAGTCATCACAGATTTGTCCAATAAAAATGGCGCCCAATTTTTAGTACGGCAGATAGGTGAAATATTTGGGAGAATTGTGCCTTTGATGGTACAAGCACGAGAGTTGGCATGCAGTTAGAGTATGCCCTAAGGAAGATATTTGGTTTTTGGGCCATCACAGATTTGTCCTGTGACAACAATGGCGTCCATTTTTCAAAAAAGGACAAATCTGTGATGACCCTAGAGCCAAATATCTTTCTTAGGACATACTCTGACTGTGTGCCAAATGCCATACTTGTATCGTCAAAGGCACAATTCCTGCACCTATCTGCCATACAACAGACTTGGCATTTAATATGGATTTTTTTTTTTCTTGACGTGGGTTTACTTTCTGAACTCAGTATATCAATCTAGTGAGTTTATTTTACCCTTCGGTGATGCCTTTGTTGAAAGAACCATGTCACTGATTGTCTTTCACAGCAAGAAGTCAATAACAGGATTATATCACAGGTGGCGTGACAAAATGTAAGGACAGGTACATTTGACGATTGGCTTCACAATCGGGTATATATGGGTTGTTGCATTCTGTATTAGTGGAAAACAACTGCTGCACGTCTACAAACGTTATTGCCGCTTCCTCTGGAGATGGTCCGTCAACTTGACAATGCTGTTTGTCATGGAGTGGTGGCTTTACGAAA
Source organism: Myxine glutinosa (assembly GCF_964187855.1). Classification (NCBI taxonomy): domain Eukaryota; kingdom Metazoa; phylum Chordata; class Myxini; order Myxiniformes; family Myxinidae; genus Myxine; species Myxine glutinosa. Next base: position 381,062,016 of record NC_136261.1, on the reverse strand, counting down.
TTCTGGCATGAAACAGCATGCTATTGCTCGGCAGTATGGCATCACTCAAGGTCAGGTGTCAAAGATCCTGAAACGAAATTCTCAGAGGGGTGTCCCTACTCCAATACCGAGGCCAGGACTTCCACGCAGAACCACAAGGAGAGATGATCGCCAGCTGCACCGGTTAGTCTGCAATGGCCGTACCAAGTCAGCTAATCGGCTTAGGGCTGAGTGGCAGCAACTGACAAATGTGCCTGTATCTAGAAGGCTAGTCAACCAACGACTGATTCAAGCAGGCTATCGTGCCAGGCGTCCCCTGAGAAAGCAACGCCTGACCAGACAACACAGCCAGCGCCGATTGCAGTGGGCCAGAGAGCACCGTCAATGGCAGCCAGGACACTGGAATCACGTGACCTTCAGTGACGAGTCTAGATTTCTGGTCTATCGTCAGGATGGCCGCGTCTGAGTGCACAGACAAGTGCATGAAGCCCACAACAAAGATTGTATAGTGCCAAGAGTCCAAGCTGGAGGTAGTGGGGTGACCGTTTGGGCTGCTTTTCATGCAGGGGGCAAAACTGATGTGGTTGTTCGGAATGGAAACCTGAACCAGTTCAAGTACAGGGTCATTCTGGAAGAAACATTGCTTCCATTTGCTCGTGCAGCCTTTCGAGGAAACTTTGTCTTCCAAGATGACAATGCACGGCCTCATCGTGCTCGCATGATCCAACACTTTCTTTCTGACCGTGGTGTAGAGCATATGGAGTGGCCTGCCATGTCCCCGGATATGAATCCGATAGAGAACTTGTGGGCAGAATTAACGCGTCAAATCGACCACTTGGACCAACAGCCGACCTCTGTGTGTGAATTGCAGCAGGCTATTGTCACTGCATGACAAGCGATTCCTGTCCAAACCTTGGCAAATCTCGTGAACAACATGCCTCAATGTGTACGTGCTCTCGTGAATGCTCGTGGGGGTTACACGAAGTACTGAACTGTAATTTTACTGTCCCTAATCCCAGTCATAATTTAGCTTTTGTTTTTGTTGATTTTTTTTTTGGCTAATGTGCAAAATAAAGAGATACTTCTGGAAAACGTACAGAAGTTTAACACAGTACTGTCTGTGAATTGAGTTCGATATCAGTTTACATCACTTTCAAGGATCAATTTATTTGCTTCGAAATGTCAATTGTGGTTTTTGTTTCTTTTAAAGGTCACATTAACAAAATCTGGAATAATTTCAACATAATTCCAATGAACTTTTGGTTCTAAGTCATCTTGAAAAGTAAGTTCACCCCCTCTAAAAAAATATTCCATATTAAATGCCAAATCTGTATATATATGCCATGGTCTTGCAGGGGGGTGAAATACATGTTTTTTTATGATTATTGAAATGTGAGAATGGTTATGGGATTTGTGTGAGTGAATGGGGTAGAAATCCACTGAGCCATGTCATTCACCTGTAACACCTGGTCAGGGCCCGAGGAAATTTGGGCCCCATTGGGATGGCTCTGCAGGTAACGTTGGGTATTGTGCCATCCATCGGGGGACATGGTCTGTTGGAAGGGGTTGTATAAATGTTTTTTGGTTTTTTTTTGGCATTTTCGGATAAGTTTTGTGGTTAAGGTAGGTTTTTGTGAGCTTTGATATTTTTCTTCCTGTGCCAGGAGTTAGGAGCAGGGACTTGAAGCTTTGTAAATATTTGAAATGTGAATTGTTAATTAAGGGGATAGAACGTTAAGAAGAATATATAAGTAGCTATGGCTCGCTTCTCACAGCCCTCCTGATTGATTTCATAGGCTAATTAAGTGTGAGTCGTGCTAATTTGGTGGGAGTCGTGCTAAGTGCTAATTAAGTCGGTAAGTGTGAAGACTGGAACGGTAATGCCTGCAGTAAACCTTGTGGGGGATACGGTTCAAGTGGGGTGGGGGGGGGGAGAGGGGACTGTGGGAGGAGAGGAGACTGTGGGAGGAGGAGAGGAGACTGTGGGAGGAGGAGAGGAGACTGTGGGAGGAGGAGAGGAGACTGTGGGAGGAGGAGAGGAGACTGTGGGAGGAGGAGAGGAGACTGCAGGAGGAGGAGAGGGGCCCCGGGGAGGGGGAGAGGAGACTGGGGGAGTGGGAGAGGAGACTGAGGGAGGGGGAGAGGATACTGGTGGAGGGGGAGAGGACACTGAGGGAGGGGTAGAGGTGTGAGGAGAAGTTGGAAAGGAATGAGGAGGAGGAGGAGTAAAGCGACCCCCACTCTCCCCTGTGTGTGACCCACTCTCCCCTGTGTGTGACCCACTCTTCACCGCGTGTTTGACCCACTCTCCCCGATGTGTGTCACCTGTGGAAGAAAATTAATTATTTGTGTACGTAATTTGTATAATTGAATGGATTTTCTTGAGCCTCCAACTGTTGTTGCAAACACTTAAGTTTTAATTGTTTAATTGCTTGTGTTACAGATTCGTCACTTCCTTCGTTGTGGTTTTCATCCACTGTAATCATTTTTGGTTCCATGTGCTATTATTGTTATCGTATAAGTGAAATGGAGGTAACTGTTTTCAAAAGGTAAAAAATTAGTGTTTTAAAAGAAACCGGAAACCGGATCAGGAGGAACCGGAAGAAGAAGAGGAGGAAAAAAGCGGGGCAAGTGAGGTCGGGAAGAAAAGCCGAGCTGCTTTGAGGTCTCGAGGAGACGCTGGTGAACGGGGGTCATGAGCGAACTTTGGTTTTCCCGGGAAAGGGATTCCTGTGACAGAGTGGTTATCGCTGTGACAGATAAACCTGCATGACGGGTTTTGCGGTTGATTCCGAAGAGAATCGTTGTTGGAGAGCAGGTACGCCTCCATTACAGGCCCGCTCGCCATTTCGCCTCGCTCCCGCCATTTCGCATCGCTCCAGCCTTTTCACCTCGCTCCAGCCATTTCACCGCACCCAGCCGTTAGCCTGGTTTGCGTGTGCTTTTGAAGAGCCATTCAGCCGAGTCATTATTGACTGTGTCGGCCGTTTACATAAAACTAAGGCTGGACATCAGTATTTGCTGACCATCATGTGCGCTTCCACAAGGTTCCCAGAGGCAGTGCCTCTTAGAAAATTTACTGCAGCAGTTATTGAGAAGGCCTTGATTAAATTTTTCACTTTGGTTGGCCTACCTAAGGTCATCCAGTCTGATCAGGGTTCCAATTTCATGTCAACGCTTTTTCAGCAAGTGGTACACCTGTTGGGAGTACACCTCCCCCACTCCCTTCAATCCCACTCCTCCCTCCAGGTCTTTAAAACAGCTGTTCACCACCATCTCTTATCTTCCCCCATCGAAAACCTTGATCTTTTCTACCCCCGGTAATTCACCCCAGAGTCCTTGCAGTGTTCATATGTTTTATTCCTCTCCCACCTCCCCCCAATTCCTCCCGACGATAGGTGTTACGGCCTTGGCAAGACCGATGGAGACAGCGATCTGTTAGCATATACACTGCCCAAATAGCTATGTGGAATTCTCTCATGTAGAGATTAAGCTTTCAGAATCATTGGAATCTCCTGCGATGTAGTCAACACCGAGGGCCTTTCACTCACTCACCGCAGGCATGTTGGTGGTCTTTCTGTCTTCTACCGACTCCTCTCTGGCCTTGCTCCCCCAGCTCTCTCTGTGCTCTGTCCCCCCAATATTCCTTTAGGTCGCACAAGATCTGCCTGCAACCTGCTTATGGTTAAACTGACAAAGTCTAGGCTCTCTGCTCACCTTCACTCTTTCATTCCCCTTTTCTCCCGCCTCTGGAACAAACTCCCCCACTCCCTTCAATCCCACTCCTCCCTCCAGGTCTTTAAAACAGCTGTTCACCACCATCTCTTATCTTCCCCCATCGAAAACCTTGATCTTTTCTACCCCCGGTAATTCACCCCAGAGTCCTTGCAGTGGTCATATGTTTTATTCCTCTCCCACCTCCCCCCAAGTCCTCCCGATGTCCCTGCTCTCAAATGTTGTGTTTGTGTCCTTCCCCCTCTTCCCCCTCTCTTTTGTGTCCTTCCCCCTCTCTCCCCATCTTGTCTGCCGCTCCCCTTGTTTTTTTGTGTTTTGTGTGTCGGTTTGTCTTTTGTGTGATTAATGTTAGCTCTTTCACGAGCCTCGATCTTGTATACAGAAAAAAAAAGAAAAAAAAGTAAGATCAAGTACTTACCATCCCGAGAGCCAAGAGGCCTTGGAAAGGTTTCACCAGACATTGAAGAATATGATTAGAACGTATTGTTTTGAATGTGACAAGGATTGGGATGAAGGAATACCCTTATTGTTGTTTGCTACGAGGGAATCTGTTCAGGAGTCATTGGGATTCAGTCCTTTTGAACTCGTGTTTGGACTCGCAGTTCGAGGGCCATTGAAATTGGTGAAAGAACAGTGGCTACAGGAGGAGTCGCAGTCAACAGTGGTAGAGTATGTGTCAACGGTTAGTTACAGATTGGCAAAGGCTTGTGAAGTTGCGAGAAGAAACTTGAAAGTGACACAGGATAAAATGAAAGTGAGACATGACAAGAAATCTCAGATAAGAAATTTCAGTCCTGAGGACCGAGAGTTAGTGTTGCTTCAAGTTCCAGGTCAGCCACTGCAGGCTAGGTATTTTGGTCCCGATGCAATCGAAAGGAGGGTTAATGAAACAGATTACGTGGTGACAACTCCCGACCGACGGAAAAAGCGGCAGCTGTGTCATGTCAACCGACTGAAGAAATATTATGAGAGGAAGCCTGTGGGAAAAATGGTTCCTGTCTCACCTGTCGTGCCTGTAGTTGGGGTGCAAGAGAATCCAGAGGTTGAGGCTGTTGTGAAGTTTGATAGCATTGATGACCAGGCTTATCCAAGATTGACGAACACGGAAGTGTTGAGCAATTTAGATGAGAAATTAAGTTATTTGACGAGGGAACAACAAGGACAACTATCCAGCCTAATTTTTGAGTTTGCACATTTGTTCACAGATGTACCTGGTCGTACCGACTTGGTATATCATGATATTGAGGTGGGGGAAGCCACTCTTGTGAAGCAACACCCCGATCGGATGAACCCTGTGAAGATGGATTATCTTCGGAAGGAGGTTCAGTATGTGTTGGAGAACGACATCATCGAACCAAGCAGCAGTGAATGGAGCTCACCATGTGTGTTGTTCCCAAAACCCGATGGCAGTTTCGCTGTTGTACAGATTTAAAACAGGTTAATGCAGTGACCAAGACCGACTCATATCCCATCCCGAGGATTGATGACTGGATTGATAGAATAGGCCCAGCTAAATTTGTAACTAAATTTGACTTGCTGAAAGGGTATTGGCAGATTCCTCTTACTGATAGAGCCAAGGAAATCTCGGTTTTAGTCACACCAAATGGGTTGTATCAGTACAAGGTTCTTCCCTTTGGATTGAAAAACGGGCCTGCTACATTTCAACGGCTGATTAATAAGCTTATTGCAGACCTTGAGGGGGTGGAGGCTTATCTGGATGATGTCATCATCCACACCATGACCATGGAAGATCATCTTAAACAAATTCATGTATTTTTCAAGAAACTGACCGAGGCAGGGTTGACCATCAACTTATCTAAGAGTGAGTTTGTAAAAGCACAGGTGGTGTTCCTCGGCCATGTAGTACGTCAGGGTCAGGTGCACATAATAACACATCTTTCTGCCGTGACTCCTTTCGGGGCTCGGAGGTACACCGTGACGTGACAGCCAAGATAGAAGCCATTGATCGCTTCCAAGTTCCAAAAGGGAGGAAGGAGCTTATGAGATTCTTGGGTATGGCTGCTTGGTACCGGCGGTTCTGCAGGAATTTTTCTGATGTGGTAGCCCCATCAACGAATTTGCTGAGGAAAGAGACCAGGTTTGTTTGGGATGACAAATGCCAGGCTGCCTTTGCCCACGTCAAAGCGATATTAATGAGCTCTCCTGTCCCAGCAGCCCCGGATTTTCAAGCACCTTTCAAGTTGGCCATTGATGCAAGTGATGTGGGGGGTGGGGCAGTTCTATGACAGGAAGATGAGGATGGCGTGGATCAACCGGTGTGCTACTATTCCAAAAAGTTTAACAAACACCAGGCAAATTATGCCACTGTGGAAAAAGAGACCCTTGCTCTCCTGTTAGCGCTTCAGCATTATGATGTGTATCTGGGAACTACTACCTTTCCTATAAAAGTCTTCACTGATCACAACCCCTTAACGTTCATTCAAAAAATGAAAAATGAAAATCAGAGGTTGATGAGATGGAGTTTGTCTTTGCAGGAGTTCAACTTGGAAATTGAGCATGTAAAGGGCAGGGACAATGTCGTTGCTGATGCTTTATCCAGAGTGAACTAACTTTGAAAATTCCTGTAGGGTGTTTGGAAGTTTTGTTGCTTTCTTCTGGGGAATATTAATTATTGTTGCTCATGTGAATTGATCATTTGGGTGTGAGTTTTACTTTTGTTTGTTAAAAAGGGTTTTTGCATGAAAAGAAAGTTTTCACAATGTTCAAACTTTCTTTCTTGAAGGTGGGGAGTGTTACGGATTCGTCACTTCCATCGTTGTGGTTTTCATCCACTGTAATCATTTTTGGTTCCATGTACTATTATTGTCAATGTTTAAGTGAAATGGAGATAACTGTTTTCAAAAGGTAAAAAAATAGTGTTTTAAAAGAAACCGGAAACCAGATCGGGAGGAACCGGAAGAAGAAGAGGGAGGAAAAAAAGCGGAACAAGTGAGGTCGGGAACAAAAGCCGAGCTGCTTTGAGGTCTCGATGACACGCTGGTGAACGGGGGTCACGAGCGAACTTTGGCTTTCCCGGGAAAGGGATTCCTGTGACAGAGTGGTTATCGCTGTGACAGATAAACCTATGTGACGGGTTTTGCTGTTGATTCCGAAGAGAATCGTTGTTGGAGAGCAGGTACGACTCCATTACGGGCCCGCCCACCATTTCTCCTCACTCCCGCCATTTCGCATCGCTCCAGCCTTTTCACCTCGCTCCAGCCATTTCACCGCACACAGCCGTTAGCTTGGTTTTCGTGTGTAACGTGGATTTCGAGTGGGAATTTGTGGTTCGCCATTTGGGAGCCGTTGAACGTTCATACCCGAAGGTGTGATTTCCCAGTCGCCTTTTGGGTGCACATTTGCACCTCTTTGGCAGCGTTGACTGTCAGCCGGCCTGGATTCTGGTCTCGATACGACCTTTTTCTTGTGATCACCGGAGCGTGGATCGACTTTGGCTTGGTGCCGGGACAGAGACTTTAGGGAATGTTCTTTTCGCTCACTTGGAGCACAGTGAGTTATCGAGTAAGAAACTGATGGTACCATCATCGGAATAATATGGTATTTTGGTTGTGCAATTGAAAGTATATTGTACTTGTGCTGTTATTCTTGTGTGACGTTAATACAATACTTGTTTTTTGGTAACAATCAGTTGGTGTGGTTTCGCCATTGGTCATTGACACACATAATAACACATCTTTCTGCCGTGACTCCTTTCAGGGCTCGGAAGTACACCGTGACCGGGTTTGGGAAGGAGCACGTAACACTTGCTCAAGCTTAATTAATACATGTATTAATCAGCATTAAATGTATTCCATTTCATTCAACAGTAACTATTTGTCTGAGAGCTTTTGGACAAGTTTGAAATCTGTGCAACTGATGAACTCTCGCAGGTCTGGCTCGTGTGCAAACCCATGAGGCAACCAGCCTGCTCGTCGAGGAATGGCTTATCAGCGCATCGACCAGTTTGAAGTTGTTTTAATTAAATATTCATAGGATTTCATGTTACCTTTGAAAAGGATTTAAAACGTTAACTCATATATTAAAGATTCAAACGATGGAACAAACATTTAATTGTTAGTAAGTCTGTAACTTGTAACGGTCTGAACTGAATCTTGTAACTATAACTTGTAACAATAACTTGTAACCCTCTGAATCTGAACACTTGTAACCCTCTTTTCTCCAGGCGGGAGATTGGGCCACCATCTGGTCTTCATCAAGAACCCAGATGTTATCTTAAAAGTCACAGAACTTGTTGATACTGAATTGCAAGGCAGACCAGATTCTTTGTAATACCATTTAAATAATTGGTGACATTTATGACTGAGTAAGAGATAACTAGTGTGCTGTCCTTTCAATCGACAATGGAAAGAACCTGCAGTACCATGGATGGATCCAACAGATGGTGCTGAGAGACCACGAAATTCTGCTGCCTTCATTGTTAATTTGTAAAAGTTTCTTGAATCTCTTGCAACTTTTCTTATCTCGTTCCCTCATACCCCTATCTAAGTTCCTCCCTCTTTCTCTCCTCCCCTCAGCCCCCACCCCATCGTCCTTGTTCTTCACAAAAGTATAAGAAGACTGTGCTGCACCAATGCTTCAGGATTTTGCTGAGGAATTGGTGTGTGTGTGTGTGTGTGTGTGTGTGTGTGTGTGTGTGTTCTTTTTGGATTCTTGCCAAGTGGTTTTCTGTATTCCTTTGAGTAATATCATCCTTGTAACTGAAGTGAAGTCCTCCATGTTGCATTAAAAATCAGTCAATTATCTTTTGAAAGGTTTGGACAATTTAATTTTTTGTGTTCTGTCATTCATTCAAGACTAAATTAATTAATTCCCCAACAATAATGGTGACGGTGACACAGGATGCTGACACTGGAGCGATCTGGAGTGACAGGAGAGCAGAGAAGTGAGTGGAGGTGAATGCAAAGAGATCGAGCCTAAATTTGAAGGTAAGGGACCAATTTTGGACCCTGATAAAGCTGTCTTCACCTCGCACGTTCTACAATCTCTCTCTTCTCGCTCCACGTCATCTGGTAACGTATTGTTACGGAATCCGGGGGATGGCACTCCCGTTAGCAAGGGGGGGGGGTGGGGGGGTTAATCCTTTTGTCCTGTTAGGCTGGCCGTCTCCGCCAGTCCTGGAAGTATGACGTCACTTCCGGCCGATGGTACGTAGGGTCGTAAGCCCAATTAGTCTTAATACCTAAATATTACCACCGGCCGTCAGCGAGGAAATACTACCGCCCGTGCCGCAGCATAATTGATGGATTGCGCCGAGCGAAGCGAACTGCGGCGCGAGCCGTTAACAATGACTAAACCCGATTGCGAAGTGGTTCGGCCAAAATTGTGCCACAGGTACTCAATCGGGAAATCACTAAAGCGATCGGATGAGAAAGAAACCAAGGTAAGGAGGAACAGGTATTTATTAATTATGTACAACAAACCAAAGAAAGAGAAGAAACGAACGTAATTTACAGAAGAGGAAGAAGAAGATACACAGGGCAATTCTTAAACAGGCTTATTTATAGATCCCCAGACAACACAGACAGCACAAACTCACGTACACGAATGGGGAATTGCAGGCAGGAATGAATGGCTGGAAGGAGAAGGTTCAGGTCCGTGCAGAACCGGCGGCAGGGAGGTCCAGGAATCGTGACACGCCATTGGTGTCCCGCGGGCATGCACTTGTTCTTGGTTCAGTCACAAAAACCCCGGTCATCAGCCGCCTTATGCGACTCTCCAGTGCTCCCTTCTCGTGTGCCTCTGAAGCTCATCCGCTCGTACCTTCTCCTTGCTCGTCTGCGCATCTCTGCCTCATGCGTTTTCTGGTGGGGGCCTTGCGCCCAGGGTTTAATATCCACCCCCGTGGAACCTTCACGAACCTGCTAGATCTTTCTGTCCACGCCCTCTCAAGCCATGCCCATCGATTCCTGGTTGGTCATTAGGGGGCTCCCTGGCTCCACCTTTGATGACGAGGTAGGGCCACGCCCTTCTTCTCCGTGATGACCTCGTGGGCAATGGAGTTTTGCAGACGCTGAAAACAACCCAAAGCAGCAGTGGTGAACGCCGCCGTACTGGCGCTTTTAGGAGGCCATGGGGATATGGTAAGGGATCCTATCTTATTTGATTTGATGCAACGGAGAGTCAACTATTGGAAACAGGTCCTTAACTGAAACACATACTAATGATATAACTATTGAGAGGTCCTATGGTGTCCTACGTGTTGCAATGTGGACTAACTAAGGTACAATTATTTCAATTAACAGCCAATTACGGGGAAATGTACACAGGGGTTTATTTATAAGGGAATTTACTACTAAATTTACATGTGAAGGTTCTAAAAACCGCAACAGTATTAAAGAACCAATTGCTGATTTTTGATGACCATGTATTATGTTTATTGTGTGTGTGTGTGTTTATCTGTTTGCCTGTTCTTGCATTCGTTTTTGTTATGTATAAGTGATTTGAGATAGAGATCTGGTTTTGGCCATGTAATGATTCGGTTTGCGGACACCGGACTTTGATCAAGTGAAATACCCTGATGTGTTTGATCGTTAGGACAGATCTGATCTGATTCTGGCTGTTAAGCACAGGTGACCGCAATTGGTAGCGGTGGTTCAGCTGTATCACGAACCTCGTCTTACTGCAGAGGAGAGGTTGTGAAAACAGTGATTTGTTGTACGTTATGGTTGATTTGATTATTTGTCACAGTTGGTGACCGTTGTGTGCTTACACGTTTGGTTACGGATATCCAGCGGGATCTGGTATGAGTGTTGAGTGAGTTGTGTGCTTATTCAAGTGTGTTGTGCGTGGAGGGACGGTTGTGTGCGTGTTGATTGCATTTTCCCTGATTTGATTTTATCTGATCTGATTTTGATCTGTTTGAGGTACACTGGTGTTGAATTGATTGTAGCTTTGGTTGAATTGTTGCTTTGATTGTGCCTTTGACTGTTCCTTCCTTTGATTGTTGTCGATTTCTGATCTGATTGATTGTGCTTTTCTGTTGTCTTGATTTTGTCTTGATTTGGCTCCCTCTTTGAGGGGGATTTGACTCTTTTTGGATGTCTTTGATGTTGATTTGACTCTTTTTTGAGTTCTGTCAATCATTAAAGACTAAATTAATTAATTCCCGAACAATCCGCTGGGCCTTTAAGGGTACTTTGGTTATTCAGGGTATTTAAGGTTCTTTTAGGTTTAAAGGGTCTTTTGGGTTTAAAGGGTCTTGAAGGGTCTTTGGGGTCTTCAGGGTGTTTTGGGTGTTCATGGTGTTTTGGGTCTTTGTGGTCTTTTTGAGTCTTCGGTGTCTTTGGGGTCTTTGGATGTTTGGGTCTTCGGGTTTTTGGGTCTTACGGGTATTTTGAGTATTCAGGGTATTTTGGGTCTTCGGGGTCTTTTGTGTCTTTGGGGCCATTTTGGTCTTCGGGGGTCTTTTGGATCCTCTGGGCCTTTGAGGTGTTTTGAGTCTTCAGGGTCTTTTGGGTCTTCAGGGGCTTTTGGGTCTTAAGGGTCTTTTGGTTCCTCTGAGTCTTTAAGAATATTTTGGATCCTCCGAGTCTTTTGTGTCTTCGGGGTGTTTTAGGTCTTCGGGGTGTTTTGGGTCTTCGGGGGTGTTTTGATTCTTCAGGGTCTTTTGGATCCTCATGGCCTTTACAGGTAGTTTGGGTCTTCGGGGTCTTTTGGGTCTTCAGAGTATTTTGGGTCTTCAAGGTGTTTTGGGGTTTAAGGGTATTTTGGGTCTTCAGGGGTCTTGGTGGTCTTAAGGGTCTTGGGGGCCTTAAAGGGTATTCAAAGGTCTGAGTGGTCTCAGCAGTCTAAACGTAATTAAGAGTTCATGGACTGTGTTTTGGGTGTTTATTTTTTGAAGAAGAAGAAGACGTTTTGGTCGCCGATAAACAAACAAACAAGAAGACGTCATGCGGAGCACGATACTTGCAAAATCCATCCCCCACCACCAAGAAAAAGAAATTCCATTGATACAGCAAATTGTCCATTTCATCAAGATTAAAATTGACAATCTTGATCAAATCTCAGGTCAATAGGAAAAAAGTGACGATTTTTCAGATGAAAAATGATTTTCGAAGGTTGACCTTGAGCTGACCTTTGACCTTTTGACCTCAAAAAGTATGTTTCCCAATTTAGTGACTCGATATGCAAATGCTGTTCAATTTTCAAGTTAATTCGATGAAAATTGAGGATTTTAGATATTAGGCCTATGTTGACCTTTTGGCCTATGTTGACCAAGTATACTTGGTGGTTGAATTCAGTGACGAGATATGCAAGTCCTCTTCAAATTTCAAGTCAATCAGATGAAAATAGAGGATTTTAGAAATGTGGCCCATGTTGACCTTTTGGCCTATGCTCACCTAAAATATAATTTGTGGTTGAATTCAGTGACCAGATATGCAAGTCGTCTTCAAATTTCAAGTCAATTGGATGAAAAGTGAGGATTTTAGAAATTTGGCCTATGTTGACCTTTTGGCCTATGTTGACCTCAAATATACTTGGTGGTTGAATTCAGTGACGAGATATTCAAGTCCTCTTCAAATTTCAAGTCAATCGGCTGAAAATTGAGGATTTTAGAATTTGGCCTAGGTTGACTTTTTGGCCGATGTTGACCTCAAATATACTTGGTGGTTGAATTCATTGACCAGATATGCAAGTCCTCTTCAAATTTCAAGTCAGTCGGATGAAAATTGAGGATTTTAGAAATTTGGCAAAGTTGGTGACATTTGGCCTATGTTGTCTTTTTCACCCCCAAAAACAATAGGCTTCTCAATTGGGACGACCTATACAACTTGGTGAAGTTTCGTGACGATTGGTTTAGAATTGTGACCTGTAGGCCGGTGACAGACAAACAGACAAACAGACAAACAAACAGACAGAACCACAAACACAACCGACCAATATACTTGAAAAATCTTTGATTTTGCAAGTAACAAGAAGACGTCATGCAGAGCACGACGATACTTGAACCCCCCCCCCCCCCCCTCCCCAAGGAAAAAAATTCCATTGATGCAGCAAATTGTCCATTTCATCAAGATTAAAATTGACAATCTTTATCAAAGCTCGGGACAATAGGAAGAAAAGGGACGATTTTTCAAATGAAAAATGATGATTTTGGAAGGTTGACCTTGAGGTAACCTTTGACCTTTTGACCTCAAAAATAGTTGGTTTCCCTATTTATTGACTCAATGTGCAAATGCTGTTCAATTTTCAAGTCAATCGGATGAATATTGACGGTTTTTCAGATAAAAAGTGATTTTGGAAGTTTGACCTTGAGTTGACCTTTGACCTTTTGACCTAAAAATAGTATCTTTCCCAATTTAGTGACTCGATATGCAAATGCTGTTCAATTTTTCAAGTCAATCGGTTGAGAATTGATGGCTTTTTAGATGAAAATTGATGATTTTAAAAATCTGACCTTAAGTTGACCTTTGACCTTTTGACCTCAAATAGTATGTTTCCCAATTTCGGGACATGATATACAAATGCTATTCAATTTTCAAGTCAATCGGATTTAAAATGGCGATTTTAGAATATTTGACCTCCAGATGACCTTTGACCTTTGACCTCAAAATCAATCGGCTTCTCAATTGGGACGACTTGTACAACGTGGTGAAGTTTCGTGACGATCGGTTTAGAATTGTGACCTGTAGGCTGGTGACAGACAAACAGACAGACAAACAGACAGACAGACAGACAAACATACAGAACCACAAACGGAACCGACCAATATACTTGAAAAATCTTCGATTTTGCAAGTAACAAACATAACCACTAACGTTTGCTCTATTATAATAAGACTAGCGGGGTCACCCGTGGGAATCCCACGGGCATGGATGTGTGTGACATTTCGACATATTGAGTTATATGCTGCACATTCATTTTTACAAAATGGTTACTGGCAAGTCATCAGATCCAGAAATGGTGTGAATTTAGTTATTTCACATAATATGTGACCCCTCACTCCTCTCCACCTGACACTCTCCTGTCTCCACCTGACACTCTCCTGTCTCCACCTGACACTCTCCTCTCTCCACCTAGCACTCCTCTCCTCTCCAAACCCTCACATCCCTCTCCTTTCCAATCCCTCACCTCTCCAATCCCTCACACTCCTCTCCTCTCCAATCCTTCACACGCCTCTCCAATCGCGCCTCACACTCCTCTCCAATCGCGCCTCACACTCCTCTCCAATCGCGCCTCACACTCCTCTCCAATCGTGCCTCACACTCCTCTCCAATCGTGCCTCACACTCCCCTCCAATCACTCCTCTCCAATCGTGCCTCACACTCCTCTCCAATCACGCCTCACACTCCTCTCCAATCGTGCCTCACACTCCTCTCCAATCGCGCCTCACACTCCTCTCCAATCGCGCCTCACTCGCCTCTCCAATCGGCTTTCCCCGTCTCGTTTCTCTCCTTTTTCTCCCGTCTCGTTCTTTTTCTTGCTCCAAATCGGCCCGTCGGAATCGGAAATCGGCCCGTCTCGCCCGTCGGCCCGTCGGAATCGGAAATCGGCCCGTCTTGCTTTTGTGCTTGTGCGTAAATAAATTGTGTTCATGACACCATTTCTGGTGTTGGGCTAGCGGCTAGGGTGCCGGCTTAGGATCCTGGGTTCGAATCTCGGTCGATCGCCGAATTAATGCCAGGGGGGTTGACTCAGCCTGTCATCCTTCCGAGGTCGGCTAATTGAGTACCAGTTCACTGGTAATTCCCTGTTTGTCGTTGAAGGCGGCAAAAAGGGTTGGCGTCAGGAAGGGCATCCGGCCGTAAAACATTGCTTCAAAAAGGGGCCAAAAAAACAACAACTACCACGGTCCCCGAAAAGGCCAACCCCCGCTTTGCGGGGAAAAATGGCCTCTAAACGGTGGTTTTTACACCATTTCTGGATCTGATGACTTGCCAGTAACCATTTTGTAAAAATGAATGTGCAGCATCTAACTCAATATGTCGAAATGTCACACACATCCATGCCCGTGGGATTCCCACGGGTGACCCCGCAAGTTTGCATTGACGTTCGTCGATGGACTCGTTCGCCCGTCTCATTCGTTTTCTTGCTGCATCCTGTTCAAGTCTGCGTTCTTCATCGATCGTCTCATTCATTTTGGAAATAGAAGTTTCCACGCAGCGCATGAATTGTCACGATCCTCAAGAGGAATTTGTCTCGTAATCATCAAATGATAAATGGCAAGTAAATTATATTGTGGAAAATTAAAGATTTCAAATAAACCTATTTAAAGTGTATTCGCACATAACTAATTTTAAAAAACGAAGAAATATCTCTCGGTAATTTCCTGAAACATATTTTACTTCCGGCTAATAATGTTGAATTAAATAAAAACGAAGAAATATATGTCGGCATCATTGTTGACGTTTTTGTGACGACTGTCATCAAACGAAAAAGTAATATATCTTAACGGAAAAGCAAAAGCGAATTTTTAATATATATCGACACGTTGCCGTCGGTGTCATGTTGGGCGGTGTATGATACACCATGACGCGATTTTTAAAAATATATCTCTGCATTTTCCCGCGTGTGTGGAATGTTCTCAATTATTGCTGACACCGAGTCCAAAACCATCGATAAAAATGAAATCATATGGTGAGTTAGATTGGAGATAAAGGCGTGAGAGAGACTCAATGGCCTTGAAGTTGAAGTTACAGGCGTTTGAGAATTCATTTCGTTCTATAAACGGCAACTTTCATTGGATTTCCTTCCCGTTTTTTTTCAACCGAGTCGAAAACTATGTTAGCGACTGTGAAAAATGAAATGATATATCGAATTTTTAATATGTATCGACACGTTGCCGTCGGTGTCATGTTAGGCGGTGTATGATACACCATGACGCGATTTTAAAAAATATATCTGCATTTTACCGCGTGTGTGGAATGTTCTCAATTATTGCTGACACCGACTCTAAAACCATCGATAAAAATGAAATCATATGGTGAGTTAGATTGGAGATAAAGGCGTGAGAGAGACTCAATGGCCTTGAAGTTACAGGCATTTGAGAATTCATTTCGTTCTATAAACGGCAACTTTCATCGGATTTTCTTCTCGTTTTTTTTCAACCGAGTCTAAAACTATGTTAGCGACTGTGAAAAATGAAATGATATATCGAATTTAAAATAGATATCGACACATTGCCGTCGGTGTCATGTTGGGCGGTGTATGATACACCATGACGCGATTTTAAAAAATATATCTCTGCATTTTCCCGCGTGTGTGGAATGTTTGTGGAAAATTAAAGATTTCAAATAAACCTATTTAAAGTGTATGCGCACATAACTAATAAAAAAAACGAAGAAATATCTCTCGGTAATTTCCTGAAACATATTTTACTTCCGGCTAATATGTTGAATGAAATAAAAACGAAGAAATATATGTCGGCATCATTGTTGACGTTTTTGTGACGACTATCATCAAACGAAATAGTAATATATCATAACGGAAAAGCAAAAGCGAATTTTTAATATATATCGACACATTGCCGGCGGTGTCATGTTGGGCGGTGTATGATACACCATGACGCGATTTTAAAAAAGATATCTCTGCATTTTCCCGCGTGTGTGGATTGTTCTCAATTATTGCTGACACCGAGTCTAAAAGTAAAACCATCGATAAAAATGAAATCATATGGTGAGTTAGATTGGAGATAAAGGCGTGAGAGAGACTCAATGGCCTTGAAGTTACAGGCCTTTGAGAATTCATTTCGTTCTATAAACGGCAACTTTCATCGGATTTTCTTCCCGTTTTTTTTCAACCGAGTCTAAAACTATGTTAGCGACTGTGAAAAATGAAATGATTTATCGAATTTGATTTGAAATAAAACTGGGGGAGAGCAAGACACCACGGGCCTACAAAACAGGACTCAAAGCTATGCGAGTTAATAAAATGGTGGATATTTGTTTATAGCCACTCCCAGAATGGGTGGAGCTATGGGTGGAGCTACTCTGCAAACCGAGTAAGCCACACCCCGGACAGACACCCAACAGATAGACAGACAGACAGACAGACAGAATCATCTACGGCTATTATAATATAGATAAGTACATCGCGTTCTGTGAAACTAACTGTATTTGAGAACCTGCTCTCATTGTGCGAGGGTGCGTCATCGCGTTTTTTATGACGTCACGGGTAGAACCTCCTCCTTATTGGCCAGGGAGTTGCGCATCTTGCTTCCTCACGTTTATAACGCTTCGGTCGGAGGTGAGGGAACGTGTCTGTACTCGTGACCGGGTTTAGGAATAATTATCAAGTTATTGATGAGAAATGTATGACAATTGTGTTTGTTGAGGGGAAATGTTTCAACATAACAAATGTTCAATGATGAGGAAAGAAGTGGGAGCCATATCCATATTTGACTCACACGTTCATTCATTTCGTCAACATGACACCGATAATGGCGACTGAAGAAGAAGAATATAAAATCGGATCTGTGAACTCGAGTATCAAACTTATCATATAACATCTTTATCGGTTTAGCTTGTTTCCGTTTTGAAATCTGTTCCGAGAGATCCTCCTTTTCTAAGGTTGAATTCGAACACTTGGTCCGTCAGACCCTCTTTGAGATCCATGCTGGGTCCATGGACTGAGGTGATTGTGGTGATGAGCGAGAAACCACCATTACTGATTGTATTTTATTTTAAAGTGAACACATTGATGGACCCGAGTCGAACGTGACAGAACTGGCTGGATTTACACGGCTGAAGGTGGATTTGGGGTGTATTAATGGGGGTAGAAAATATCAAGGTTTTGGATGGGGACACAGCTGTTTTGAAGACCTGGAGGGAGGAGTGGGATTGAAGAGTGCTGGAGTTTGTTCCAGAGGTGGGGGGGGGGGGGGAGAGTAATGAAAGATGGAAGGTGAGCAGAGAGTCTTGATTTTGGCAGTTTCACCAGAGGAGGGTTGCTAACAGATATTGAGAGTCATGAAGGAATATTTGGTGGACAGAGCAGGGGGAGCAAGGCCAGAGAGGAGTCTGTAGAAGACAGAAAGACCCCAACCTGCCTGTGTTGAGAGAGTGAAAGGCCCTCATTCAGCTTCATCGTGGGAGATACCAGTGATTCTCAAAGCCTTGGTTTCTATAGCGTGAAGCTGAGTTAGGTGTGAGGCAGGAACACCAGCCCAGAGTTGAGAGCAGTATTCCATCAAGCTGCAGATGACAGCTTTGCATGTGGTGAGAAGTTAAGTCGTGCCAAGAAAGGACTTCGCACGACGCTGGATGCCCAGTGACCGACTGGCTTTGAAGGCCAGCTTGGAAATATGGTTTTCCCAGAAAAGATAATGGCAGATAGTGAGACCCAAAAGCTTGAGTGACAGAACTTCTTGGAGAGGATTGTTGAGAAAGTATATGGGAGGGTTGTCCAGACGGTTTTTTCGGAGAGATATCGTGAGAGTGTGAGATTTGTCAGAATTTAAAGACATGTTCCACTTGTTTGACCAATTTGTGATTTTATCCAGGTCTGCAGAGAGTGAAAAGGCTTCTGAATGCCGATCTGAGGGTTAAGAAATGCAGCGGCAGAGGGTGGAGTCTTCAGCTAAAAGATAGAGAGGATCTTCCATAGAGTCGGAGAGATCATTGATGATGACCAGAAAAATCACGGGGCCTAGAACACTGCCTTGGGTAACTCCAGTCTGGACAGGAAGGGGAGATGAGAGAATTTAGAGCCACATGTTGACTACAACAGAAAAGGAAATCCGCGAGCCATGCATGGAGATTTCCATGGATACCATAAAAGGAGTGTTTGGTAAGCACGGCGGGGTGCCAGACTCCATCGAAGGCACGAGATATGTCAAGAGACGGCTCTGATGTCCTGTTTGGCGTTGAAGGCACTCATCGCTGGTAAATGGAGGGAAGGAAGTATCCATTCATTGCTGGTAAATGGAGGGAAGGAAGTATCGATTCATTGCTGGTAAATGAAGGGCAGGAAGTATCGATTTATTGTTGGTAAATGGAGGGAAGGAAGCATTGATTCATCGCTGGTAAATGGATGGGAGGAAATATAGATTAATCGCTGGTAAATGGAGGGAAAGAAGTAACGATTCATCGCCCTGAAGGTGGCCAGAGGCAGTATGTTTTTGTGTTGTCCGTACAGGCTAAAGCTCGTTTTCCTCAGCAACCACATGTCCAATTGTTGTCTGAATCCAAAATTTGAAGAAAAAAAAGTCCAAATCTGTCCAATTTTTTTTTGGTCCAAATCTGTCCACAACTTTTTGGAGATACAGTATCTTGTTCACAAACAAACAGACCGACAGACAAACAGACAAACAAACAGACAGGGGTGAAACATAGACAGTAGAATGACACTCAGTAGCACATCCTTTTAACCTCAAAAATAATCGGTGATTGAATTCAGTGACCTGATATGCAAATAGTCTTCAAATTTTAAGTGAATCGGATGAAAATTGACAATTTTAGAAATTTTGCCTAAGTTGACATCTTGGCCTATGTTGACCTCAAATATAATTGGTGGTTGAATTCAGTTCGCTGATATGAAAATCCTTTTCAAATTTCAAGTCCATCACATGAAAATTTAGGGTTTTAGAAATTTGAAAAGGTGGTTTACCTTTGGCCGATGTTGACCTTGTGACCTATGTTGACCTCATAAATAGATGGTGGTTGAATTCAGTTCGTTGATATGAAAATCCTTTTGAAATTTCAAGTCTCAATCATATGAAAATTGAGGATTTAAAAAATTTGAAAAGGTTGTTGACCTTTGGCCTATGTTGACTTTTTGACCTCCAAATAAATAGGAATCTGTCAGACCACCAAATCTACCATTTCATGAATATTCGTGGAGATGAGTTAAAAATTGTGATCTGTCGCCAAGTATAAGTGAGCGAACAGACAAACACAAAAACATACACAAACCAGAGTGATCAACATACTTGTCATAATATATTGTTGCGGATATGGGATTTGGCCTCCATCCATATCCGCTTGTAAATATTCCCCTATTTCCCCAATACTCCCCAACTATCCCCAATCCCCCATTCCCTAGTCCCATTGTCTGTAAACAACACTCTGTAGCCCCGACCTTCCCCTTTTTCCCCCATTAAATGTCGTGCCCAGGTTCACCGCATCTCACGTAGACAACTATAGGACATCTTGCTAGTTATTCTTAGTCTATGTCAGTTAAGGACTCGTTCCATTAATTCTGACTCTTCGTTGCACCAGAATGTGATTGTATGGCACCGTTAGTAAGTTTAGGACCTCCCAATACCTCCCCGCATCTCTTCCTCCTGAAACAACAACACCAACAACAACAACAGCGGCGCGGGGAGTGCGCGTCCTCACTCCGGCTTGGTTAGCCGCCATTGACCATGTGCTCCGACGGGGTTACCACGAAGGGGCTCACTGTCAGCTCCTCGTCAAGGGCGGAGCCCGGTAACCCCCCGCACCCAATAAGAAGTGGCAGACCGATTCCATCTGGGGCGGAGCTAACGAGCCGAGGGCGTGTCACTCCCCGCTGGATATGCGCAGGAAGACGGAGGTGACGTCAGATGCGCCTCAGCTACGAAGAAGAACGGACGCCACCTCCAGCGCGACGATACCTACCCGCATCTTTGGACCGGACCGGGTCGATTCTGCCCCTGAGCCAAGGTGCACCTTGAGCCATCGATTCTGCCCTTCCTTGCCATCAATCCCTGTGTGAGTCAGTCTTGTCCCGTTTGTCTGTGGTCTGTCGGGGCTAAGATAAGACCGTGTCTAAGTGCCCACCTTTCTGTGCTGTACCTCTTGTACCGTGTAATCTAAACGTTCCACATACCCAATATTATATCCTCCTCCGGAGGTCTTGAGAACTGTACCCCTGGTGTCGTGTCATTTAATCCCAGCTGTTGTGTCCTTTCCTTAATTGATTTAGCATAGCGCGATTTGGCCAACGTTCGAGTGTAATCGGGTAAACTGTGCGAACACGGCGGCCATTCCGCTCGGCCCAGCATAACATCTTAATAAGTCGTGTCCGTAACAATTGGTGTCAGGAGTGGGATCGGTCCCGGAGCGCGTTTCACGCGCTCGAAATTATAACGGCAAAATTTAATTGTGTTTTACAAAAAAAAAAAAAAAACCCGAATTTTGAAAGTCGCGCTATGGCAGACCAAGACGGCTAGGTTCCGGTAGAGGAGAGTGAGGCAGGGTCGATCCAGGACCAAATTGAGGGACATGAGGAGAGCGAAGCAGTGAGGGTAGCAGGGTCGCAAAATGGCGTCGTCGCGCACGAGGTTGCGGGCGCGCAAAATGGCGCCTCGCACATAGCCACGACGACCGCGCCCGCAACCGTAGTAGCGCCACCGGTGGATTTGAACCTTTTTCTTATGCAAATGAAGGCCCTTATGGACAAGAATAATGAAGAAATGAAAAACAGTATGGGGGCAATGAGGGACGAAATGGGGGTAATGAGGGACGAAGCGAGGGGTACCGGTGAGGGGTTAGACAACGGGATAAAAGAGGTGAAAAATGGGTTAATGGGGGTGGAAAATAGAATGGCTGCCCAGGAGAATCAGATAGAGGGAGTGAAAAATGGGTTAGAGGGGTTAGAAAACAGGATGGAAGGCAAATTGAGGGACATGAGGGACCAAGCGGAAAGGGAAGTTAAACAAATGGGCAGCAGATAGAGGGGGTCAGAATGGGGGTAGAAACTAAACTGGATGCTCACAGGGAGGAAATGGAGCAGATGAGGGTGGCATCTGGGCAGGAGATGCAAGTGATGGGAGAAGAGATCAGAAGAGGTGTGAGTGAGGAGGTCGGAGGAGTGCGCGAGGAGGTGAGGCACTGTAAGGGGTGCATGGAGAAGGAGGTGCGAAAGGGGACTGTAAAATTGCAAGGTGGTATAGAGGAGTTGACGCTGGGAGTAGAACAACTGACAGTGGGACAAAAGGAGTTGGGGGACCAGGTAAAGAAGAACACAGCAGTAATAGAGGGTTTAAAATCGACACAGAAGGAGATGAAAAAGGACGTAGGGGTAATTAAAAAAGAGTGTCAGACGGTACACGAGGACCTGACGAGGAAAATGAACAAGGTGGTAGAGGTGATGGAGGTTAAAGAGCGGGAGGTGCGGGAGCACATAGAAAAAAATAAAATGGAGTTAGAGGAAGAGCTTAAAGGGGCGCACGAGGAGATGAAGGAGGTGAAACAGAAATTAGAAGAAGTGGAAGAAGGGGTGAGCGAAATTAAGAAGCGACGGAGAGAGGATAAGAAAGAGATAAAGGAGGAAGTAAAAGAATTGGTCCAAAGTCTGTGTTCGGATCGTGATGATGTGCTCATTAACCGGATGAGGGATTCGCAGGTGATGGAGGAGAAGTGAAGAGAAAGAGGACCCGGTGTAAGTGGTGACCAATATGGTCGTGCGTATGATGCGCCAGGTGATTTAATAAGCTTGGGGGTCGAGATAGACCCGGATGTTCGTGAGAGGCCAAGAGTGAGATGTATGGCTGGTCCGGAGGGTATGGAACGAGAGGTGCGAGGTGTGGGTGAGCAAGGTTGTGGTGGTATGGAATGGGTAGCGGGTTGCGGAGGTGTGACCCATGCATCGACACCAACAGGGGTAGTTGTTGGAGGGACCGGGGAGGCACGAGAGCCCCTTGGGGGTAATGTACTGTGGGGGCCCGGCCGGTTCAGGCCCGCGCTGACCCCGCAAGGGACGACGCACGGGGTCCGGCAGGCGGGCAACGACTCACATACGAGGTGGTCCCACAAGGTCCCACTCGCGCTGTATGATGGTGGGTAAGAGTGGCATCCCTGCCACCCTTCCCATAGTGGGGCAAATGCGCACTAGTTTATGGGGTTGATGGCAGTGAAAACTAGCCCGGGTGGGTTAGGTTATATTGTAGGGATCTAGCGAAGATGACATTAGGTAACGTTAAGGTTAGTTAGAGACTGATACCTGTAGTGGGGACGCAGGTAGTTTAGTGTGGTTGATAATGACGTGGGAGCGCAATAGTTTAAAGGGACGACTGGGAAGCGCAAGTTTCAGAGGGGAGTAGTTAGCTGAGATGATGCCGTGTGTGTGAAGATTGAACAGGTGAGAATTGAACAGGTGTGATTGCACAGGTGTGCAACTGGACAGGTGTGTGGAGCAGTGGATGAGTAGTGAGTGTTGTGGATCAGCGCGAATGCGCTTGGGGAGAGAAGGGTGCAGGTGGCACCAGGTGTGAGAGCACAGGTGTGCAAGTACAGGTGTGTGGAATATATGGAGCAGAGAATGAGTGGTGTGGAGAGAGTTGGAGTAAGTGGTACGGAGTGGTGTGCATGGTGCGAAGGTGTGGATGGGGGAAGAGTGGACCCCTTTCACGAGTCCCCGGGGCGGGTAGTGTAAGTGTTAGGTAGAGGGTATAGGTAAATTGTGGTTGGATATTGGCATCTGTGGTGCGGGTGACAGAATGGTTTTTGGATGGGTGCATTAGTGTTGTGGAAATGGCTGGGCGTGTAGCCTGTTAGTGTGTGTAGTTGGTTTGGGCACTCCACCACTGTGAGGATGTCGGCCAGGTGAGGCCGCAGGTGGGCTCTGGGAGCCGGTAGAGTTGTGGATGGGGCCCGAGCATCCGGAGGACGGACCCGGGGAGCCCAGTGCCAGAGAGGGCACCGAGTGGGGAGAGCGCCAGAGGGCCTTCCCCAGGTAGTTAGGTTAGGGTAAGGAGCAGGTAAGCTCGGAGGCAACTGCAGTGGTGGAGGTGTGCAGGTGGGTAGACCTGCTGGGAGAGCTACACGTCGCAGTCCAGAAATTGTGCGCGGCACCGAGTGTTGAATCGGGGGAGTGAGACCCCAAATTGAAAAGCACCACAGTTTGGTCAATGGGAATTGGTTTTTAGAACCCATAGTGTAAGAGGGCCAATGGTTTGGCAGGAGAAAGACCCCGGGTAATGTAAAGTTGTTAAAGTCATTTAGGAAATAGTTAGGATTGATGAACCTGTCGCACCATACGCAGCCACTTACCTGAGGGGATGATGATGACTCCACACCTGTGTTCCTTTGTTCTGTGTTGCAGGAAATGAGAATTGCTGTTGGATTTGTGAGACGCATCACGACGTGGATGAGACATTGGGGTGATTCCATCTCTCCCTCCTTAGGAGGGACTGATGATGAATTGGTGATGGCAAATTTTGATGGGAGTTGGAAATGGCAAATTTGATTGGTTAGGAGGGAGAGAAGACAAATTTGGTTTATGGGAGGAACGGGGAAGACAGTAGGGACGTTTGTTGATTTGTAAAGTAGATGTTTATGGGTAGTGTTGTGTTTTGTGGATACAGTAAGGGGTAAGGGAGGGGCAATGTAGGTTACCTGGTGGGGGGAGGGGCGTACGGTAGGAACGTACCTGTCTCACCTGGTTCCCATGTGCCCCCGGTGTGCATCATCTTGTATTGCGTGCACTTTTGCGCCCTTACCACCTTACTCACTTGTCTTCTTCTTTTGTCTCCCACCTCCGAGGATCTGGCTTTGGGGCAGAGAGAGAGGAGAGAGAGGTGCTGGCTCCGCAGTTGTGGGCCTGTACTTTCGCTGCTTGCTGCCTGGATCGATACACCATATGGACCGCAATGTTTGTGGCCGCCCACCATGGACCGCAGTTCTTTTGCGGGCAAGCACCACCCGTTGATGGACCTATGGGTCAACGTGGCACCTATGCCATACAGGTGAACCACTAATAGTTGGCCCCCTGACGGCCACAATTCAGAAATGGACGTGGTTGGCGCCTTTCTTAATTTTTTTAGGAAGCCAGAAGGCCAAGTACACCACATGAAGGCAAGACCAGCGGCAGAACATCGGCCGGCTGCGACACCACCGGTGACGTTGAACATTTTATTGGTGCACCGGATGGTGCTGACTGTGTTATGGGGTGGTGCTTTTGGTGCTTGGATGGGGTGCTCTGCACATTATTAAAGGCCGTAAGGCCACAGAGCACTCGTGGGTTGGTGTATCGATGCTGGCATGCGTGCGCTCTCTCTATGCATAACATCTGCATGTGTTCCTCCAAAAACAGGTCCTGGATCGTAGTGTAAATATCAGTGTAGTCTTGTGTAAATAATGCTCCCTACCGGCTGTATGTTTAGTTTGAGGATTCTTTCCGCGATTCGGTTATCCTGTGGGTGTGTTTCTGTGAGGAGAAGGGTGCAACGTCGCAGGGGGACATATTTACTCATTTGTGAACATCTGTAAAACTGTCGCACTCAGAGTAGAGTTAATAGTAGAGGGAACTACATCTGAGTGCCACACTAAAGTAGGTAAAAATTTATCGGGTCGGGACGCCCCGAGGTAGAGAAGGGTGCAATGTTGCGGATATGGGATTTGGCCTCCATCCATATCCGCTTGTAAATATTCCCCTATTTCCCCAATACTCCCCAACTATCCCCAATCCCCCATTCCCTAGTCCCATTGTCTGTAAACAACACTCTGTAGCCCCGACCTTCCCCTTTTTCCCCCATTAAATGTCGTGCCCAGGTTCACCGCATCTCACGTAGACAACTATAGGACATCTTGCTAGTTATTCTTAGTCTATGTCTGTTAAGGACTCGTTTCCATTAATTCTGACTCTTCGTTGCACCAGAATGTGATTGTATGGCACCGTTAGTAAGTTTAGGACCTCCCAATACCTCCCCGCATCTCTTCCTCCTGAAACAACAACACCAACAACAACAACAGCGGCACGGGGAGTGCGCGTCCTCACTCCGGCTTGGTTAGCCGCCATTGACCATGTGCTCCGACGGGGTTACCACGAAGGGGCTCACTGTCAGCTCCTCGTCAAGGGCGGAGCCCGGTAACCCCCCGCACCCAATAAGAAGCGGCAGACCGATTCCATCTGGGGCGGAGCTAACGAGCCGAGGGCGTGTCACTCCCCGCTGGATATGCGCAGGAAGACGGAGGTGACGTCAGATGCGCCTCAGCTACGAAGAAGAACGGACGCCACCTCCAGCGCGACGATACCTACCCGCATCTTTGGACCGGACCGGGTCGATTCTGCCCCTGAGCCAAGGTGCACCTTGAGCCATCGATTCTGCCCTTCCTTGCCATCAATCCCTGTGTGAGTCAGTCTTGTCCCGTTTGTCTGTGGTCTGTCGGGGCTAAGATAAGACCGTGTCTAAGTGCCCACCTTTCTGTGCTGTACCTCTTGTGCCGTGTAATCTAAACATTCCGCATACCCAATATTATATCCTCCTCCGGAGGTCTTGAGAACTGTACCCCTGGTGTCGTGTCATTTAATCCCAGTCGTTGTGTCCTTTCCTTAATTGATTTAGCATAGCGCGATTTGGCCAACGTTCGAGTGTAATCGGGTAAACTGTGCAAACACGGCGGCTATTCCGCTCAGCCCAGCATAACATCTTAATAAGTCGTGTCCGTAACAATATATATTGTTGCGGTTTTGAGAAGTGTACATATAACATCATTAAAGGTTAAAGGTTTGCCCCCCATAGTTAGTCCACAAGCAACACGCAGGCCCATTTAGAACATTAGTTATGTCATAGTATGTGTTAGAATAAGGCCATTTCCCTAGTATCATCTGTGTTGTGTAAAAGAAATAAGATAGGCCCCCTTTCATTTTGCCTCCACCCTCCAAATCTACCTCGGGCAGAATCCATCCCACGTCCCCTTTTTGCTATTCCACCGCATTAAGGTTGTTAACTAGCCGAGCTGACATGAGGTGGGCCTGACAAGAAGGTCGGGGTGTGGTGGTGTCGAGGGTGGAGCGGCGGAGACAGCAGCGGTAAGGGCCACCAGCCAATCAGGGCTCGGGTGACATGGGTGACAGGGCGTGGTATGGGCGTGCCTATAAAAGCCACCAAACAATGACCTCGCCAGGACTTGCACCAGTGGCATTGTGAAAAGGACTGATGCAGAGGACTAAGGCTGGCACTGTATGAGAAGGACTTGCTGGCGTTACGAGAACTGGAAGGAATTGCGCCGCGCATGTGAACTTGTGTTGGGAGCGCATATGAACTTGTATTGTGGGCGCATACGAATCGTATTGGGAGCGCATATAGCGCCGGTCCAGTTATTACTTACGCATCTGAGCCGCAAGTGTAACCGCCCAGCCAGCCTTACCTTTCGCCCCGTAATTGTCCGGTCTGCGCCAACAACCCACGGGGAGCTTCTGCCGGCTGACCATCTTCTTCGCGGTGTGAGTCGGTGACCAGAGCCAGCTGCATGGACGCCATCCCTGGACCATCAACCTGACCATCTGCAACCCCGTGTGAGTGTGTCTTCGTGTGAAACGGGCCCGTGTCCTGGGATAAGTTAAGATTGTGTAAGGCTGCACTGTGTGTTCTTCTGCTGATTACTGTACATAGTGTAATAAACCATCTGTTCTTCCTTGTTTCTTCCTAATTTGACGGTATCAGTGATTTCCGCCATTGGGTAAGCGTGGCACGATTAGGAACTGCTCGGATCTGGATCTGGTCCTTGATAACGGCTCGGGTCATGGTTCGCTACTGCTCGGCGTTTCCACCTATAAACGTGATTCGGGCTGGGCTCATTTCCTTGCCTCATGGGCGGCGTTGGTACTTAGATAATAGGAATTCGGCCTACAACCCTATTTAACACCGTCCGGAAGGAACGTCATAGCCCCGGATCCCGTCGGCTTGTCAAAGACAAGGGGACTAATCCCCCCCTTGGTAAGGGGAAAGGCTGACGAGGAGATCCACAACAATTGGTGTCAGGAGTGGGATTTGACCCACAATGCGCTTAACGCACTCCAAATTATGAGCGGCCGAAATTTAATAAAACCAAATTTAAAATCATGCCATGGATAACCAAGACGTTCAGATGCCGGTGGGGGTAGAAGAGGGGGAATTAGAATTAACCCAGGACCCCCGGGAAGAATTGGAACACTTGGCAATGGAGGACATTGATGAGGGGCAGGTAGCAGGAGAAGAACAAAATGGCGGCGCCTCGCACGTGGCCACGGCAGCCGAGCCTGCTGTGCGACCCCTGGTGCAATATTGAATTGTACCTAATTCAACTAATGGCAAAGATGGACACCCAAGAGAATTAATTGAATTAAATGGGGGACCAATTTAAAGTAGAAGGGGACAAATCAAGGAGGGAAATGAAGGGCGAAATTTGGGGATTAAGTGATAACATAAATAAAATAAATGGGAGAATGGACATCCAAGAAAAAAAGATGGATGCGCAAAGTAGCCAAATGAAAGAAATGAAAGACGGGGTAATGGGGTTTGGAAACAGAATAGGTGGCCAAATTTTAAAAAATGGGGAAAGACATAGGGCGCAGGTCGAGTGGGAAAGTCGCATTGGTACGCGACGAGGTAACGCGATTTGAGGAACGCGTGAAAAGCGAGTTTGAGCAGGGCACAGCTAACTTGACCGAGGGTATGGAAATAGCGACCCGGGGTGTGGAAAAGCCAACGGCCGCCAAATTGGACAGGGCAAATTCATATGTACCGGCGGTCGCCGAGCTAGAAAAATAAAATGAAATGTGTATAGTTGAAATTGGGGTTGCGGAGATGGCAGAGTTAGAAATTGAATAGTCAGAAAAAGTGATGGAATACGTGCAAAGTCCGTGTTCGCATTGTGATGTCATGATGCCTAACCCCAATGGAAGTTTGCAGTTGGTGCAGGAGAAGAGGATCCTGAAGGTGAGCAGGAGCGTGTATAGCGGGAATGTGTATGGCGCGAAGTGATTTTTCGCGCGCTTGGGATCCAGACAAAGCCCGGGCGCCCGTGGAAGATATGTGGTGCGATGTGCGCGAGTGAATGGCGCAAGTGTGCGAACGGCACCGGAGCGAGAGTGTGGTACACACACACACACACACACACACACACACACAATATATATATATATATATATATATATATATATATATATATATAAGTATATATAAGTATATAATTATATATAAGTTCAAATCTCTATATATAAAGGAGGAGTGTCTGTGTGTCTGTCTGGATGTCCGCTTATTACTCAAGAACTACACATCGGAGAAAAGCTTTAGACACAGATTCGGAATCAGCATAAAATTCCGGTGGTTATAGGGTACTTTTTATTTTAATATCAATGGTTTAAAAAACCGTGCCAGCTGCAATTCCATGGTGTAGTTTGTGGCGGCGGCGCTATTGCCCCTTTCCGATCCCTTGACGCATTGCAGTTCCGATTCGCGATAAGGTCTATGCGCTATCACCGACACTTTTCCACCTTTTCCATACCTTTTAATCAGATTTACCTGATCGTCCATCGTTACCACATTACGCTTGGAAACACTAGCATTATCCTTCTTCGGACCCATGGCTAACACAGACACAGTAAAGGAATACTGTACATCGCCTCTGTTTTGAATGAGAATCAGCGGTTGCGCGTACGTACAGTATACTGTACGTACATATTTATATATTTTTAATGTGCTTTTTATTGTATTTTTAATTGTTTTTTAGCTTCTTTTATAGTTAATTTATGTACTATTTTATTTATTTTAAATATATTTTTAAGGAAAACAAATGTTTTCACGTCCGTAGGAGTGACGTAATGTCGCACATAATGACGTTCGCTGCCCGGTCATGAAAGAAATTATGATTCTCTTGCCAAAGTGACATGCAGATCAGGCAGTAAATCTCCCAACTGAGTTTCTCAACAGTCGTCAGCCTCAAGGACTCCCAACACACAGGTTGATTCTCAAGGTGGGAGCACCAATCATGCTTCTAAGGAATCTTGATCCACCAAAGCTGTGTAATGGAACACGATTGACAATCCAGCAAATGATGCTGCATGTCCTAGAGGCAACCATCCTCTCAGGACAATACAGAGGAGAGAAAGTATTCATTCCAAGGATACCACTTATTCCACCTGACCTTCCATTCTCCTTCAAGAGGTTTCAGTTCCCCCATCAGGCTATGTTTTGCTATGTCCATCAACAGGGCGCAGAGGCAATCAATGAAGGTTGGAGGCCTGAACTTCACAGAACAAGTGTTTGCCCATGGCCAGCTGTACATGGGCTGCTTGAGGGTTGGAAAACCAAGCAATCTTTATGTCTTGGCACCACGTAAGAAAACCAGAAATGTATACCCAGAGGTTTTGAGAAATTGAAAATTGAAAAAACGTCATGTAGGAAATGTACTGTGATATTGCTCTGAAATATACATGTTCTTTTCATCATATATTTGTATTATTCTTATTCAACCCGGGCGAAGCCGGGTACTTCAGCTAGTAGTTATATATATAAGTTCAAAACACACCTGGTCACAAGTGTGCCACACTGACCGGGTCCTCAGTCGAGGTCGTCAGCATCATCCCGTTTCGGCCCTTCAACCTCGATACGGTCAGCTAAGGTGGGCCAGCGGGGGCACATACACATCCACATACAGCAACTACACCTGGATGCATACATACCCCCACCCCCAGCCAGTGCGAACGCAGACTACAACAACAACAACAACACCTCCGCATCCAGAATCCACAGCACCAAACAAACACGGTGGAACACTCAAACACCCACCTTTATACCCTTCACCACTCACCAACAAAAGACACCAGATCATTCATACACACACATACACACCCATACACACACACACACACACACACACACACACACACACACACACACACACACACACACACACACAACACCAACCAACCAACCACATACCCTTACAACATACACCACTCAACATACAAAAACACACTCATGCAAAAATTAAGTCATGCAAAAAAACACACACCCTCACCCACTCACTCATATACACAAAATAAGAAATAATAATAGTAACAAAAAAACAAGAAAAAAACAAAAAGAAAAACACAACCAACCTACACCGTTCGACGTGCATCCATAAACTTCCTCCATATCCAAAATGAGCCTTTCAAGGCAATCTGGGCCACCTTGTCACACATCCTCCTTCTTTCTGTCCCACACACTCCAAGCTGAGCAAGAAATGCAGAAAAGGAATTGCCAATATACCCTCTGCACCCCACCTCAAATGGCTGACACGGAACTCACCAACCCTTCTCCCGGCACTCTGCCTCCAGCTCACTGTACTTTCCTCTCTGCCTCTCGTGCACCTCCTCCATATTCTCTTCCCAAAGTACCGACAATTCCCCTAAGATGACCTGTCTTGTTGCACCTGACCAAATGACAATGTCAGGCCGCAACCTTGTCACACAGATCTCCTCTGGGAATACCAATTGTGGCTTTAGGTCTGCCACTACCTGCCAATCACAAGCATCTGACAGCCCTCTTGCTTTCCACCTCCTCCTCTTTCCACCTCTTACCACTTGGCCATCTTTGACAAACCACACCTCTCCCCCATCAGTCTCCTTCTCCACTCTTCTTTCTCTCGACCTCAGCACTTCTTGTTGCACCAATCACCATCTGCACCACCACCGCCAGCACCTGATCATGTTGCCACCTGTATTGTCCTGCTACCAATGCAACTGAAAATGCACTCAGTGCATGCTGCACCGTTTCCACACCTCCACACAAATAACATCTCTCCTCCTGCAACAACCCCCACAATCTCAAGTTTACTGGTGACGGAAGCACATCATACGTTGCCTGCAACAGGAAATTCAACAATATTGGCTCCATCCTCGAAATCGCTTGCCCCTTCAATATCCTCACCCACACACCTTCCCACTTAGTCCAAGCTCTTTGCTGTGCCTGACCGACTGCTTTCACATATCTCCCCTCCTCTTCCTTCCTTCTCCCCTCCCTCTCAACCATCTTCCTCCTCTCTTTCACACATGCCTTTCCCCATCGCTCATGCTTCATCCACCCCAAGCCATGCTTCCCATGCTGTACCATCCCCATGACCTCCTCCTGTTGCAACCGCTCCTCCATCTCGTCCACCTCTGCTCTTGCACTTCCGACTTCCCTTCTTCTCTGGGAGAGCATTCTTTACCACTGCATCACTTGAATCCCGCAACATCATGAACTCCTGCACCCTCACCACCTTAAACTCCTCGGTTAATGATGTCAAGGGAAACTGGAGTTTCCCACTCTGACCATGAAAGGCAATGTTCGTCAAACAGCATGGCACTCCCAACCACCTCCTCACAAACCCGCTCACCACAACCTCCATCCTCTCCACATGCCCAATTGCAATATCATACATCATCAATGGCCACAATACTCGTGGCATCAATCCAAACTTCAAACACCATACCTTCAACTAACCTGGCAAACCACATCCATCAATCCTCTTCAGACCTCTCAAAAGCTTGTTTCTGACCTCCTCCACAGTTCCCACATCATTCAACTCCACTGTATACCATCTTTCCAAACTCTTCACAGGGGCCTCTACCAATGATGGAACCACCTCCCCTCCCAGCTCAAACCTGTGCATGTTATCCACCACTCCTCGTCTCACTACCACACTCCTCGACTTTCTTGCTTTAAATCCCATTCTCGCCCACCGCATCAACCTTTCCAGTCGTCCCAGTACCTCTACTGCTGCATCAGCGGACTGTTGGACAACTGTCAGGTCATCCATGAAAGCAAACATTGCTGGCAACCTCTGACCAGGGGCTAGCTCCACTTCTTTCCCATGTCCACTCACCGCACGTATCAACAACTCCATAACCAGCACAAACAAAATAGGGGAGATGGTACATCCCATCAGGATCCCCACTTCGAACTTCTGCCACTCTGTTACATAGGACTGTGTCGCAAACCGCATCCAAAACTGATCATAATATGCCATCAATTAATCCCTAAATCTCTGTGGCACCCAAAAGAAATCCATGGCATACCTGATCAAGGCATGCGGCACTGACCCATATGCATTCTCCAAATCCAGCCATACCACCGCCACATCCTTCCTTTGCCTCTTTGCCTCCTGTAACACTTGCCAGACCATTGCCGAGTGTTAAATGCATCCTGGTGATCCAGGTATTCCTGCCTTCTGCACAGAACCATCCACAAAACCATTCCCTCTGATGAAGCCTGAGAGCCGTGCCGCAAAGACACTCATCAATATCTTCCCGTCTACATCGAGCAATGATATTGGTCTAAACTGCTCCAGTGTCACAGCCTCCTCCTGCTTTGGAAGATAAACTCCTTCCGCCCTAGTCCATTGACTGGGCACAACTCCTTGCCTCCATACCACCTTCGGAGCCTTCCACAGATACTGCTTGATGCCTTCACAACTCTTAAACACCTTAAACACCACTTGGTGCTGGAGCCGATGCCGCCTGTGCCTTCCTCAAAACTGCCTCATGCCTCAATCTCTGACATCTTTGGCTCTGACAAATCAAATGGAACACCTGGCTCTGTCGGTCTCACCAATCCTTCGATGTCCTCCACCACTTCGTTCCTCCTTGTGTCTGCATATGTGACACGCAGGTGACCTTCCAACTCTTCCTTTGGTACCTTCAGTACACCACCTCGACACGGCTCCAACAGATCCTTCATGAACTGAAAAGGCTTCTCAAAGAACCTCTTTCTCTTCCTCTGCCTCTCCTTTCATCGCCTCTTCATCCTTTCCACTCTCTTCAACTTCATCAACCTCATCACCTGATTCGTTAACACCTCAAACCCATTCCTCTCCCCTTCCACTGCCCTCTTCCATCTTCCATTCAAACTCCTGAACTCCATTCTCCCCTCATGGATCTCCCTCTGCCTCCTGCTTAAACATGCCTCCTTGTCACCCCTCTCTACACACTCTTTCACTCCAAACGTGACACATGCATACTCAAACACAATCTGATTCATCTTTCTCAATCTATCTTCCACCCTTCCTTTCAACCTATGAAGCGCCCCACACATCACTCCATCCATTCTCTCCCATACTTCCCTTTCACCCATACCTGGCCATTTCACTCTCCTCCTCACATCCTTTCCCTGCTGAAGTACAACCCCAGGACATACAACACTGTGGCTTGCTACCTGGCTGTTTCTCCCGCCGTCTTACGTGTCCCCTTTTCAAAGGCACTGCATTGCTGTACCTCCTCCTCACCCACCTTACGCACACACCCCATTCGGCTCTGACGGACATGCAATCCTCTCACCGACTCAAACTCACGTCCACACCCACACTTCTCCCGAACCTGCCCTGCCTCCACATGCACACCATCACCCCATAGACATACATCTCCCACACGATCACTCCCACACCCTTTCCTGGCCTGATGGATCCTCAACCCTCTGATGGATCCAAACTTCACGTCCACACTGACATTTTACCAGACTTGCATCCACAATCCGTTCTCGTTTGCCAACATCAGTATGGGGGTCTTTATCCGTTTTATCTGTGCGTTTGGGCCCATCTTCCACCCCACCTCTCGGAGAGCCCTTGGTGTCTGCATATATATATATATATATATATATATATATAAATATATATATATATATATATATATATATATATATAGAAATTATAAGCGTGAAAGGTTGTCTGTTTGTTTGTTTGTTTATTTGTTCTGAAACAGCGTCGCCATTTCTCAACGGATCTTCACCAAATTTGGCACGGGGGTCCCAATGCACCACAGAATCACTGCTGAACCAAAAAAATCCTGCTACTGAACCAAACGGAACTGCTGAACCAAAAGACATATTCTGTCATTTTAAAACCACCAAAGTGTGTTAGGTTTCCCCATTTCATAAAATGTATCGTTTGATACGTATAATGCTTTAAAACTGTTTGTAGCCACGTCGCAGACGCTGCTCATAGAGTGCCCTCTGCTGTTGTTGTTGTTCTTGTTCTTCTTCTTGTTCTTGTTGTTGTTCTTGCAGAGAAGACAAAACCTCAAAGCTCCACCCATTCTGGGAACCATAGCTCCACCCATTCTGGGAGAGGATTCATATAAACAAATATCCACCATTTTATTAACTCGCATAGCTTTGAGGCCTGTTTTGTAGGCCCGTGGTGTCTTGCTCTCTCACACAGTTTTCTTTCAAATCAAATTCGATATATCATTTCATTTTTCACAGTTGCTAACATAGTTTTAGACTCGGTTGAAAAAAAACGGGAAGAAAATCCGATGAAAGTTGCCGTTTATAAAACGAAATGAATTCTCAAAGGCCTGTAACTTCAAGTCCATTGAGATTTATTTTTTTTAAATCGCGGCATGGTCAGTCATACACCGCCCGGAATAACAGACGGGAAAATGCCGAGATATATTAAAAATTCGTCCATTTGATGACAATCGTCACGATGAAATATTTAATTTATACGTCGTCACAATAATGTGGAGAGAGGAGCATAGCTTCGTTCACGTGTCGCTACACACGGGAAATTGCCGAGATATATTTTTTTAAAATCGCGGCATGGTCATGGCATGGAAAAATAACATCAAGTAATCGAATCAATAGGAATGTCCTCTTCCTATAACATCGAAGTTATAGGCACAGCTGCATCTCGGCATTGTGTAACATCGACGCGGCTTTTGTTTTAATTAAAACTTTTTGTGCTTGTTTTTTTTTGTTTGTTTTGTTTTTCCCTCAGAAGAGATATCAACATCTACCTCAGCGAATGTCAATCGCGGTGTCAGTATTTGATGAACTTATAAAGGCTTAGGTGACTTATAAGTGTGACCAGCATGTGCACGGGATTCTTCCCAGAAGAATGAGTGGTCGCATTAGCTTGTACGACTTAAAATGAGCGAGTTTTGTTTTCACGTTTGGGCCAGTTTTACATGTTGTATCCCTAAGGAATGAAACGAACGTTTTTCCTTGCTTACAATTTTATTTGAAGTCGCACATGCCTCAAAATACACTAGAATTGAACGCTGAATCCGAAAATGTAAGTGAAATTGCCTTGTTTTTTAAGCATTATCTTCTATATATTCTAAATATATATCTGTGCAGTGTCTGTCTTGTGTTGTCTTGTCTTGTGTTGTCACTGAACTACTCCCTCAAAATTTTGTAAAATCGTACGATTTCAACCTGACCCACGGCGGGAGTATGCGCTCCACTGAGTGGCGTTCTAGTTTCATTTATGAATATCATCACAAAAGGTGCTGTTTTTGGAGATTGCAGATGTTACATGTACTCCATTGAATGGCAAAAGCGTGGATTGCCACACATCCACATTTTGGTCTGGCTTAAGGATAAGATTCGTCCAGCTCAGGTAGATGATATCATCAGTGCAGATATTCCAAGTCCTACCGAGGACAAAGTATTGCACGAAGTAGTGGTGAAGCACATGCTCCATGGTCCCTGTGATTAGAGGATTCTTAATCATTACTGATCATTATGTTTCTTCTTATGTCTTTCAGACCGTGTTCATTGTTGAAGTTGCAATAAACCGCCAACTGGATTAACAGAGAGAACTGGTCTTATTTATGAACACGGTCCATTGACCTGCCGAGAGAGGTAACGCCTACCAGGAGCAAAGCTCCCGCCATTATGGCCCAAAGGGTCACATGAGCATGCAAGCCTCCTCACTACGATTGCCACAACCTTGGAGGTAACACATGGAAACGTTCCCACAATTGTGTCCTCGACAGTCGAGTTTATGCACTTCGTGTCACGTGGTCACATCAACACTCATTCTCCTTGCATGAAAGCGGGAAAATACACAAAACGATACCCCAGACCTCTTCTTACAGTAACTCAGACAGATCAGGATGGATATACTTTGTACAGAAGAAGAAAGCCAGGTGATGGGGGCTTCACCACTACTCTCAGAGTGAAACAACAAGAAATTGTCATTGACAACCAGTGGGTGGTGCCCTTCAACCCTCTCCTTTCATGCATCTTCAAATCACACATCAATGTTGAAGCATGCTACTCAGTCAAGTATGTCTTGAAGTACATCAACAAAGGTACTGATCAGGCAGTCTTTGGTCTGCAGAGAGAGGAAACCAAAAATGATGAGGTATCAGCATATCAGATGGGTCGTTACATCAGCAGTAATGAGGCTGTGTGGCGTATTCTCAACTTTCCCATTCATGAACGCCACCCCAGTGTTATGCATCTTGAGATCCATTTGGAAAATGGGGAAAGAGTTTACTTCACAGAAAAAAACCACGCTGCAGCGAGCCCAGCAGCCACCTAGGACCAAACTAACTGCATTCTTTGATTTGTGCAAACAGGATTCCTTTGCTAGAAGTCTTCTCCACTGGGAAATGCCTGGATATTACACCTGGCAAGAAGGGAAAAAGGCATTTCAGCGAAGAAAGCAAGGTGCAACAATCCCTGGACACCCTCACATCAGATCCAGTCAAGTGTTAGGTCGTGTCTACACTGTTCATCCCAGCAACTCTGAGAACTTTTATCTCAGACTCCTCCTGCACAACATTCATGGTCCAACCTCATTCCAGGATCTCAAGACAGTTGCTGGATATGTCTGGGCAACATACCTTGAAGCTTGCCTGAGAAGAGGTCTCTTGGAAGATGATGCACACTGGAACAGTATCTTGGAAGAGGCTGCAGTCTCGCATTCTCCAAGCAAGATGAGGAGCCTCTTTGCTGTCATTATCTGTGCCTGTTCACCATCCAACCCTGAGCAACTTTGGCATAATCACCAGGACAGCATGACTGAAGACATACTGTATCAAGCACAACAAGATTCAAAAAAACCCAAACCTTCAGTTTACCTCTGCCATGTACAACCAAGCACTGGTACTCATTGAAAATACTGTACAGTCGATGGCTGGCAAGGATCTTCAACAGTGTGGACTGCCTGCTCCTGTACGAACTGAACCTGCAACTCTCAGTCGAGAGATGCTTCAGGCAACCACCTATGACATTCAACAGCTGCAACAGTATGTCCACCAAAATGAACCACTCTTGGTTCCAGATCAAAAAGAAGCTTATACAAGGATCAAACAATTGCTGACATCTGACTTGGGTGGAATTGTTTTCCTTGATGCCCCTGGTGGAACAGGCAAAACGTTTTTGATCAACTTAATTTTGGCACAAGTTCGTTCACTCCAGCAGATTGCTATGGCAGTGGCCTCATCTGGAATTGCTGCAACTTTGTTCACAGGTGGCAGGACTGCTCATTCTGCCTTTAAGCTGCCACTCAACCAGGCCCACAATGAGTCCTGTGTGCAATATTGGCAAAGGATCTGGACAGGCACAGGTTCTAAAGCAGGCCAAGCTGATAGTATGGGATGAGTGCACAATGTCTCACAGACTTGCATTTGAGGCTCTCGATCGCACCTCACAGGATCTCAGAGGTAACACTAAAATCATGGGTGGAGTCACACTCTTCTGAGCATAAGAGAGTGTAAGAGACCTTGAGCACAAGAGAGGGTGAAGAGAACAGAGAGAGGGAGTGAAAGAGCAGCAGCGCAGGATTTTAGGACCTGTGGGCTGATGCCGTGAGGTCCATTTGCAGAATCAGAGTCGAGGGTTGACAGAAATTTCTCCACCTTGTCAGGAGAAAAAAAACACTAGAGTCCAGGAGCAGCTGGATATGACTGGGTACGGTGGGTACAGAGAGGGATGGGTTTGGGACGCAATATTTGGAGGCAAACACAGAGTTGAGGCATTCAGCTTTTTCACGAGCAGAGTCAGCTGTGTATCCGTTTGAGGTAAGCGAGGGGATGGAGGGGGAACAACAAATACCAGAAACAGATTTGACCAGACGCCACCAGGATTTGGAAGAGGGGGGCAGGTTTGAGAGTTCAGTATTGAGAGAGGAGAGATATTGTTTCCTGGCTCTCCGGAGTGTGGACACACACTAGTTTCGGGCTTTGTGAAAGGAAATGAGATTTCCTTCCATTGGATTTGCTTTCCAGGAGGCGAAGGCAAGTTGTTTCTGGGCAACAGCCTCACCACAAGATTCCGTGAACCATGGTCGGGAGGAAAGGTATGACAACTGAAGACGAGGTGGGATAAATCTGTGCATGAGAGAGAGCAATTTACTTTGGAAGAATTCCCAGGATGAGTTGATGTCAGAGGTGGTGGAGATGGGAGACCAGTCCAGATGATTGATGGCTGCTTGAAGACCGTGCCAGTTGGCCTGAGTGAATTGTCAGACTCATCGACGCTGAGGAGGCTCTCTCAGAATGGTCAGAGAGATGTCCACTTTAACAAGCACATGATCAGATGAGCCGATTGGAGCAGAAGAAGAGCAGCAGACATTTGCAGGGAAGTTAGTCATAATCAAGTCTAGAAGAGAAGAGGCTCCGTTGACTGAGATCCGGCTTGGGAAGTTGACAGATTGTATGTATTAGTCCCAATGAGTTACAGAAGTCCTTGCCCGAGTACTTTTGTGCACTTTGGAGGAGAGGGAGCGGAGGAAGAAGAGCGCATCTCTTGGCTCTGGCTCAGTAGCCTCTGACTGTTGAATCCTCGAGGAAGAAGAGTCTCAGGTTTTCTTTCTCAGTCTTTGGAGCTCTCTCTCTCGGTCTGCCTTTTGTCTCGGTTGGCCACGGCTGTCTTGTGTGCGATTGTGAGAACTTTTCGAAGCTGAGTTGCAGTTTGGAGGAAGAGACGAGTGAAAGATAACTGGCCGCACAAATTACCTCACATTTGTGGGGCTGTAGAGAGCAACTTTGCGCCATTTTGTACGTTTCCCGTGTGAGCGGCTTCAGGCCACCTTGTAGTCCTGACTTCATTCAACGATCTCGTTGAGCAATCTGAATGCCGGCCTTCCAACAGAAACCTTCATTTTCTTCATCTATCTCTTTGTCTGTTCTGTGCCTGAGTGGAGACGTCTCAAATTAGATTTTAGATTTACCTCACCTTTCATTTTTTTCGAAGTACAATTACTTTTAGTAAATAATTACCGTGGTACTTTCATTTGATGTATCCTGTTTGCATGGTGTTGGGTTCGAGAATAAACCGATGTGGCTCCATCCAGGTAAGCACCTTGTTTCCCTCACCACGTGCGACAGGCCAACTGTCGGAATTAAGGACCGTTTCGGCTATTCATCACCCAATGGTGTTAACCGCCAGGGATGACAGGACAATACAATTGATGGGTTGAGACGCTGAGAGGAATAGACTCATCCAGGTCTGAAGGGGATTACATGGAAGACTGGCAATGCAAGAAAAGCAAAGGAGGATGAGATGGAGTGAAGCAAGCAAAACAAAAGTCCGAAGAAAGAGTCAGAAGCACCTTTATGTTCCTCGATGACGATATGTTCGTCGTTCTCCATAAAGCCTTTGTACGACCTTGTTTGGAATATACTCGCTCTGTGGAGTCCGTCGAAATTAATATTGCTTCCTTGGGAAATATACAAAGGAGAACAACAACAATTGGCTGCAGGTGCACCTGAATGCATGGACATGGAGACCTTTAAGATGCTCAATAAACGCGACAAGGTAAAGATTACCTTCAGCCTGATGCTCCCGCAAACAGAAGATACTCTGTCAATCTGCCAAGTGATCTCCTGCGTCAAAGTTTATTGTGTCACTTTATTGTTCTTGCATCGGAGATTATGGGAAGCAATGGAGAATGTTGACCTTTCCACAACAGAGGGACGGTGTTGGAGACTGCTCATGGAAGAGATGCAGAACCACTTGGTAATTTATTTCCCAAAGCCGGTATGGATTTGTGGTTTAATAAATCAAAGGGAGATTGTGTTTAATAAATTCGATGAAAAAAAATTCACAAGCTGGTCAAACACTTGAAATATGTCCTTCACCCCTGACAAATCTTTCTTTCCCCCTCTCTCTCTCTGAAAGTACGATCTGGCAACCTCTTCCCCCTCACATTTTGAATTTTGGGACTCGGCGATTCTTCTTCCTCTTTCCTGTGAAAATACGGTCATTGAATTTCCAAATAAACTTCACTTTCCTCCAGTGTTCAAATTATCTCATGATACAAATGGTTTTCCTTTACAATCTTTAATACAGGTGACTAAGTGCTACTTGCCAGTGTGACGAACTGAATTCCCACCAACAAGTTCCAGAGTAATGTTGTTGTTCAATCCGATTTCTTAAAACTGGTTTCTTATTTATTACCAGAAAGTTATTGATGTGGGGAATCTGTCTGCATATTAGCAAATCAGTGGCATGGATTACATCTGAGCACAAATACCCAGGCTTCTTACACATCCCCTGTGCTTGTGTGTGTGGCCTTCCCACCATTGAATGTCTTCATCGTAAAATTTCTGAACAGGCCGAGATTTTACATAAATTTCGAAACTTTTAATGTATTACATTTGGCAAAATCAACATTCACATGAACATGTAATACAATTACAGTATTGTCTTAAGATATGCAATTTTGTTTTTTTGGGGGTCAGAGTGTGTGCCTTAGTGTGGTGAAAGTTTAAAGCACTGTAACTGATTTAAACAGAAGATAATGCCTCAAGTGCAGAGGTACTTCATATATTGGCACTTTGTTAGATCAAGGTACTCAGAGTGGAGCAAATATCAGGAAGAGTGGGATGTTTTTTGCCTCTCAAGGTTCACGAACCATGTACGCTCAAGTTCGCTGTGAGAAGGATTCCTGTGATGTGCAGCTGGAATCGGAACAGCTGACTGTGCTCGTGTGTGGAATGAAGGTTGAGGAGCTGGAAGCATTTCCCGAGATTCTGCAGATAAAGATAGAGGATGTGAACTCCTTTGGTCTGGCTGAGGAGCAAAGCAACCAGCCGAATGGTGAGTTGTGTGAATCTGATGATATCTGTGTTTGTTCAGTGCGCTTTTTTTTGGATACTGAATGGAGGCTCCTCAAAGACCTAGAGCAGAATGGAAGGGAATAAAATAGAAAGGGGAAACAACAATAGAAGAGTTAACATAAGAGCTAACATTAATAACAAAAACACAAAATGACACATAAAACATATGATACAGGGAGTGGGAGTCAATATGGGCAGAGAGAGGGTTTATGGGCAGAGAGAGGGCTCTCTGCCCATATTGACTCCCACTCCCTGTATCATATGTTTTATGTGTCATTTTGTGTTTTTGTGATTAATATTAGCTCTTATGTTAACTCTTCTATTGTTGTTTCCCCTTTCTATTTTATTCCCTTCCATTCTGCTCTTCCCTTCCATTAGCACATTAGCACATTAGCACATCCCTTCCATTAGCACACAAGTACAACAGCAGAGAACATGGAAACTGTAGACAATAGGGACATCGGGAGATCTGTGTGAGGGAGAGGGCTGGGGGGAGGAGGCATGGGAAGGGGGTGGGGGTTGGAAGAGGTACAAAACACATGGACACTGCTCAGACTTCCAGGAAAGAAGTCGGCATTTCAAAAATGTTTTTTAAAAAAGAAGTAGGTATTTAAAAAAGGACTTAAAGGGTCGTCAAAGGTCTGAGGGGTCTCAGCAGTCTAAATGTAATTGAGTGTTCACGGACTGTGTTTTGGGTGTTAATTTTTTTTTTGAAGAAGAAGAAGACGTTTTGGTCGCAAAAACAAACAAACAAACAAACAAACATAACCATATGCGTTTGCTATATTGCAAGAAGATTATCTGCATTTGTCAACATGCTAACCTGCCACACTCTTTCGAGACAAAAAAGTTGCATGTTGGATCGCAATGGTTTATAATTTGACAATAAAAGCAGTTTGGTGGAGAAAACCACTATTTCGCCGCTGGACATTTTTCTTACCTTCTCTGTTTTGCTGGTTGTGATTTTCGGTGGTGGTGAAATTCTGCTGAAGATGTGGTCAGGGAGGAAGCATCTCATAACATCGAGGCAGTTTGTATTGGAGTTCATATTTGAGGCAGAATATTATACTTTGATATCGTAATGTTTTTACATGACGCCATTACCGAGGGAAATGTTTTATTTTCTCTCTTCAGGGAAGATTTTAATGTTTTGATCGAGATTTTAATTTTTTCTAACGATTTTAATTTAATATTTATTTATATATTTTAAGAGTGTGGAACCAGCTATACATGTGACACAAGAGTGCCTGCATTTAATAAAAGTTACTTTTCCAGATTTATTTGTGAAAGTGGAAGTGAAAACTGAGCACGACATTGATGTCCACCTGGATCGACCTGAACCAAATGATGCTGAGGCTTCTGTCCTCGAGAAGCATCCCCATGAAGGTTTCTGTCGATGTCCACACATTTTGATTCGAACAGTTTGATGATGAACTCTGGTGTTAAGAAAAAATAACCACGTTTTGATTTAATTGCTTTAAGAAATAATAATGATGGTCGATCAATTTCTCAAACATCAATTATCCCCTTCATTATTTTATCAAATATTTTAACCAACAATAATATGCCTTGTTGTATCCTATTTTCCCTAATTTGTACAATCAATTCTGATTGCATTTTCATTTGACACCTGTTAGTATAGCCCCCGTTAGACTTTGTCCAAAACGGGGGTTTTTGGATTGGGTCTCGTCCACCTGTCTGCAACCATATACCAAAGATGTATGGACCGATTTTGTTCATACTTGGCAGAAAGACAACACATGATGGTGTTCATATGCACATCATTTTGTTTTGCTTTGCAATCAAAGATGGCCGACTGGAGGCCATTTTAGGTGTAAAAACACTGTGTTGAAAACTTCCTCGGCCATTTCTCGGACACGCATTTACTGATGTTGTTCAAACTTGTCAAACAGATGAGGAATGATGGCTAACATATGCACGTCATTTTCCTTTGAGATCAGATCCAAAATGGCCGACCGTCAGCCATTTTGTTCCTTAAACATATCCCCAACCATTTATTGAACATGCATCGCCGATTTTGATCAAACTTGTCATAAGCACCACAAGACGGCATATATGTGCACCTCACTTTATTTTGTGATCTCATCACATATGGCGGACAGGTAGACTGGCAGCCATTTTTGTTGTAAAAACTCAATATTGACCATATCATCAACCATTTCTCGGACATGCATTTACCAATATTGTTCAAACTTGGAACACAGAAAATGAATGATGGGATACATATGCACATCCTTAGCTTTCGAGATTCGATCCAGGATGGCTGATTGGTGGCCATTTTGTTCTTCAACTGTGTCCCCAACCATTTATGACATGCATGGACTGATTTTGTTCAAACATGGCACAACGACAATGCATGAGAGTATACATATGCAGAAGATTTTGTGTTGCAATCCAACTAAAGATGGCCGACTGACGACCTTTAACTCCGTATGGCAAAATTAGTAAAACCATGGGGACTATGACATTTTACTTCTTTTTTTTTTCTCATGGATTTCTTTTACATGTTTAAATATGATCTTGGCTCATCGAAGAATGAGGTGACAGAGAAAAAAGGCAACAAATTGATAGTAAGGCAGTCAGGCCACAGTTGGACGGATGCAAGGAAGTCGTAACAGCAAGAGGAGAAGGGCAGGAAACAGTCAGCCGATATTCGTGTTTTGTTGGGTTGTGGTTCATGTGTCTCGATAATATATTGGGTGGGGAAGTGGATGGCATGATATGGTGGTGAACTTTGTAGCCTTGGTGGAAAGAGTACAATTCAACCATATTTGGCCTCATGTGATCACTTTTTGTAAACACACACACACACACACACACACACACACA
This sequence comes from Myxine glutinosa, assembly GCF_964187855.1. Taxonomy (NCBI): domain Eukaryota; kingdom Metazoa; phylum Chordata; class Myxini; order Myxiniformes; family Myxinidae; genus Myxine; species Myxine glutinosa. The sequence goes on along the minus strand of NC_136261.1, from coordinate 381,017,991 downwards.
CACACACACACACACACACACACACACACACACATGCAGTAACCTCATCACCAAAGAACGACGTGGATATACCCATACAACCAATCAAATAACATCCAAAGAAATAGGAAAGGTGACACAACTACTGTAAATTAATGATTTAATGCTCTTCACCACAAATGATGAAATATTGACAGAATAACTAAAAGTAGAAACTAAAACAATTTGGATGTATTGTTGTTCCACATATGGGACCACACAAAATAGTGAGTGGATCACGAATGCAATTATACTACTATGGAAAACCATGAAGCAATCGTACTACTGTAGAAAACGGTGTAACGTCACAAAATGTGACATGTTATGAAATGTTTAGTCTCAGCAAAGGCAAGCTGAGATATAAGAAACCTTGTCTGTGATGTAGCATTCCTGCTGTATTCAAAGGGTTCATCCTAAGTTGTTAAAAATCTTGGCTCATATCAAAGGGTCTTGATGGTATAAAGGGGTCTTTAAGGTATAATGGGGCCTCATGAAGCTATGGTAATTAGATATGTGAAGCTATGGTAATTAGATAGGGGTTAAGATTAGTTTTCCCCCAGAATGTGATTGCCCTCGGTGGGTTTTCCCTATGTTTTTACAATTACAACAAGGTCAGCCATAAAACCATCCATTAACCAACCATAACCAACATAGTTGCCGTCAGAACCCCAAACATTCTCGATCGGCAACTATACCCCGCCGCCAGAGGATTGTAACGGGCAGGCCATGCCCCAAGCTTCGTCATTAGTCGTGGAGACAGGGTGATTCGCTGGGGCTCGGGATTGGCCAGAGTGACATCATCGAGAGGGTTTGAGAGGAATAAAGAAGAAGAGTCGTTCTCTCGGTCGCTTTGGTCTAGAGCTTTCGGCTACGGCTGGCTCATGTGCGCTTGTGAGGAGACTTTTCGGAGCTTTGTGGAACCTTTGCAACGTTGAAGCAGGGGGCGCTATTGGTTAGTGGTGCTCTTCGGGGGAGCCTAAAAGGGAAGCATTTTATTTTGATTATGTTTTCCCCTGTGTGTTTTTGTGACTGAGTGTAGACGTCTCAAATTAGGATTTAGTTTCACCTCATCTTTCTTTTTCACCTCTTTAATTTATTTTCATTAAATTATTGTGTTGCATTTCATTTGTTGTGTCGTGTTTCCTTGTTCGTGGGTTCAGGAATAAACCCGTGTGGCTTCTGTTCAGGTTAGCACCTCGCCGCCTTCTGTCCCGTGTGCACGCCAAAAAGTACTGCCAATTTTCGGGCTGCCACCTCGGGAGTAACAACGATGGGCCATTTGTCACCCAGTGGTCTTAATCGTTGGGCGACAGGACAATATGTACATTTTTGTATACGTTTGTCAGAATTATATCACGAGTATTGAACAGAATTGCATTTTTTTTACAGGTCATGTGATGTTGTATTTACAGGTGGATTCATTGAATCTACAAGGGAGACTGCACCTACTTTTATGAACAGCGTAGACACATGCCTGCAAGACTCGCCAACTGAAACATACAAGAGGACTTTTTCGAAACACAGCAAAACGAGTAATGAATTGTTTTCACGGAATAATTTTCACGAGGCTCACAAAGGAGCGAAAGATGAACGCCCATTCATATGTAAAATTTGTGTAAAATCCTTCAGTCATTCATCCAGCTTTACAACACACCTGCGAAAACACAATGGTGATTGCCCATACAAATGCACAAGTTGTGGAAAATCTTTTTATCACTCATCCAACCTTAAACGTCACATGAAAATTCACAATAATGGTGAACGCCCACATGAATGCAAAAGTTGTGGAAAATCTTTTAATCAATCAGCCAACCTTAAATCACACATGAAAATTCACAATGGTGAACGCCCATACAAATGCACAAGTTGTGGAAAATCTTTTAATCATTTATCCACCCTTAAATCACACATGAGAATTCACAGTGGTGAACGTCCATTCAAATGCACAAGTTGTGGAAAATCTTTTAATCAATCATCCACCCTCACAAGGCACATTAAAATTCACAATGGTGAACGTCCATACAAATGCACAAGTTGTGGAAAATCTTTTATTAATTCATCCAAACTTACAAGGCACATGAGAATTCACAATGGTGAACGTCCATACAAATGCACAAGTTGTGGAAAATCTTTTAATCAATCATCCAACCTTAAATCACACATGAAAATTCACAATGGTGAACGCCCATACAAATGCACAAGTTGTGGAAAATCTTTTATTCATTCATCCAAACTTACAAGGCACATGAGAATTCACAATGGTGAACCTCCATACAAATGCACAAGTTGTGGAAAATCTTTTCATCAGTCATCCACCCTTAAATCACACCTGACATTTCACAATGATTAAACGCCCATACAAATGCACAAGTTGTGGAAAAACTTTTAATCGGCCATCCTCCATGAAATCACACATGACAATTCACACATGACATTACATTTGGCTTCCGGTTCCGCCGGCGAAGTAGTGTTCATCCGAGCTCTCCAGGTCACCAAAGTTAAGTATTTTCACGTTTGTGTTTTTGTCAAATTTGTACTCTTTATTTTACTGTGTATGTGTTTACTGTGAATTTCTAGTTATATCTCGGTTTGTAAATCGTGCATACTTGTGCGTAATAGTCGTTTTGTTTGTGCCGTGTTTGGGGCCTGGGCCCTGGTAGTGTTTTGTTGTTTATTTACTTTCGTTTTTTCATTTTATTGCTTTTGTCTTTGTTTTTCTTTTCACCCTATACCTCCCCCGAACATCGTACCCTCTGTTAAAAGTCTGGAACCCAAAAAAATACAAAAACACAAAATTAATAATTTCCTCCTCTCCTCGCGGCTCCTCCTCCCTCACGACCACGTGTTGTCTCACCCCACCCCTTTTCTCTCCTTCCTTAATATCTCCTCCTCTCCAGCCGATACTCACCTTTCCAATTCTAGTTTTCAACATACTCCTTCAACCTTTCTCTTTCTCCTCAGATCCACTTTTCCTTCACCTTCAAAACAAAACAAAATATATGAATGAAAAATTAAAAAAGAGACAAACTCCCTCCTGGCGAACGTCCATACAAATACTAAAACAATTGCATATACACCTCCCTGTTTCTTTGTTCTCTGCTTACCTGGCTGTCAATCTCCCATTCTTCTGTTCCTCCTTCTGAACCTGTTCTGGAATCCTTCATCCCCCTTAGTCTCCATGCCCTCACTTCAGGGAATTTCCCAGATAGTTTTTATGGTTTTGCTTAAAATCATCGGAATTGAATTGAATCTTTGGAATCTCCCACGATGAAGCTAACTCTGAGGGCCTTTCACTCACTCACTGAAGGCAGGTTGACGGTCTTTCTGTCTTCTACCGGCTCCTCTCTGGCCTAGCCACCCCCTCCCTCCCCCAGCCCTGTCTGTGCTCTGTCCCCTAAATACTCCTACAGGTCGCACAAGATCTGCCTGCAACCATCTTCTGGTGAAACTGCCAAAATCAAGACTCTCTGCTCACCTTCACGCTTTCATTCCTCTTTTCTCCTACCCCTGGAACGAACTACCTCACTCTCTTCAATCCCACTCCTCCCTCCAGGTCTTTAAAACAGCTCTTCACCACCATCTCTTATATTCCCCCATCCAGGACCATGATCTTTTATACTCCCCGTTAAAACATCCCAAATCAACCCCTTGAAATATCCAACTTCCTTCCTGAAATTCCTAGCAGTGTTCCTTTGCTTTATACCGTGTACCCCTTCCCTCTCCCTCTCCCCCACCCCAGCCCCAGCCCTCTCCCATCTACATATCTACCGACGTCCCTGTTCTTTATTGTTGTTGTGCTTATATGCTTTCCTCTCTCTCCCCCTCTTGTCCCCCGCTCCCTTTATTTAAAGTGTGTTTTTTGGGTCCGTGCAAGTTTTCGTGTGTAATGTATTCACTCTTTCATGAACCTTGACTGTGTCTCCAAAAAAAATAAAAAATGAAGAAAGCCCATACATGTGCACAAGTTTTGGAAAATCTTTTAATTAGTCATCCACCATGGAAGTAAAATAATGAGTTCACAATGTTCAATTGATGGTTCTTTTTGAAAAAGAGAATTTATGACCATAATTATAAGGTAATGCAGAACTCTAGAGACCATGTGATTGCTGCAAAGCATTTTGGGCGAGTACTAAAAAAGTGATGAGCATTTTGTTTTCATCTCTATGTTTCAAAGCTTTGCAATGTAAAAACTGCTCGTATAAGATAACAGATCACAGAGTCTCTTGTTTGCCATCTACTGATCACTATCTGTTGTTTACTTGTAAAATCCTCAATGTCAACAGGACGAGGCTTGAATTGTGATTTCCCCATAAATTGGCACATCTCTGTTTATTTCACTGTATATAAGTGGTTCATTTGAAACATTTCACGAGAGAGGATGAACGTGCGCATGTGCTGACCCTGTGTTGTTTTGGCACCTCTCTCCATGTGCACGTATTTAATAAATGATTCAACCAATCTGTGAACTGGTATGACTTGATCGAGGTTCGAGTTATTCCGCGACAGTAAATGGTGATGGGGATGGAATCGCAAAACCCTGCGTGTGAGGGGGGGGGGGGGGGGGGGAAGGGTTAGGGCATGAGGGGGGGAAGGCGTGAGTAGAGTGGAGTGGTTCAGCTGAGGTGATGCAGATGTGAATGGCTGCCTAAATGTGAATGGCTGCCTAAAAAGGGAAGGTAAGAGAACCTTGCTGAGATTATTTTCCTGTCCTTTTTGTTGTGTCACATTCGCTGAAGTCGTGCTCCCCGTCTCTGAACCCAACGGGTGACGCGATCCTGAGAAATTGAGTAGAATTATTTATTTTTAGGGAACGGGTTGTGGAAACCCATCATTCTAATGTAATATAGTATCGAAATCCCTGGAGCTTCAAGCTCACAGGTTCCTAGAAGTCATTGAAGTGTGGGAACCAAGGGACTCCTGCTGATTTCTGAAATCCTTGAAAATTTGTTATAGGATCAGAGTTCGTATAGGGACTTGGACACATATGCAAACAATATGCAAACACGGGTCATTGACCCGTTTAGGTTTAGGGATTTGGAATCCTGCTGATCCGAATGTTCCATTGCACTAAAGGTCTGGAATCCCGTGGCATTGCTCAGTATATGATTGTGGCTGTGCACTTTTGTGAGTGAATAGTTTGATTGACAAACTGGGCATTAAGCGAGATAAGATGAAGGTCTCAGTGTACCCCATAACTCCTAAAGCAGGGGTTCCCAACCTTTATTGTTTTATGGCCCCCTTGGCTCCCAGAGCACATCCCCAGCGCCCACCTCCCTTTCACGAGGGTCGAGCGGCAGAGCACATGTAAGCAGGCTAAGGGGGTCTGGGGGCATGGCCCCCCTAAATTTTTTGATTTCTAGATGCTCTGTGGTGCAATGGTGCATTCTGAGAGGTGTTTTTTTCCTTTAATTGGCTATTTTGTTTGTATGAGAATTGGTAAATTATTACACAGAAAATGAGGATTTCCAAGTAGCCAACATGAACATTTTGTTCCATCGTTTTTTTCTGTTCCTTACTGGCTCCCAACTACATCGTTTTTGGAAGAAGCAAACAAAGCAACATCACTCGAATGATGCATGTTTGATATGAGATTTTAATATCAGTAGCAACACTATGGACAGCATAAAATAGAACTGTCACACAAGAAAATAGTATGAAAAGGTTCCAAGTCAAGAATATGTGAAAACTAAAAACCTCTGTTGTGTCTGTATTTAACGCAGTGTGTTATAATCTCACAAAAAGAAACTCAATTCGACAACAACTCAGGTAATCAAACCTCGGGACGTGGTGCATGCGCCGTAAAAGTGAATTATAAACTCAGTGGGATGGCTGTAATTGCATTTTAGCTACCAATTGGGGTATCCGTGGTTGAGTCACAGTCATGGCACAGAGGAGGTCATCTTCCACATGGAGCCGATTACACTGTTTCGATTTGATATTCAATAGCATGGAAAACCCCACTTCGCAGAGATAGGTAGACGAGAATGGCAGAAGCACCTGAATAGCTATCTGGCTGATATTAAGGTAGCGACCGATTCCCACCCAAAACTCCGTCAAGCTCTTCTCTTCGAATGTGTCTTTGGAAAATGAATCGTTTCGGAGATCCAGGAATTCATCTTGCATTGCCTCCGGCATGCTCTCCATACAAAGGTTGACGGAAAAAGGATTCCTCACAATTTTTTGCCTCATTGTCGTCTAAATCAGGAAAATACTTATGAAATTCTAGCTCCAGTGAAAGCAGATGCTCAAGAATGTCATTTTTCAGAACGGGATCAAGCTCTTTTACCATGCTGTCATGCAATTCAGACATTCTTTCGAACATAGCAATGTTTCCTGTGTTCACTTTCCTGCGCCAGTTTTGGCGCTTGGCAACAAATCCTCTGAGATGATCGTGGCAAAGAATAATATGAGTCGCTCTTCCTTGGAGCTTGTGGTTCAGCTGGTTCTGCTGCTTGAAAATGTCAGCAAGCTAAGCAAGTCGTGCGTTCCACAATTCTTTGTCGTCATGCTGCAGGAGGTCATGTTTTCCTTGAAGATTCAAGAATGTTTGACTTCCGCATGAAGTTCAAAGACGCGGTTCAGAGCATTCCCTTTCGAAAGCCAGCATACAGCAGTATAGTACAGCAATGTTTCATGTTCCGCGTTCATGTCTTTCCACAGCTCCTTGAACATTCGGGTGTTGAGAGCCCCTGCCTTGATGTAGTTAACAATCTTGATTACGACTTCAAGAACTTTCTTCAATGAAAGAGGGAGAGTCTTACAAGCCAGGGCGTAGCAATGAATCATACAGTGGGTTCCTTTCGCTTGTGGTGCCAGCATCTTCGCTTTTGCTTGGAATCCGGATTTGGAACCAAGCATGGCAGGAGCACCATCAGTACAGATGCCGCATACATTCTCCCACTGAATTCCTCCCGCATCGATGAACAACTTCATTTTTTCCATGACGTCGTTAGCTTTTGTCGTTGTTTCCAGGGCACTGCAGAACAAGAATTCTTCCTTGATATCATCTCCCTTGACATAGCGAACGAATCCTAGTAGCTGGGAGCAGGAACTAACATCGGTCGATTCATTAAGTTGAAAAGAAAACAAGCCGAAAGGCGCCGCATTAATCTCATTGATGATCTGTTGTTTCACATCTTCCGACATGTCATGGATACGACGCTGCACTGTGTTATTCAATAAAGACACCTGTTCAACTTTGCGAGCCTCTGCCTTTCTGAGAACCCGTTTGACAATGAGGAGGGTACAAGGCTTGATGAGTGTCTCCCCAATGGAGTCGGGTTTTTTCTTCTTTGCAATTTCAAGAGAAACTTCATAAGAAGCCTGGACAGTTGCTACACTTTGTTGTTGAAAAGCTCCTCCCTCATCCAACTTCTGTCGCTTTAAATATCTTTCATGCCGCTTGAAAAATTCGGGATCCTGCTTTGCATGTTGTGAATGATTCATCTCGAGGTGCAACTTCAACTTGGATGGCCTCAAGGATTCAGTACTCAAAACCTTGTGACACAGCACACATTGTGGTTTCTCTTGGCCAGACACGGTAATGGACGTGAATCAAAGCTTTATGTATTCGTCAAGATATTTTCTTTTTTTACACCCAAAAGCCATGACGTCAGATCTGCAATGGGGAAAAAACAAAACAATATCAAAGTGAAAACAATATTTAAAAAAAAAAAACTTTAATTTTTAGTATGGTTCAAATTACCCCATGGCCCCCTGAGAAATACACCATGGAACCCCAGGGGGCCATGGTCCCCAGGTTGGGAACCAAGGTCCAAAAGGATATTTTGTTTTTGCCTCTGGAAGGTGGGGGAATTGTGTGTTTGATTTTGACTGAGTTCGGAAGAATAGAGCTCTTGTTTCTTGTATTTTGTATTTGGACTTGCATTAATTTGCAGATTGTGTAAAGTGTAGTACTGTTTTAATTTCATACACTAGGTCAGTAGGAGGAGGAACAGACTTTATAAGATGAGTCAGGTAAGTCCGCCTGCAAAAGGAATAGAGGACGGATTGTTCCCACATTTGGTGAAATAGTTTTGTGTGCAAGTACTAGTGTATATGTGTGTAACAGTGCACTTGTTGTGAATAAAGTGGTTTTAAGAGTGATTATTAATTCCTCAGTCGAGACCAGCATGTAAAAGCAGCCTGGCTGTAATGAGTGTCCTCAAGGTCACAGCTTTTACAATCCAGTGTATGACAGTAAACATGCTTGAGATAGAACTGTCCAACCACCAAAAGGGGCTGTGAAAACAACTGACTGATGTAACTCCACATTTGACCTTAGCTGTAACTGAAGGGCTTGCCTCCAAGGAAATTGGTTCCATGGTAACAATGATGAAAGTAGTGCCAAGAGAAGAGAGGCAACTGATGGTTGATTATTTTGGAAAAGATCTCTGGAAGTTGGATTTGTATGGGAAAGAAAAGCGAAAATGATGTCGACTGCACTTCAAGGAATTGTGCAAATTCCACGGGCAATGATAGGAGTATCATTGGAAGAACTGGAGAAGGTACCTAAACGACTATGGACTACATAGTCAGGTTCACTATGTTAACAAATATAATTTCGTTCAAAATTTTGGTAGATTAGCAAAACTACACATTTTTGGAATATTCAGAGCATGAGGAATCCAAAAATTAATGTTTACATTTGCGTAGACACCTTTGCGAAAATGACACTCAGGACAGTGATGAAGATAGTCAGGTTCACTATGTTAACAAATATAATTTCTTTCAAAATTTTGGGATTAGCAAACCTGTACATTTTTGGAATCTTCAGAGCATGGAGAATATGAAAATCAATGTTGGCATTTGCACAGACACCTGCATGGCCGCCATTTTGGATTTTGAAAATAGCCGCCATAAAATACATATTTTGCGCGATCTCGGCTTCTAGTCAACCTAGAGACTTAATTAAATATGCTAATCCTATGTTTTCTGGGTCAAAGAATCCAATAAAGGCCTCAAAATAGTGCTCAGGATTATAGAAAAGCAACAAACAAAGGTAATTGAAAACCATTGTCTTTATATTTGTGATATAACCGTATTTTTTTTTTTTTTTTTTTTGTATACAAGATCGAGGCTCGTGAAAGAGCTCACATTAATAACACAAAAAGACAAACCGACACACAAAACACAAAAAACAATGGGAGCGGCAGACAAGATGGGGAGAGAGGGGGAAGGACACAAACACAACATTTGTGAGCAGGGACATCGGGAGGACTTGGGGGGAGGTGGGAGAGGAATAAAACATATGAACACTGCAAGGACTCTGGGGTGAATTACCGGGGGTAGAAAAGATCACGGTTTTCGATGGGGGAAGATAAGAGATGGTGGTGAACAGCTGTTTTAAAGACCTGGAGGGAGGAGTGGGATTGAAGGGAGTGGGGGAGTTTGTTCCAGAGGCGGGAGAAAAGGGGAATGAAAGAGTGAAGGTGAGCAGAGAGCCTAGACTTTGGCGGTTTAACCATAAGAGGGTTGCAGGCAGATCTTGTGCGACCTGAAGGAATATTAGGGGGACAGAGCACAGAGAGAGCTGGGGGAGCAAGGCCGGAGAGGAGTCGGTAGAAGACAGAAAGACCACCAACCTGCCTGCGGTGAGTGAGTGAAAGGCCCTCGGAGTTGACTTCATCGCAGGAGATTCCAATGATTCTGAAAGCTTTGGCCTCAACAGCGTGAAGCCGAGCAAGGTGTGAGGCAGGAGCACCAGCCCAGAGTGGGGAACAGTATTCCATTGAGCTGCGGATGAAAGCCTTGCATGTGGTGAGGAGCTCAGGTGTGCCAAGGAAGGACTTCGCACGACGGAGGATGCCCAGTCGGCGACTGGCTTTGGAGGCCAGCTTGGAAATGTGGTTTTCCCAAGAAAGATCATGGCAGATAGTGAGACCCAAAAGCTTGAGCGACAGAACTTCTTGGAGAGGATTGTTGAGACAGTAGATGGGAGGGTTTTCCATTCGGTCCTTTCAGAGAGACATTGTAAGAGTGTGAGATTTGTCAGGATTGAAAGACATGTTCCACTTGTTTGACCAGTCTGTGATTTTGTCCAGGTCTGCAGAGAGTGAGGAGGCTGCAGACTGCCGATCTGAGGGATGAGGAATGGAGCGGCAGATAGTGGAGTCATCAGCAAAGAGATAGAGAGGATTTTCCAGAGAGTCAGAGAGATCATTGATGAAGACCAGAAATAGCACAGGGCCCAGAACACTACCTTGGGGAACTCCAGCCAGAACAGGAAGGGAAGATGAGAGAAATCCATTCAGGGCCACACGTTGCCTACGACCAGAGAGGAAATCCGCAAGCCATGAGTGGAGATTTCTCTGAATACCATAGGAGGTGAGTTTGGTGAGCAGAGCTGGGTGCCAGACCGTATCGAAGGCATGTGATATGTTAAGTGAGACAGCTCTGATTTCCTGTTTGGCATTGAGGACCTCCATCCATTGTTGAGACAGCAGAAGCAACATGTCCAGAGTAGAATGACCTGGTCTGAATCCAAATTGATGATCAGAGATCAAGCCATTGGAGAAGAGGAAGGATTTGATATCCGAAGCAATGATGGATTCCATGACTTTGCTGATAATTGGGAGCAGACTGATTGGTCTGTAGTTGCAAGGATCTGTTTTTGCACCTTTTTGTGTAAAGCAGTAATGTTTGCTGATTTCCAAGATGCTGGCAGATGACCTTGAGCAAAAGAGAGGGTGAAAAGAACAGAGAGAGGGTGAGATAGAGCGGCAGAGCAGGATTTTAGGACCCGAGGGCTGATGCCATCTGGTCCAGTTGCAGAATCAGAGTCGAGGTTTGATAAAAACTTCTCCACCTTGTCAGGAGAGAAGGACACAGAGTCCAGGAGCAGTTGGGTTCGACTGGGAAAGGTGGGAACAGAGAGAGATGGGTTTGGGACACAAGATTTTGAGGCAAACACAGAGTTGAGGCATTCGGCTTTGTCACGTGCGGTGTCAACTGTATAGCCATTTGAGGTAAGGGAGGGGATGGGGGGGGGGGGGAACAAACACCAGAAACGGATTTGACCAGACGCCACCAGGATTTGGAGGAAGGAGACAGGTTTGAGAGTTCAATCTTGAGTGTGGAGAGACAGTGCTTCCTGGCACTCCTGCGGGTAGAAACACACTTGTTTCGAGCTTTGTGGAAGGAACTGAGATTGCCTTCAGTTGGATTTGCCTTCCAAGAAGCAAAGGCAAGTTGTTTCAGGGCAACTGCCTCACCACAAGATTCAGTGTGCCATGGACGGGAGGAAGGGTAAGACAACTGAAGACGAGATGGGATAAATCTGTGCATGAGAGAGAGCAGTTTGCTTTGGAAGAATTCCCAGGAAGAATTGATGTCAGAGGCATTAGAGATGGGAGACCAGTCCAGTTGATTGATGGCTGCTTGCAGACCGTGCCAGTCGGCCTGAGTGAAATGCCAGACTCGTCGGCGCTGAGGAGGCTCTCTGAGAATGGCCAGTGAGATGTCCACTTTAACAAGCACATGATCAGAAGAACCGATTGGAGCAGAAGTAGAGCAGCAGACATTTGCAGGGAAGTTAGTCATAATCAAGTCCAGAAGAGAAGATACTCCATTGACTGAGATCCGGGTTGGGAAATTGACAGATTGTGTCAGTCCCAATGAGTTGCAGAATTCCTTTGCTGAGGTGCCATGGCTGGTGAGAGATGAACCCACACCCAGCCAGCTAGCATGATGACAGTTGAAGTCGCCACATATGAGGAAGAGAGAGTTTGGATGAGTTGATAGAAGTTGGTCCATGTTGTCCGACAGAGAAATGTAAATGGAGTCATCACTGTTTGGAGGACGGTACAGAACACATATGAACAAAAGGTGGGAACGGAGAGGAAGCCGTAGCCAGAGGTACTCCGGTGGGTGGGGTGGAGAGAGGGCAGTGCAGGGAGAGTGAGGAAGAGAGTTTTTTATAAAGATGGACACCCCACCACCAGGACGAGGCTCAGGTCTATCGTACCGGAGGAGGGAGTAACCAGGAAGAGATATTAAGGAATCAGAGACATCTTGAAGGAGGAAAGTTTCTGTTAAGCAGATCAAGTCTGGATTTTCAGAAGCTACCTGAATGGAGAGATCAATCAGGTTTGAGCGAAGGCCCCGGATGTTTGAGGTCCATACCGTTAGTGAGGCGAGAGGGGGAGCATTGGGTGCAGGACAGGGGAGGGGAGGGGTAGGGTCAGATGAAGGGTGAGAGGGGATGTAGGAAGAGCAGTTGATAGTGTGTCAGAGATTACAGAAGAGTTACAAGAAAGGGAAGGATGAGGAGGGCGAAAGGTTTGATGGTGATGGAATGAGGCACAGTGAGAGTTTGTTTGAGGGGGGGGGGGCAGAGGAAAGTAGAAGGTTGGGGGAGGTGGAGGTATGACATAGAATGGAGACGAAGTGGGGAGGAGGCGGCAGCTTTGAGAAGGAGGTGGGAGGAGGGAGAATTTGGGAGGGATGGTTGGGGGGGAGATTTGAAGGGGAGGGGAAGGGGGGAGTTTAGAAAGTGGATGATTAATGAAAGATGAACATATCTATCTATAATTCCAGTAATCTCTGTGTGTATGTTTGTATGTTTGTATGTTTGTATGTTTGTATGTCTGTATGTCTGTGACCGCTGTTTCTCGACAACCACGGGTCCGATATACTTGAAACTTGCCAGGTATATTGCTGGGGACCCGAGGATGTGCCTTTTCAAGGTTTCATATTAATCGGAGAAGTAGTTACCGAGCTATGTCCAAAAAACGATTCAACCAATCAGAGAGCAGCGAGCTATCACGTGTGCCGAACGTGGCGAACAGACTCTGCCTCGGACGGCACATTTGAGAGCGTCTTCATTTATTTCACGTTGGAAAACTATGTTGCCGTTAAACTATGTTTTAAAACTAATTAAAACTAATTTGCGATTCATCGTAACTGCGATTTGCGACCTTCCGGACAGTGAAGACTGCACTTCCGGCAGCCAATCACAGAACGCGTTGTTGCGTAGGCGTGGCCGATGTGAGAGCGAGCCGAGCCGAGCGCGTGCGCCATTACGGTTCATAATTCGATTTCTTCCGGAGAAAATAATAATTTCTCGATTTCTTATGCGCATTATTTCTCCCAATTCAGTCAGAGCGAAGGGCGGAAGCGAAGAGCGTTGTTTTTTTTGTTTACGGGCGTACGGGCGTACGGGCGGGGTAGAGCGTACGGGTAGCGTTTTTTTTTTTTTTTGGCAAGGAACGGGCACCCACGTACGGGCATGCCCTAGTATAACAAATTGGGTTTGTTGTGATTTTCAAGTTAGCGATTCATTTAAGAACGATGGAGGAGGGATGGAATGAATGAGAATTTAGAGCATGGAGTGATTTGGAATCATAAGAGATTGAATATTTTTTTGAAATGGAATGAGTTGAAGAGGAAATTGAAAGGAGCCTTTTTCAATAAGAAGAAAAACAGCGTGTTGTAATAAACCACTGAATAAAACACTGAAGGGGATAGTTGAAACATATTTAAACAGAACTGTGAAGAACAATCTTATATTCACAAAAATACCAATGGGGAGAGGAAGCCTAGAGCGACGAACATGAGTCACTTGAACAGGGCAAAAGGTGGAAGGCAAGCGGAAAATGGGGGCGGGGCAAGACAGCGCACGTGGGCAGAGGCAAAAGCACACGAGGGGAAAGGGAAATAAAAGTTTTTTTGTTTGTTTTTGGGGGGGGTGTGGTGTTTACAACGTTAGACAAATAGTAGATGTTTGGCGAAGCTTGGTGGAGAAGGGGAAATCAAAAAAGCTAGCAAAACAGCGAAGGAAGGAACAACCTTCGACGGGGGAAGCCTGAGGCTGCAACTGTGAATATATTGCATCCCATAATACATGATATTGCAAGTCCTTTGAAGTTATAGGTTGTTATAGGAAGTTATAGGTCGTATCAGATTGAAGTATAAGTCCTATACACAGGATCTACGAGGTCTATACCATTCAGGAATATGCTTTTACAGATCTTCATCACTGTCCTGAGTGTCATTTTCGCAAAGGTGTCTACGCAAATGTAAACATTAATTTTTGGATTCTTCTTGCTCTGAATATTCCAAAAATGTATAGTTTTGCTAATCTACCAAAATTTTGAACGAAAAAACATAGTGAACCTGACCAACACATCCGAACGTCGTAGGGCAGATTAAGGGGGCACAGCCGTTAACAATCAAGATAGACCCTACTAAACAATTGCCACGATGAAACCAGTAAGTAAGCAGTTTCGGAGGATTGAGAAATGGCGAGTACCAAGTGCATATCTACACCAACTAAACAAGTCCCTACATTGGATGACATTGGAATTCTGCAGGATGCCATGACTGATCAGAAATGCGCTAGGTGGGTCAATCATGGATGTTTCCTTAACGATGATTTTAAGGTATGGATGTCTAGCCATGGCGGTGTAATACCGCTGCAAGCCATGTAACCATGGTTGGCTCATATAACTCATGAGCAAAGGGGGAATGGTATCCATGGTAGCTAAGAAATGGTATACACTGGGATTTATTCCAGTGGCAGACCAGTGTTGCAAAACGTGTATGATTGGTCCGCAACATAAAGTAGGGAGAACACAAGGAATAGACGGTCAAGGGGCACGTCCACCATCAATGGAACTGTTTGGACACAGGCAAATGGATTTTATTAAAATGCCTCAATGCTTTCTCTTTATGTAGCACTATCCAGAACTGTGTGAGCATTTCATTTGAAGGTGAAGGAAGCCCTTCTGGAAACAGCAGCTGAGGACTGCCATAAGTTTCAAGAGGGCATATGTGAACTCAGAAAGCCAAGAGGAGCAGGTTTCTTCTTCGGATACTCCCTGGGGATGGTGATGTTTGTACTCAGACTGAGTCTGGTTTTACTAGTGATTGTGCTTTACTTGGTTAATGGGGAATTTACTATACAAACGAAACAAAGAAATACAACAGCGGATTTGAATATGTAGGTGTATAGTAATGGAGAAAGGAAGGATATAACAAATTTGTGGCCAGTTATAACCCTACCTATCATTTTGCAAAGATGCCCCTTTATTTGACTATCCAGCAACAAGTGAAAGGTTATTTGTGCTGGGCCCACCTCAAACTGCACAAGGCTGTAGATTCATGGGTAATTGCACTTGCCAATATTACTTGCATTCTCGGGAGTGCTTCAGTGTAACTGCAGTGTTGGGGAGAGAGAGGGAGGTGGAACCTCACCTGGCGGAACCATTCTCCATACCTTCTCTACACACTTACCAATTCGTCACTAATGTCACGTTTACAATTAACAAGTGACGTTAATTGTATTTACAAAACGCAACCCAGGACCTGCGATTTCTTTTGGGGGAAACAAAAAGAAAATCCTGTGGGAGGGGAGGAGACAGCAGGCATATCGCAGTGCACCGACGCACCAGCACCAATAATATCACCTAAACGCACCGCAGTGCACCGTCACCTCAGTTCAATAAAACAAACACACTGTTGGTGGTCTTGCTCTTCGGCTCCCTCTGCTGGCCGATGTTCTTCCAGATGTTGTCATTCTTGATGGCTTGCTGCCTAGTTGTAATGATAATAAATAAAAAGCACAAACCGTGTCCATTTTAATTTATGGCCCACAGGGGCCGACTATGGGTGGTTCACCTGTGGGCTTGGTGCCACCTCACCGGGTCTGCAAGCAAGATCTTGGGCCATCGTGGCTGGTCCCAGCAGAGGGGCCATGCCACAACCCGTGGGGTCCATGAGTGGTGCTCAGCCACAGACATGTGGTCCATAAGTGGTGCGTGGATGCAGGCAGCTGGTTGCGAGAATTTCGGGCACACAGACGTGGCCTCTCGCACGCTCCCCCTCAATGCCCAGACAGCACGATCCTCAGGTCTTGGAAGGAAGACAGAGATGACAGGTTAGCGAGGGGTAAGGTCACAGGGGTACACATCAACGAAGGTAATGCAAGGGGAGGTGCGCCTGGAGACTGAGCGGAGAAAAGCTCATCCCTATCGTACGTCACTCCACCCGTCACCTGTTCTACCCTTGCCCCTTACCCCCGTATTTACAAAATCTACACACTTACCAATTCGTCACTAATGTCACGTCTTCCCCATATCTCCCCTATACCAAATTCGTCACAATCCCACGAATCCAAAATTTGCCATCACCAATTCATCATCAATCCCTCTTAAGGAGGGAGAGATGGAACATCAAGCACAATGTCACACCCACGTCATGATGCGTCTCACAATCCAAACATTTGCACAAAAATAAATAAACCATTGCATGGTGTGGAGTTCTGTCACCCCAGGTGAGTGGATGTAGATGGTGCGAGGAGATTCTTAATCCTAACTATCCTCTAAATGACTTTAATACACTTTACACTACCCGGGGTCTTTCCCTGTGTCGGGGAAGTGGTGTGAGACTCAAGACTCCAATGATGTCACAGGTTTACGAAAGATCACAACTTTATTAACTGGTTGTTCACTTCATTCCAATACCAAATAATACCGTTTAACTCAATGGACCAGGTAACTCTATCCGCATGGTCCTTCTTTCGTGGCTGCAGCGCCGTACTCGTGGTACGCGTTCATTCCGTCGGGCAGGGCTTCTGAGGATGAGTGCCCCTTGACTCAAAGTCTCTTCTGTTTATATGGGCAAACTTCAGTTAATCCTCTGTGCGCTGAAATCGTAATCCCTTCTCCGCAGCAATGTTACTCAGTCATCCTGCTCGCCTTCCTGGCACCAACTCGCTCCTCCCTGCTGCGAGTTCCATTTACCAAACAATAGGGGGGTGCTCCAGCCTGGGGCTGTGACCAGGTGGACAAGAGATTACCATGTTCGTGCACATTCCTGACATTCATTTACGAAATCGTCTATCTGCTTCGTTACCAGTCCCAATCAATGAGTTACCAGTCCCAATCAATGAGTTACATTTCCACAATTCCCTCATCTTTTTGTTTTTGTTTATATTAACCATTAATCTAAACATCAATATAAGTAAACAATGAATCACTGCAAGTAAACATCAATACAAGTATAAGTAAATTATCAATATTTACAAGTAAATATCAATACAAGTATTCAAACCATAACTTTGGTAATCAAATTCCCTTAGGCATACACCGTCATCCTGCAAGAATCACAAAACATTTCGTTGGTCATTGACTCCTTCCATATTGTTCAATCTATTGCATTTGCATCACAAATATCTTTTCAAAACAACACTTCACCATCACCAAGATACAACAATTTCACTTCATTTTCAAGTTTTGTAAAGCATCTGCACCATCTGGCAAAAACGTTTGCCTCCACACAAATGTTGACTTTGTTTGAAAGGAAGGGCTGATCACTTGTGTTTGAATCCAGGTATGAAACATTTTCTCCTAATGTCTTCATAGCACCTGCACTACTTCGTGTAGGATTTCGCTGTTGTGGTAACATTGCGGAGTCATAGACTGACCCTGCTCTCCATGTAGCATTCTTGCCACTTTTTGCTGTAAACCATAGTAATTCCTGAACAAGGCCTTCACCCAGTTGTAGTCGACTTGCCTCCTCCCTCATTGTGAGTGGGCAGCAAGTATTGGTGTGACGTTGATTGGCCAGCAAGATGTGGAACAGGGATGCCGGATGCATCCACAATGATGTTGGGACCATGGTGTGCAGGTCATCCATGGTCCATACCAGGAGTGGCCCGCAGAATCGTGCACAGCTGTTGTGAAAAGGCACAGCCATTGGTTTGCAGCTCCATGCTGGCTCCCCGGAAGTTGGTGAAGTAATAACATATGTCCCCGCATTTCACAGAGGTTGCAGGTAAGGTGTCGTTGTCCTGCAACTTCTGATGTGATGAATGTTCCAAGCCTTCGTACAAGAGTAAGTGATCGCCTTTCTTTCATATGTTGCAGTTTGATCCAGGCAAATGGTCACATAAATTTCCTTGGTGAAGGTAAGCATCCATCTCCAAGTTACACGGGAGAATGTCTTCATCATTCTTTGAGAAAGAGGGTGTATGCCACGTTTAAATTCATTTTTTTAGCCACAAATTTCTTTCTCGAACTTCTTCCCAATTCCGTTAGCACCCCCTTCAAATGTGATCTCGTCTTATCCTTATGCTCAGTCACATCTGAATCTGCTTTCCACACACACTGAATCAGATAGGGTACATCTTACCATGAAATCAGCATAATCATGTATATCTTCCGACAGTTTCACATTCAACAATTTGTTGTTTTCCCTTACAACATTCAAAAAGTTATATTCATTTATATGCGTCACACAAATAATATTCAATCAGGTATGTATTTCACTACTAAACTAAGAATAGCATCCACAATTTCTTTCAGGTTAATATAGTTCAAAAATTAACTCATGCAGGT
Organism: Myxine glutinosa; assembly: GCF_964187855.1. Classification (NCBI taxonomy): domain Eukaryota; kingdom Metazoa; phylum Chordata; class Myxini; order Myxiniformes; family Myxinidae; genus Myxine; species Myxine glutinosa. The sequence goes on along the minus strand of NC_136261.1, from coordinate 380,999,635 downwards.
ATTTTAGCACTACTCTAAGAAAATAAATTGTATATGATTACAATCACAAACGGGAATATCTAATTCCCAACAACAATTTTCCCAAACCAACAAATTAAGCATAATGTATTATTACCATAATTCCTCTCCACTTTTGCTTTTCCCTTTTTTTTTCCCTAACAGTGTGTCACTCGTGGTGATATGAGTTCACTGATATTGTAATTGACACAACTCATAACATTGTCGTTATGCCATTATCTTAATTCTACTGTATTCATTTGCAACATCACTTGATTTAATCTTTTAATCTCAGTATTTATGTCGCCATAAAAGTCTTCCTTTTCTGGTTCCACATTTCTTTCCTCATTTGTCACTTCATGCGTTATCATCATGTTGTTGTTTACCTTATTCAAACACACCGTCACTAAGGCTTTCAAGCAAGCCACCACTAAAACAATTGCCAATATAACTACTAAACCAACAAACAAGTCTGCTACTCCTTGTATATATTCATACCTATGACATAATTATATGTCGATGACATTCAACATTATATACCAAACTAACAAGCTTCCTAAAAGGTAAATAAAGAAAATCCCTTAATATGTAACATAAATCAGATTATTTGTCTTACCCTGATCCCCCTATCTCCCGGGGTTGAACTCAATCCCCTGATCATGAGTGTAGTTGTGATACATTTTTCACTCATGTTGTATTAATATCAGCAGGTAATTGTATGTCATGTAGGCAAATAAATGTCACTATCCCAAGTAAGAATATCACATGTTGAAAATGTAATGTTTATCAATGCAAGGGGTGTTAAAAAGTAATTCAAATGACTGTAAATCACGACTATCATTTATCTGCCACTGAATGTTCTGCTGGGCTGCTAGGTGCAGCCTCATTTTCTGTGGGATCGTCCACCTTAGCCCCATGTGCTTGTTTGCAATGAGGGGCATGAATCCAACTTTCTATTTTGGGTCCATATTTTTTTTCCCTATTCTTATCAATCTCCTATGGTTTATCATTTCGTTCCAAGATACTGCAACCAAAGGTTTTAACCAAAGCTCTACCAAACTATTTCCAATTTGAACAATAAATGCCAGTGAAACAATGATTTGAAGAATTAACTTCAAGGGGTCAATAAATTTATTCTATAGCCAGATCTAATTTTCCCATCCAATAGTTTGCCTTGCCACATGTCATATTATAACACTTTAATAAACCTTCGAAAAATATTTCCCATCTCAACAAATTTCCTTTTTACAAATAGCCATGTGTAACTTACGTATTTAACTACAATTTCCTCTCAATTTGTTTGGCCTAACTGGCCGCAAAAGTGGCTGCCAGCATGCAGTACCGTTTTTCATCTACCAAGGAAGTGCTCGTCCACACAAGACCTCTACCAAAATGTTGTTTGTAAAAACAAATCTGGGATTTCCGATTACATGGATGCACTCTCAGGACATTTTCAGGCTGCTGTTAACAATCCACTATGATAAATTAATTCCTTTACCCACAATCAAATAATTAGTACAAATTGAGGATATTATCCATCTGACATTCATTTATAGATTCATTATGTTGGATCTAATATATATATATATATTTTTCCCAATAATTTCGCACTGGTGTAAGGAAGAACAATAGCTCTCATAAGTCTTAGTAATATCGTAGTTAATTTACCCAGCAGCGAAGAATTTATTTACTATCCATTCTCATCTGTTAACCAGTGACTTTGTTTGAACTCCAGAACTCAAAACTCACAATAGTTCAAACCAGCAAAATTTCCTTTACTATTTTCCCATATCATCTATGCCTTATACACATCCATACATACAGCCCAATTTATATTCTGATAAAATTCAAGTTTATATATATATAAAATCCGTGAGCAGAGTACTCTGGGAAGTCAGTGTAAGACCTCTACAAAATTTGGCTAATTTTGTACTCCCACATTTTTTTATGAAGCTCATATCCATAAATAGCTTTGATTCTCATATAAATTCTATCACAATGGAATCCCAAGATTACTTCCAATTTTTTACTATTAATGAATAGCTGCTCATAACTCAGCAAATCAAATCTTTATTCTCCATCTCCCTTGACAAAAGTGATAATTTTCATAATCAAATTATATTTCTATTTTTTATTTTATGAATTCTCTCGATATGCGATCCCATCCCCATGGAACTATCTATTTTTCAGACAAGGCACACTGTCGGTGTCAACAATCTTGTAAGATTGATACACAAAAACAAAAACACTGACACACAAAATACCCACACACACATGCATTATGCGTATTTGTTTGCGTTGGAACCCTTATTTACAGATACGGATGGGTGTCAACTTTATTTCAATTTCTCAAAATTTGTCCTTCAATTTTATAAGCGCTAATGCACAAATGGACCAAAAAGTTTATTCTTAGAAAACCCCTATGACATCACATTGACATTACCCTTTCAGTTCCCACAATAATTTATCCAAATTTGACTACCCACCCATTTGTATGTCAGTCGACCACTGACCTATCAATCGTGTGGAACAATAGTCCGAAATTCCCACCTGATCATGATGTGACTCTTGTCACTTGGTTTGCCAAAAAAATTGCAAAGCAATTGTTCCAAACTTTGTAAATTTAAAATTTTGTGCCCAACATAAAAGATCCAATTTCGGCATTTGATCAATTAATTATCAATTTGCTTATAAGCAAAAGAAAAATGAATAATTCTTGCTCCGAAAACTTTTCAGACCCAAGAATCATCGACAGTTATTCATGTTTGTCCAGTAATCTAATTTGTTGAGGCCAATCGTCATTTGGGATTTGTCGCAATGAAGGCCTAATCATTGTCTGAGGTATCGGTCAGCACTGGTACCCTTGATCTTGGTTTACCCGATGAACTTGTCTTCCTTTTGGTATACGGACATCCTCTTTTCCAATGTCCCATCTGTCCACACTTGAAACACCGGTTTCTGTCGTTGCCTGGTCTGTGCACCTGTGCACTTGTATTGCTGGGCTGCATCTCTACATCCCTGAGTTGCCACTGCAATCTCTCGTTATCTCCTGAAACACGAAAAAATTCTCTGTACCGTCCTTTTTGGGGAGACAACTGGAAATCAGATGGGACAACTGTCACTTTCATTCCTAATTTCGAGGGCAGTTGTGCATTTGTGTCCTCCACTGTATCCTGTATCCTTTTTATTTTAAGTTCTAGATCCGTTATCCGTTCTTGCTGTTCCCGTTGTCTGGATTCACCATCCCAAAGATGGAATGCAAGCCAGTCTACCATTAGATTCTGTCTCTTCCTGGCTTTCAATCTTTGTTCCAATCTTTCCAATCGACTTCGCTCAAATGTACCATCTCTTGGAAACTCCTCATCATGTCCCTTTGTCCACAAATACCAATTCTCGACCTGCCTTATAGCTTCGGCACCATAACGGTCGTACATATGATGTGTACAAGTACCTTTTTGTGGAATCTCTGGTTGTCCTTGTGTATTCTTGCAGGCTCCATTTCCCATTTTGCCTTTTATCAAAGTAGCGTTGGATGTGTTGTAGTTTGTTCCTCTAAAGCTTCACTCGTACCTCCAGGAAGGATCTCTCCACCTGTTCAAACGGTGATTTCCAGAGAATCTCTCTCACCTGTGGCTTTTGCACAATCCAATCTCACAGATCAGTATTTGCAGATGAGCCAGAGGGTCAGTATGAAATGGGTGAATCCTCAGGTGTCCGCTCTGTTGAAGGGGAAATCACACAATGGTAACCGCACATATATCTATATATAAACTCACCACCTTGCTCAATTTTCCAAGGTTGTCTTCTGTTGATAATATCTCACAAAGATATCAAAGCTTCTTTCTTGAGACCGCATTTTCATCAATCAAACGCTCAATATATTCAATTCAATTTATTCAGTTCAATTTATTCAGTTAAATTTATTCAATTAAATTTATTCAGTTCAATTCAATTATTCAATTTCAATTAATTTATCAATATTCATCAATAAATCAAATTAATCCTTTTGGATGACTCCTTGCATAAGCCCTTTCCCCAATGATGTCAGGACAGGTCCATCCATTGACTGAGATCGAAGCTCATCAGTCGTCACCTCTGGTTCATACCTCATGTCAATTGATGAATCACCGTTCTGTCCTAGGGTCATATCTGACATATTTCCCCATTTTGCCTGGTCTCCACAAATTTTATTTGCAACCACTAAAGGCAACTCATCCTTCATTTGTGAGACCGCCAAAATGGATGGCAGATATTAAAGTTCTTTGGGAAAAAATATCTCATCATTTTGCTTTAATAGTACCCAAATCTCTTGGCAATATAAATTTCGTAAAACTCCTGAAATAAGACTGTAAAATTCCTTCAATCATGCTAAATTTTGAAACTCCATCGCTTGTAACACCCAATTTATCCCATAGGGCTTGAAAGTTCTTTCCCAAGTTCATGCAATCATTCTGCATTTGAACCCTATGATATCATTCATAATAATCATCATGATTTTATAGTCATGGTCCTTTCATAATCATCTATTTAAAACGAACATTTCCTTTATCACCACAGCTATGTGGTATAATCAACAATAGAATAAAACTGTACATAGCAACAGGCTACCTCATGGCCACTTAGTATACCTATTGACAATAAGTCATAACAATATCGAATAATCATTGAACAATTAAAAAATCGCTTCCACTGCTCCAGCCGCAGCATTCGTCATTTTGTCTGCTCATCCGCGTGACCAAAACGAAATAAAGCGAGCTCAACCATTACACAACGCTTTTAATGGCGCATGCCATAGGAACTCAACGCAATTTCGACTCGGCCAGAAAAACGAGCAAATTTTGCAGGATGTTAACTGGAATTAGCCGTGAAAATATATACAAAATACACAAAAATACACACCCACAAAAATAAACAACAAAACCCAAACAAAACCAAGGTCGACCATATTACACAATTTAATTACACATTAAATTATTCATTAAATTACTCATTAAATTACTCATTAAATTACTCATTAAATTACTCATTAAATTACTCATTAAATTACTCATTAAATTACTCATTAAATTACACCATTTCAGCATCGTATTGATTGCTGAAATGTTCATGGGTTTAAACACACCTTAAAAGAGGTATGCTTTGTTGTGTTGAACCACCTACCACGTTTAATTAAATTATACCATTTCAGCATCGTATTGATTGCTGAAATGTTCATGGGTTTGTACACACCTTAAAAGAGGTATGCTTTGTGGTGTTGCCCACCTACCACGTTTAATTAAATTACACCATTTCAGCATCGTATTGATTGCTGAAATGTTCATGGGTTTATACACACCTAAAAAGAGGTATGCTTTGTGGTGTTGCCCACCTACCACGTTTAATTAAATTACACCATTTCAGCATCGTATTGATTGCTGAAATGTTCATGAGTTTATACACACCTAAAAAGAGGTATGCTTTGTGGTGTTGCCCACCTACCACGTTGAATTAAATTACTTCATTTCAATTAAAAAAACATTGCTTCTACTGCTCCAGCCGCAGCATTCGTCACTTTGTCTGCTCATCCGCATGACCAAAACGAAATAAAGGGAGCTCAACCATTACACAGCGCTTTTAATGGCGCATGCCATAGGAACTCAACGCAATTTCGACTCGGCCAGAAAAACGAGCAAATTTTGCAGGATGTTAACTGGAATTAGCCGTGAAAATATATACAAAATACACAAAAATACACACCCACACAAATAAACAACATTTATTCCGTTCAACAGAACAAACATTTCCTATATCATGACATGCATGTCTTCAAAATTATATGACCAAGAGAAAAAGTAAAACTAATTAAAACTGCGGGCAGTGATGATCCGGGGACCATACCGCTCCATCCTGATTGGACGGGTGCGTGCTAGAGTCGTTAACAACGACAGTCCAGATCCGATTGTTCAAAATTTCAACTCAATCGATCGAAAAATGAACGCAGGGATGCATTTTAAAGGTGCAGTGGCACTAACTGAGTTGCCACGAATATGGCCACGAAATTGCCAATATGGCCATCACAAAATATTTTCCTTAATCAATTGGCTCATAGCATAACCAATCTGCAAGTATCTCATCCGAAGATGTATCTCTGAGGAATTTTAATTAAATAAGTCATTTATAAATCAACGAGTTAATTTATTAAATGATTAATCAATAAATCAAAATTTTCCTTGACAGCCACATCACTTGGTCAGTGTCATGTCCAAATATCAGCTTCCTTACTCAAAAGGTGCCTGAGTTAATGTAATGTAATTACTGTAATAAGATTACTGCAATTACTGTAATGATTACTGTAATTACTGTAATTACCGGTACTGTAATTACCTCAGGTAATTACTGTAATGTAATTACTGTAATGTAATAAGAAATGTAATTAATTAAATAAGTACTTCATTAATCGCTAATAATTAAATAACTCGTGAATTATTATCCGATTTACTTAACATTTGAGTGTCCCCAAAACGTTGGAGCAAAACGTTGCAACAACGAAAGTGAAACGTTGTAGCGACGTTGTGGAAATGTCAGCAAAACCCAACATTTGAATGTTCCCAAAACGTTGGAGCAAAACGTTGCAACAACGAAAGTGAAACGTTGTAGCGACGTTGTGGAAACGTCAGCAAAACCCAACATTTGAATGTTCCCAAAACGTTGGAGCAAAACGTTGCAACAACGAAAGTGAAACGTTGTAGCGACATTGTGGAAACGTTTTACAACAACATTATTTCAATGTTGCAGGAAAGTAATGTGAAAAACGTTGAAACAACGTTTTGGAAACGTCAGCAAAACCCAACATTTGAATGTTCCCAAAACGTTCCCAAAAATGTTCTCTCTCTGTCTGTCTCTCTTTCTGTCTGTCTATGTCTCTCTCTGTCTGTCTCTCTCTCTCTGTCTCTCTCTCTGTCTATCTCTCTCTCTTTCTGTCTGTCTCTCTCTCTGTCTGTCTCTCTCTGTCTGTCTCTCTCTCTGTCTGTCTCTCTCTGTCTGTCTATCTCTCTCTCTGTCTGTGGTTCTCTCTGTCTGTCTCTCTTTCTGTCTGTCTATGTCTCTCTCTGTCTGTCTCTCTCTGTCTATCTCTCTCTGTCTGTCTCTCTCTCACTTTCTGTCTCTCTCTGTCTATCTCTCTCTGTCTGTCTGTCTGTCTCTCTCTATCTGTCTGAATATCATCTTTATCTCTGTCTGTCTCTATGTCTCTCTCTCTTTCTTTCTGTCTCTCTCTCTCTGCCTCTCTGTCTGTTTGTCTCTCTCTGTCTATCTCTCTCTGTCTGTCTCTCTCTCACTTTCTGTCTCTCTCTCTGTCTATCTCTCTCTGTCTGTCTGTTTTCTTTCTCTGTCTGTCTCTCTCTGTCTGTCTCTCTCTGGCTGTCTATCTCTCTCTCTGTCTGTGGTTCTCTCTGTCTGTCTCTCTTTCTGTCTGTCTATGTCTCTCTCTGTCTATCTCTCTCTGTCTATCTCTCTCTGTCTGTCTCTCTCTCACTTTCTGTCTCTCTGTCTATCTCTCTCTGTCTGTCTGTTTGTCTCTCTCTGTCTGTCTCTCTCTCTGTCTGTCTCTCTCTGTCTGTCTATCTCTCTCTCTCTCTGTCTGTGGTTCTCTCTGTCTGTCTCTCTTTCTGTCTGTCTATGTCTCTCTCTGTCTGTCTCTCTCTGTCTATCTCTCTCTGTCTGTCTCTCTCTCACTTTCTGTCTCTCTCTGTCTATCTATCTCTGTCTGTCTGTCTGTCTCTCTCTATCTGTCTGAATATCATCTTTATCTCTGTCTGTCTCTATGTCTCTCTCTCTTTCTTTCTGTCTCTCTCTCTCTGTCTCTCTGTCTGTTTGTCTCTCTGTCTGTCTCTCTCTGTCTGCCTATGTCTCTCTCTGTCTGTCTCTCTCTGTCTATCTCTCTCTGTCTGTCTCTCTCTCACTTTCTGTCTCTCTCTGTCTATCTCTCTCTGTCTGTCTGTCTGTCTCTCTCTATCTGTCTGAATATCATCTTTATCTCTGTCTGTCTCTATGTCTCTCTCTCTCTTTCTTTCTGTCTCTCTCTCTGTCTCTCTGTCTGTTTGTCTCTCTCTGTCTATCTCTCTCTGTCTGTCTCTCTCTCACTTTCTGTCTCTCTCTGTCTATCTCTCTCTGTCTGTCTGTTTGTCTCTCTCTGTCTGTCTCTCTCTCTGTCTGTCTCTCTCTGTCTGTCTATCTCTCTCTCTCTCTGTCTGTGGTTCTCTCTGTCTATCTCTCTCTGTCTGTCTGTTTGTCTCTCTCTGTCTGTCTCTCTCTCTTTCTTTCATGGCTGATGTCTTCTCTGCATGTCTATCTCTCTCTCTCTGTATTACTTTGTTCAACACTGCAAGTTACATGCATTCTCAAATCCATGATCGTGCTGAAAATATCGTGTACGACATTGGGTGGTTTCCCATTGCCTTCCCCAAAGCGCTTAATTATTGTCTTTCATTTAACCGTGAAGCATGTCTGAAAAGCTTACTCATTTTTATTTTATTTAAATCCCCCTAGCCTTTCCAAAATATAAGCACATTGCAATGGGGGAAAATATAAAAGTGGATTTTTCCCATCCAATTTGACTGAGAAAAAATATCTGTATATAATACTTTCTTTGTCCGCCGCCTTAATCGCACACCTAGAGCGGGCAGCTCAGGGGTACGTCTCCAAGTGCTAAACACATGTACCAGCCTTGTACATTCCACGAATCCTGCACCAAATTTTCTCATACTCACTCAAATTAGATCCATTGCACATATCTGTTCATGAAATTTCACAAATGATCCCCAGTAATTAATATTGCAATGACCTCTAAACATTCCTAAATCATTCCACTTGTTCAAAGAACGTTCATTTCGCAAGAAAGAGCGGGGGCAAGAGACAGGTAGCCGAAATGGAAATGAGGGACAATGAGGGACAGTGAGGGAGTGTCGGTATGCAATTTTCATCCAATCGCCATCTTTCACAATAATTCTGGACCGGCATGAGATGGCGTTGTCTGTCATGAATTTATCCGTTGATCAAACGAGTTTTAGACATGGCGGGAAAACTGAAAAAAAATTATTTATTTATTAATTTAAAACGGGTGTACACGGTTGTACACGTGTACGGACCTTACCGAACCGGCAAACAAATCGCCTCATGGTGCACTTCATGAGCCGATTTGCCTGCAGACCAGAGTAAGGCTCTTAACACCCAGCGTATAACGTACGCATCCTCGCAAGCACACGAATAATAGAATCATTTAAAACATTCCATCCGTGACTTTTACCTCGGATGGTCGTGACAAAAATACGTTTACACTCCTTGGATTATGTTACCTATATCGCGGCAAGCCCCACACACACATCCTCCACCATGTTCAGAATTAAACACAGGTTCGTATTTCATAATGGACCATCCCCAAGACGCCATGCTTACCTTGGCGACGTCCACTCGAAATCCAGCGGTGCCTCCAGATTGTCGGTGAAGTGGTGTGAGACTCAAGACTCCAATGATGTCACAGGTTTACGAAAGATCACAACTTTATTAACTGGTAGTTCACTTCATTCCAATACCAAATAATACCGTTTAACTCAATGGACCAGGTAACTCTATCCGCATAGTCCCTCTTTCGTGGCTGCAGCGCCGTACTCGTGGTACGCGTTCATTCCGTCGGGCAGGGCTTCTGAGGATGAGTGCCCCTTGACTCAAAGTCTCTTCTGTTTATATGGGCAAACTTCAGTTAATCCTCTGTGCGCTGAAATCGTAATCCCTTCTCCGCAGCAATGTTACTCAGTCATCCTGCTCACCTTCCTGGCACCAACTCGCTCCTCCCTGCTGCGAGTTCCATTTACCAAACAATAGGGGGGGTGCTCCAGCCTGGGGCTGTGACCAGGTGGACAAGAGATTACCATGTTCATGCACATTCCTGACATTCATTTACGAAATCGTCTATCTGCTTCGTTACCAGTCCCAATCAATGAGTTACCAGTCCCAATCAATGAGTTACATTTCCACACCTGCCAATCCATTGGCCATCTTACACTCTATGCGGTTTTAAGAACCAAATTCCCATTGACCAAACTGTGGTGCTTTATCAATTTGGGGTCTCACTCCCCCGGTTCAACTCCGTGTGCCTTTGCACAATTTCAGGACTGGGTTGTGTGGCTCTCCCAGCAGGTCTACCCACCTGCACACCTCCACCACTGCAGTTGCCTCCGAGCTTACCTGCCCCTTACCTAACCTATCTGGGGAAGGCGCTCCCTGGTGCTTACCCCCCTCGGTGCCTTCTCTGGCACTGGGCTACCCGGGTCCTTCCTCTGGATCCTGGGGCCCCATTGAACTCTAACTGGCTCCCAGAGCCTACCTGCGGCCTCACCTGGCCGACATCCTCACAGTGGCGGAGTGCCCATTTAACTACACACACTAACAGGCCACACGCCCAGCCATTTCCACGTCACTAATGCACCCATCCAAACACTATTCTTCCACACGCACCACAGATGCCAATATCCAACCACAATCTACCTATACCCTCTACCTAACTCTTAAACTACCCTCCCCGGGTATTCATGATAGGGGTCCATCCTCCCCATACACTCCCTTCGCACCAACCACTCCACTCCACATTTTCCACCATACTCTCTCCAAACCATCCATTCCACACTTCATGTATTCCATACCATTTATTCAACCATTCTCCATACCCCTGTTCACTCACTTGTACACCTGTGCTCACACACCTGGTGCCACCTGCACCCTCCTTCCTCCCAGGCTTCTTCATTCACTCAATACAATGCACAATCACAATTATTCCTCATACACTGCTCCATACACTTCCATGCTCAAGACAACCCACAGTCACACTTTTCACCATACACTTCTAATTCTCCAAACCATTGCCTCAGGCACCCAAATTCTCCCAAGCTCATACACACATCTTTCCCGAGCATTGCCTAGCAATTCCTCATTTGCTCAATACTAAGACTCTCACACACCCACGGCATCATCTGATCTATCTGGTGCCCTTCTAACTTGGTGCTCCCCGTCTTCCCTTTAAACTAAGCACATACCACGTCATTAACAACCATTCTAACCTCTCTACGTCCCCGACTACCTGTACAATGTCGCTACTTACCTGTACAGTTACCTATGGCCATTTCTCTAGATCTCTATACAATTATCCAAACCCTCCCTCAGCGAGCTTACACTGCCAAACCCCATAGCTAGTGCTCATGTGCCCCATGCGATGGATGGTGGATTTGCCATCCCACCACCTCGGGCATCTTCCATTATCAATTTTTCCCATTCAATTCCAATTCTTGCCAATCCAAAATTTGCCAATCATCTGCCAATCAAATTTTGCTCATCAATTTTTGCCAATCATCAATGCCCTATCCCTACCAAATGTCCATTAACTTGAGCCTCGGTGCGTCGTTACATTCGCAAAGCTCGGCTTCGCCAAGCCGAGCAATGAACGTGGGTGGTTCGTTTCCTGCAGTTGGATCCATCCGGCATTCGGTTCAGGGGGAGGGGGTTTGCTCAGGTCGAGATTCCAAGGCCCACCTTGGCGCGGAGCCTTTCGGTCTCCCGACCGATGGCCCGATCTCGCCCAGCCAGAACGCCGCAACCACAAGGGGTCGCCGTGCCGACCCTTCCTACCTGCCCTCGAACCGGGCCGCCCGCTCCGCTTAGCGAAGCACGGATGCGACCGTGCAGAGCAAGGTGTGGCGCGGATCGCGCATGGCGGTTCCTTTGAAACCGCCATGGTTACGATCCCCGCTGGTTTCCGCAGCACCCAAAGCCCGGCACGAACCGAGGGCTCGCGTCGGATAACCGTCGACCGAACCGCTGTTCCATTTAACGTCGATGCTTCACTTGCATGCTCACACCACACGTTCCGTTCTTTATTCACACATCCAGGTGTCTCCATACACTTCGTTATTGTACCTTCTCTTACACACCACCCAGGTACACTCATTACGCTCACAGACTTCGTCACACACCTGACCACCACACACCTTGGCACACACTCGTCGTTCGCACACCTCATCAACACACCTCTTCGCGCCCACTCCTCGGTCACACCCTCTGTGACAACCATGGGTGTGCACATTTTTGCACACCCAATCACGCGCTTCCATGTGCCCTCTCGCACCGCCGCCAACACCAACTCAGGTGTATATGCCCGCACATGCTCGACCATTCCAGGTGTGCATCCTTTCATTTCAGGTGTACATTCCTTCTCTCCTGCCACAACCAACCCGTACTCCGTGTCACTCTCACCACCACACTGTCGTGCGTTCCTTCTCACTCTCCATAGTCGGACCTCCTTGCACACCTCCTCCTTATACACACTCTACACCTGTCGCACACCTCATCAGCGGCCTCTCATGAACGCCCGGGTCTAAACCAACACCCAAGCCCCTTGAATCTCCCCTCACACCATATGCATTTCCGATTATATCACCACTCACCTCGGCACCTCGTCTTCGCTCCTCCTCCGCCACCTGCAAACTCTTCATTTGATCAGTGAGCACATCATCACGATTTGAGCACAGACCTTGTACATAATCCATCACTTCCTCCTTTATCTCCCTCTGAGTTTCCCTCCATCTCTTCTTAATTTCACTCACCCCCTCTTCCACTTCCTCCAATTTTTGTTTCACCTCTTTTATTTTCCGGTGCGCCCCCTCAATTTCTTCCTCTAATCCATCTTGGTCGTCTCTATGTGCGTTCTTACTTCCTGTTCTTTTGTCTCCATTGCCTCTGTCACCTCGTCCAACCTCTTTGTCAGTCCCTCATGTACCATCTGACATTCCCTCTTTGTCGCCATAAGATCTTTTTTTTATTTCTTTCTGTGTCGCTTTCAACCCCCCGATTACCACAGTGTTCTTCTCCACTTGCTCCCCTAATTCCTTTTGTCCCACTGTCAGCTGCCCCACCCCCTGCGTCAACTCCTCTATGCCACCTTGTAACTTTGCCGTCCCATTTCTCACCTCTTTCTCCATATGCTCCTCACCCCGCTTTACCTCCTCGCGTACCCCCGCGACCTCTTCGCCCACACCTCGTCTGATCTCCTCCCTCATTTCTCCCATCTCTTTGGTAGATGCCGCCCTCATCTGCTCAAAATCATTCCTCTGGGCATCCAATTTGGTTTCTAACCCGATTTTCACCTCCTCTATCTGATTCCCCATCTGTTTAATTTTCCAGGTGGATTGCTCCCCTATTTCCCCTCAATTTGCAATCCATGGTGTTTTCTAACCCCTCTAACCCATTCTTCACCCCTTCCATCTGTTTCTCCTGGGCAGCCATTCTGTTTTCCAACCCCGTTAACCCCTCCTTCATTTCCCCAATTTGGCCCCCCAAATGAGACACTTAGTTGTCTTTGCCGTCCTCCAGTTGGCCCCCCAATTTACCTTCTAGCCCTTCCAAACTGTTGTCTAACCCCTCAAATTTATTGTCTAAACCCTCAAATTTATTGTCTAAACCCTGAAATTTATTGTCTAAACCCTCAAATTTGGCTTCTAGCCCCCCGATTTGATTTCCCATATTACTTAACCCATCTCTCAATCCCCCGATTTGGTTTTCCAATCCCCCAAATTTACTGTCCAACTTCCCAATTGGTCGCTCACTTGTTTACCCTGAGCAGTCATCCTATGCTCTGACTCTATCATACAAGCCCTCATTTGTACCATAAAGGTGTCCATATATGATTGCAAATCTACCACCCCCATCTGCGCAGCGGGCGTGGCCCCCGCCACAGCCATGTGCGAGCCGCCGCCATTTTGTGCGCCGGAAACCCCCGCAACCCAATGCGTATTGCCTTCCTCCTCCATGATTCCCACCTCTTCCCTGGAGTCCTGAGCTGCTTCTAACCCTTCTTCTAACTCCCCCACCGGCATCCGGTCGCCTTGATCATCCATGGCACGATTTAAATTTAGGATGTTAAAATAAAATTTTGGCCACTCGTAATTTTGAATACGTTAAGCGCACTTCGGGTCCGAATCTTGCTCCCGACACCAATTGTTACGGAAAAGGAGTACGGCGCTCCCCTTAACTGGGGGTGGGGGGGTTAATCCCCCTTCTATTTGCACTGGCCGTCTCCGGTCCTGAAGCTACCCCGCTCCCTTGTAGGGCGGGATTGCCCGAAGTGATTGGTCAAGGGATTACCGTACACCTCTGGTAATCCCTCCACAAGGCAGGTGGGTAACTTCGCTCGAGACCACGGGCAAGATGTTATTTGCCGAGCTGTTTTTAGCAGCCCATGGTTCGAACCATTAGCAAAGACTAAACCCGATTCTGAGCGTTGGCCAAATCGTGCCACAGGTACTCAATGGGGGAAATCACAAAGACGAACGGATGTGAAGGAAAAAAGGCAAAGGTAGGAAGAACAGGAATTCATTACTAATTATGTACAAATCAAAGAAACCGAGGGAGAAGGAAAGATACGAAAATAATTACAGAAGAGGAAGAAGACACAGTGCAATTCTAGCTTATCTATACAGGCTTAACTTAAATCCCAGACAACACAGACAAACAGACGACAGTCAGACTTACACGAATGGGAATGAAGCAGGAATGGCTGGGGAGAGAAAAAGGATCAGGCGGTCCACAGAACGGCCGGGATGGGAGCGAGCAGCCGCCGGCTCTCCACCCTCGTGTCCACACCGCCGGGATGCTCGTAGCAACGCGTCGGAGCTTGTCGTGGCTAGGCTGGTTGGGACAGCATCTCCCTCGGTTCAGCACACCTCCCTCGTCGCTTGTTCAGCCACCTCCCTTCACAGAACTGTTTGCCACGGAACTCCTCCACGACTCTCCGGTGGGGGCTCTCTCTCACTCATCTGCCTAAGCAGTCCCTCCCTACCTCCTCTTATGAGGCGCGTGGCGATCAAGCCGCCGGCCTTTTGGAAACGCCCATTGTTGAGCTCGCCTAGGCCTTGATTGGTCGTGAGGGTTCACCGATCCTGCCCCTTGATGAGGCGTTGGCAAAGCCACGCCTTGTTCCTGGTGCTTGGCTGACTCCTCCCACCTTCTGCTCCGAGATGACCTCGTGTTCAATGGAGTTTGGGGGCGATGATGATGCCAACAACCCCACCCAATGCAACAGCGGCGAGACGCCGCTTTGGAAGCCACGGCGATATTGTAGGGGATCTATCTTATTTCATTTGGTGCATTGCAATGTAAACTAGTGGAAAACAGAGCCTTAACTAACACACATCATAAATAAAAAAACTATAGAGAGGTTCTATGGTTCTCTACATGTGTGCGATGGACTAACTAAAAGGACGACCTTTGATCTTTACATGAAACGGAGGTATTTACAAGAATCATTACATTTACAGAGGGTGGTATTTACAATAACACAGGATTCTCAAATCCGCAACAATATGTAGTGTATAAATTTCTACAGAAACATTTCAAACATTACTACATCCATTGTTACTTCACCAAAAAATAATTTTTATGATTCATTCACCATGTGGAATTAGTTGACGCAGTTAGTTGACGCATTTAGTTCATGCAATTAGTTGCGATCGCAGTTGACTCACACATGAACGTGTGTCAGGGCCTTTGTTTGCCTTCTAATGTGGCGTCGCGTTTGGTTGTTAGGTGCTTCGTGACGTCAATGCATAAGGTCCATTTCTCCCAGCTCCCCGGTAGGGGAGGGGGATAACTTGGAGCTCGGGACGAGGGAGGTTCCAAGACTAACCTCCAATTCCCCTATTTCCGGCTCACTCCCAAAACTGCCAGAAACCTCGCTATGCACCTCCATTTCACCGACCTCCGACATCCGCTTTGAGGAAGGTCGTTTCCCGCGTGCGTATTTATTTTAATTCCAAAACAAAATTTAAATTTGTCGAAGACGCGATATCGCGCTTCGTATGTCCAATGAACTATATAAATTTATCCGCCTCGACTATGAAAATTTCGGTTCCAAATGCTGGGTGGGGTTTTTCACCCAGCCGGCATCGACTCCCTGCCTCTGGCCAAAAACATTAACCGCTAGGTTCGAAACCCTACTGCTTGACACCAATTGTTTTTTTAGGGTCCAATCCCACTACTGACTACCAATTGTCGCGCGGCCATCTTTGATTAATATCAGATGGTCACAGAAGCCGATCGCGAAGGCCTTAACCCCTGAGGCAAAAACTCGATGGCGGACTCCGGAACCAAAAAGCTACACCAAAGCGCGCGGGATGGAGGGGGGCGCGAGAGCCCTGCAGCCGTACCTATTAAATCAATTACACGGGAAACTGCGTTCAAGTATGTACAGCAAAATAATACAAGGATTTATTCAAGGAAAAAGGCAAGGACAGGAAAAATCACGTGCCGGTAATAAATATCCTAATCAGGACGTCCCCATGCACCAATTTCAGAAACGAGACACAGGATTATGAATTAATAAAAAGAAAAGCGTCCGTTATGTCATTGTAACATTTTCTGCAGATGCGGCCTTATCTTGTCTGTCGTCGTGCGTCCCCAAGCTCCGCCGCACACCATGAGGCCCCTCGCTCCAGCACAACAGCAACGCGAAGGCCCCAGCCAACGCCCACTCCGTTCGCACACGAGGCCCCAAAGCAGGAAAAGCACCGCACGTCCAACGCAGGCTAGCAGCTCCAAGCGAGGTCGATCTTCACACACGATCGGCCTGCGACGTCCCAGTCAGCTCTCCAGAAGCAAACGTGCAAAAAGCAAGTGAACTCCGCTCGGGCTATGACTCAACTCAACTCGGGCAGCGCAAGACGAAGAAGAGCTGCAATAGCGAGCTGCACAAAACAAGACCCGGATGTGCTCTCTCCCTCCCTCCGTCTCTGCCTTAAATAACCTTTTTGGTGACGTCAGCCTTGGTGCACTACCAACCAGTGACTTCCACCGAACCTTCCAGCTTCGCGCCGCTCGCACTCGCTGGCTGGAGGTTCGCGCCCAGCGCGCCGACCAATCACAGGACCGTAGCATGTAGCGTGGTGACAGCGCATGGCACTCGATGTAGTTAGGCCTGTCGGAGGTGTAATTGGCGGCAGCCATCATCGGCGGTGCCCCGGCCTGGTTTCTTTGCCTGTTCCTTCCGAAGTCACTGTCAGGGAAGGGAGTTATTTAGTGTTGCACTAAGGAGATCCTAACTAAGTGTCTAAGTGGTGTGTATTGCTATAAGGGACAAAGGTTTAGCTACCAGGTGTGACCCACAGGGGCGCTACTCTTTAATCCCTACTCTACTTATCACTCAAACATCCTGGTATGCTCACAGGTATACTCTTAACCGACAAAACGCCTACTCATGAAACTTATTACAAGGTAGATTCCTTACCGCGACAGACGAAGCACGTTACCTACACAGATCTATCAGGCTCTACATATCACTACCCTACCGACATAACAATACGTATGAGGGCGAGTCAAAAAGGTTTTCCTTTTCCAACAAGTTTTAGAACCAGAAATGTGACTTCTATTTATGGCTTCAGGAGAATCATCCAGGACTGGGAATAACTGACACGTTTATAAACTGTACAGAAAAGGATTAACATCCGGGTCCAGTTTATTAGTGTGGACTCATTATCCTGCGCTCGCGAAACGAAAAGCAGGGTTAAGCATTCAGGTGCGTACGTGTGCCGTGTGCCGTGTCTGCATTTTAAAAATTCATTTTCTCAGCAACTGTTGATCCGATTGACATGAAATTATCACCATAAGAGCGCCTCCTCCTGTAGAATATTATAATGATTATTATGACGTCATAGGTCACGTGGTACAGGCGCAATCTTGGAAAAACTTCGCACCTCTATATCTCTGAAACCCCTCCATGGAAAAAATTGAGACCTTGCTCATTATCAACTACTCCCCATGGGGAATAAAATATGTCGATGATGATGTCATCAGTGTCTTTGTTGTGACGTCATAATTCGACAAATACAACACTTATCCATCCGATCATTATTTTTAAAAAAATCAGCAACTGTTGGTCTGATGGACACAAAATTTTCACCATCAGTGCCTCCTCCTTTAGAATATTTTAATGATAATCATGACGTCATAGGTTATGTGGTACAGGCGCCATCTTGGAAAAACCGAAAAATGTTGCACCTCTATATCTCCAAAACGGCTGCATGAAAAAATTGAAACATGGCTCATTGTAAAGAACTCCATATGGGGAATAGGTGTTGTTAACGATAACGTCATTGGTGCCATAATTATGGTGCCGATGACGTCATTGGTGCAACATCGGCCCAGCAAAGCACATGCCAACTCAGACGCTCTCTCTCGGCGACCGTGTTGGGAGGCACAGTGCAAATTTTGTGACAGGCAGGAAGCCAAGGATCCAATTGGGCAGAACCAAATTGATGCATGCCTATATGCAGCGTGGGTGACAAGACAAACTTAGCCACAACCCCCACCTGAATTGGCCGATGTAAATTGGCGAGAGAATCAAAGGGCGGATCCTGTTTTGGGCCCCCTTTTTCATTGGCTGGAGGAGGACAAAAGAGCTTCTTGGGAAGAAATTGCTCCACACGGGGCCCAGGTAAAGGCCTACTGGGCACAATGGCAGATGTTGGGTTTGAATGATGGCCATTTGTATAGAAAGGTGGTAACACCAACGGGTGATGTGGCTTCCTGGTTGACAGTTGCACCAGACAAACTGAAGGAAGTGGTTATGGGGCACGTACATGGGACTAGGACAATGGGACATTTGGGCGTGGCTAAATCTTTGTCCAAATTGCGGCAGAGGTTCTACCGGCTGAATTCAGGCAGGGACATTCAAAATTGGGAGAGATCCTGCGACCTCTGCCGCGGTAAGAAGGGATCCTCACGTGCGTGCAAGTCCTTGCTCCAGGTGTACAACGTGGGAGCACCACTTCAGCGGGTGGCAGTAGATGTGGTGGGGCCCCTGCCAGCCACCCGCCGAGGGAACCGGTACATTATGGTGGCAATGCACTACTTCACCAAGTGGTCAGAATCCTACCCATTGCCCAACCAGGAAGCATGGCTGGTAGCTCAGGTTCTATTTGAGGGATTATTCTCCCGGTTTGGTATTCCAAGGGAGCTGCACATCGACCAGGGCCGGAACTTTGAATCCGCGCTCCTGGGTCGGTGTGCGAGCTCCTCCAAATGAATAAGACTTGGACGACCCCTCTTAGGCCTCAATCGGATGAGATGGTGGAGCGAATCAACAGGACCCTTTTAACCCAATTGGCCCTCTTCACCTCCGTGCTCCAGCAGCATTGGGACGAGCATCTTCCTTTCGTACTAATGGAATACCGGACCGCACAGCATGCGACCACTCGGTGCACCCCCGCCTTGTTGATGTTCGGTAGGGAGATGCTAGTCCCCACAGATTTGTTGATGGGACCCTCACCAGAGGAACCGGGTGAAGCATCTGTGGAAAGTTATGCAACCAATTTGAAAAAGAGCATAGAAAAGGCTCACGAGTTTGCGAGGAAGCAAATTGGCTTGGCTTCCTCGCATATGAAATTGCAGTAAGACACCCGGGCACACTCACCTCGGTTCCTTCCCGGAGACATTATTTGGCTCTTCTGGCCCTGGCGTAAGAAGGGTGTGTGCCCAAAACTCACCTCACCCTGGAAGGGCCCCGGGGTGGTGCTTCGGCAGGTGACTGATGTGTTTTTCAAAATTCTGTTGGGCCTGCATGCAGCTTCCACAGATAGTCCACAGGGAGAGATTGAGCCCCTACCTGGGTCGGGGGGCTCCTGGGTGGATTGGCAGGGTGCGGGATGGGAAACTAGGTGTGGTGGATGACACTCCTGGACCCGACCAACCTGCAACTATCTGCACATCAAGGTAAAGGTAAGGCCTTGATGTTTACTGTCCCAGGCTTCGGTACTTGCTCATTTAAATTGGGACATGAGTAATTTGGAATAGGGGACGGGTGAGAGTGATGTCATGGCCAGTGAAGGGATTAGAATGTGTGACACAGAGGCTTGTGGGTGGCGTTTGTGTTCGTGTTGTGGTTATGTGTTTTGATGTGGTCGTGAGGATGGAGACTGAGTTATGATGGAGTTATGTTGGAGTGATGTGTTTAAAATGTGAATGGGGATTCCACATGTAAGCAGATGTAATGTCACAATGCATGCATGTCATACATGTAATGTCATGCAAGTAAGCAGCATGTCACATGTAAGCAGTATCTTTTTGTGACATCTTTTTATTGGAAATATGTGGTTGAGAATTGAATGGCAGCGGGGAAGGAAATGGATTTTGTGGGTGGGGAAGGTGTATGTGCCCGCAGGTATGGATCAAGCTCTGGAGGAGCGGTGACTGCGGCCTCCTCTGCGGTAATTGCCTCTGGCAGCCAGTGATGTCTGGAAATTGGGAGTCCCTCGGCCTTGGGGTCTGGTTGGGCGCTCTGTAGTGTGGAGACCCGTGGCGACCCATGAGGCTGTGTGAAAGCCTGAGCCAACAGAGCCTGGTGTGGAGACTTCCCCTGCAGGATGACAGTTAAAGGAGCTGTTTGGCTGTCACAGGGACAATAATTAAAGGGGGGAGGGATGAAGACGTCATAAGTCAGGTGACTTGTTTTTGGACTGCAGGCACCACAACCAGAAGCCTCCCCGCCATCTTGCTTGTACGGTACCTCCCCACTGCCTAGTAGAAACACACACACGTGTAATGACATATTAGTACGGCAGATAGGTGAAATATTTGGGAGAATTGTGACTTTGATGATACAAGCACGAGAGTTGGCACACAGTTAGAGTATGCCCGAAGGAAGATATTTGGCTATAGGGCCATCGCAGATTTGTCCTGTGACAACAATGGCGGCCATTTTTCAAAATGGCCTCCATTGCTTGTTATTTTACATAAATTTGGTACATTACTGCGTATAAACTGTTGTTGTGGTCATACAAGCTTGACATTTGGCACATAATTAAAGACCCCTAACTATAGAGTTATCATATATTTGTCCTGTGACAACAACGTTTTTAAAATGGCCGCCATTTATATGGTATATTATGGTATATGGTATATGGTATATGGTATATTAATTTGTATAAACTGTTGTTTGAATCATACAAGCATGGTATTTGGTACACAGTTAAATATTCTGACTATTAGAGTCATCACAGATGTGTCCAATAAAAATGGCGCCCAATTTTTAGTACGGCAGATAGGTGAAATATTTGGGAGAATTGTGCCTTTGATGGTACAAGCACGAGAGTTGGCATGCAGTTAGAGTATGCCCTAAGGAAGATATTTGGTTTTTGGGCCATCACAGATTTGTCCTGTGACAACAATGGCGTCCATTTTTCAAAAAAGGACAAATCTTTGATGACCCTAGAGCCAAATATCTTTATTAGGACATACTCTGACTGTGTGCCAAATGCCATACTTGTATCATCAAAGGCACAATTCCTGCACCTATCTGCCATACTACAGACTTGGCATTTAAAATGGAATATTTTTTTTTCTTGACGTGGGTTTACTTTCTGAACTCAGTATATCAATCTGGTGAGTTTCTTTTACCCTTCGGTGATGCCTTTGTTGAAAGAACCATGTCACTGATTGTCTTTCACAGCAACAAGTCAATAACAGGATTATATCACAGGTGGCGTGACAAAATGTAAGGACAGGTACATTTGACGATTGGCTTCACAATCGGGTATATAAGGGTTGTTGCATTCTGTATTAGCTTCCTCTGGAGATGGTCCGTCAACTTGACAATGTTGTTTGTCATGGAGTGGTGGCTTTACGAAATTCTGGCATGAAACAGCGTGCTATTGCTCGGCAGTATTGCATCACTCAAGGTCAGGTGTCAAAGATCCTGAAACGAAATGCTCAGAGGGGTGTCCCTACTCCAATACCGAGGCCAGGACTTCCACGCAGAACCACAAGGAGAGATGATCGCCAGCTGCACCGGTTAGTCTGCAATGGCCGTACCAAGTCAACTAATTGGCTTAGGGCTGAGTGGCAGCAACTGACAAATGTGCCTGTATCTAGAAGGCTAGTCAACCAACGACTGATTCAAGCAGGCTATCGTGCCAGGCGTCGCCTGAGAAAGCCACGCCTGACCAGACAACACAGACAGCGCCGATTGCAGTGGGCCAGAGAGCACCGTCAATGGCAGCCAGGACACTGGAATCACGTGACCTTCAGTGACGAGTCTAGATTTCTGGTCTATCGTCAAGATGGCAGCGTCTGAGTGCACAGACAAGTGCATGAAGCCCACCACAAAGATTGTATAGTGCCAAGAGTCCAAGCTGGAGGTGGTGGGGTGACCGTTTGGGCTGCTTTTCATGCAGGGGGCAAAACTGACGTGGTTGTTCGGAATGGAAACTTGATCCAGTTCAAGTACATGGTCATTCTGGAAGAAACATTGCTTCCATTTGCTCGTGCAGCCTTTCGAGGAAACTTTTTCTTCCAAGATGACAATGCACAGCCTCATCGTGCTCGCATGATCCAACACTTTCTTTCTGACCGTGATGTAGAGCATATGGAGTGGCCTGCCATGTCCCCGGATATGAATCCGAAAGAGAACTTGTGGGCAGAATTAACGCGTCAAATCGACCACTTGGACCAGCAGCCGACCTCTGTGTGTGAATTGCAGCAGGCTATTGTCACTGCATGGCAAGCGATTCCTGTCCAAACCTTGGCAAATCTCGTGAACAGCATGCCTCAATGTGTACGTGCTCTCGTGAATGCTCGTGGGGGTTACACGAAGTACTGAACTGTAATTTTACTGTCCCTAATCCCAGTCATAATTTAGCTTTTGTTTTTGTTGAATTTTTTTTGGCTAATGTGCAAAATAAAGAGATACTTCTGGAAAACGTACAGAAGTTTAACACAGTACTGTCTGTGAATTGAGTTCGATATCAGTTTACATCACTTTCAAGGATCAATTTATTTGCTTCGAAATGTCAAATGTGGTTTTTGTTTCTTTTAAAGGTCACATTAACAAAATCTGGAATAATTTCAACATAATTCCAATGAACTTTTGGTTCTAAGTCATCTTGAAAAGTAAGTTCACCCCCACTAAAAAAATATTCCATATTAAATGCCAAATCTGTATATATATGCCATGGTCTTGCAAGGGGGTGAAATACATGTTTTTTTATGATTATTGAAATGTTTGAGAATGGTTATGGGATTTGTGTGAGTGAATGGGGTAGAAATCCACCGAGCCATGTCATTCACCTGTAACACCTGGACAGGGCCCGAGGAAATTTGGGCCCCATTGGGATGGCTCTGCAGGTAACGTTGGGTATTGTGCCATCCATCGGGGGACATGGTCTGTTGGAAGGGGTTGTATCAATGTTTTTTGTTTTTTTTTGGCATTTTCGGATAAGTTTTGTGGTTAAGGTAGGTTTTTGTGAGCTTTGATATTTTTCTTCCTGTGCCAGGAGTTAGGAGCAGGGACTTCAAGCTTTGTAAATATTTGAAATGTAAATTGTTGCTAAAGGGGATAGAACGTTAAGAAGAATAGATAAGTAGCTATGGCTCGCTTCTCACAGCCCTCCTGGTTTATTTCATAGGCTAATTAAGTGTGAGACGTGCTAATTTGGTGGGAGTCGTGCTAAGTGCTAATTAAGTCGGTAAGTGTGAAGACTGGAACGGTAATGCCTGCAGTGAACCTTGTGGGGGATACGGTTCAAGTGGGGTGAGGGGGGGGGAGGGGACTGCGGGAGGAGAGGAGACTGTGGGAGGAGGAGAGGAGACTGTGGGAGGAGGAGAGGAGACTGCAGGAGGAGGAGAGGAGACTGCAGGAGGAGGAGAGGAGACTGCGGGAGGAGGAGAGGAGACTGCGGGAGGAGGAGAGGAGACCCGGGGAGGGGGAGAGGAGACTGGGGGAGTGGGAGAGGAGACTGAGGGAGAGGGAGAGGATACTGGTGGAGGGGGAGAGGACACTGAGGGAGGGGTAGAGGTGTGAGGAGAAGTTGGAAAGGAATGAGGAGGAGGAGTAAAGCGACCCCCACTCTCCCCTGTGTGTGACCCACTCTCCCGTGTGTGTGACCCACTCTTCACCGCGTGTTTGACCCACTCTCCCCCATGTGTGTCACCTGTGGAAGAAAATTAATTATTTGTGTTCGTAATTTGTATAATTGAATGGATTTTCTTGAGCCTCCAACTGTTGTTGCAAACACTTAAGTTTTAATTGTTTAATTGCTTGTGTTACGGATTCGTCACTTCCGTCGTTGTGGTTTTCATCCACTGTAATCATTTTTGGTTCCATGTACTATTATTGTTATCGTATAAGTGAAATGGAGATAACTGTTTTCAAAAGGTAAAAAATTAGTGTTTTAAAAGAAACCGGAAACCGGATCGGGAGGGACCCGGAAGACGAAGAGGAGGAAAAAAGCGGGGCAAGTGAGGTCGGGAAGAAAAGCCGAGCTGCTTTGAGGTCTCGAGGAGACGCTGGTGGACGGGGGTCACGAGCGAACTTTGGTTTTCCCGGGAAAGGGATTCCTGTGACAGAGTGGTTATCGCTGTGACAGATAAACCTGCGTGATGGGTTTTGTGGTTGATTCTGAAGAGAATCGTTGTTGGAGAGCAGGTACGCCTCCATTACAGTCCTGCCCGCCATTTTGCCTCGCTCCCGCCATTTCGCATCGCTCCAGCTTTTTCACCTCGCTCCAGCCATTTCACCGCACCCAGCCGTTAGCCTGGTTTGCGTGTGTAATGTGGATTTCGAGTGGGAATTTGCGGTTCGCCGTTTGGGAGCCGTTGAACATTCATACCCGAAGGTGTGATTTCCCAGTCGCCTTTTGGGTGCACCTTTGCGCCTCTTTGGCAGCGTTGACTGTCAGCCGACCTGTATTCTGGTCTCGATACGACCTTTTTCTTGTGATCACCGGAGCGTGGTTCGACTTTGGCTTGGTGCCGGGACAGAGACTTTGGGGAATGTTCTTTTCACTCACTTGGAGCACAGTGAGTTATCGAGTAAGAAACTGATGGTACCATCATAGGAATAATATGGTATTTTGGTTGTGCAATTGAAAGTATATTGTACTTGTGCTGTTATTCTTGTGTGACATTAATACAATACTTGTTTTTTGGTAACAATCGGTGGGTGTGGTTTCACCATTGGTCATTGACACACATAATAACACATCTTTCTGCCGTGACTCCTTTTGGGGCTCGGAGGTACACCATAAACGGGGTTTGGGGAGGAGCACATAACAGAAATTGGGGCCTCGTCCAGGATTGAATTCCCTAACATTCCCAAAATTCGCAAATTTGGAATTTTCTAACATTCCCAATTTTTTCTGAAAATTTGGAAATTTTTGTGTGAAGGTTAACAGGTGCTAACTAATAGTCACCCTGGTGTTTGACGCAGAAAAGTTTGCGACGTCCCCAATGAGGCACAGTTCCAGGCGTTAAAAAGATTGGAACTAAATGATATTGGCAAAATATTGTAACTTGGAGGTCCGAGGTAGTATGAAAAAAGCAGAGATGCAGACATTGGTGGTGGAATCTCTAGTGGGCCAAGGAACATGGGAAGAGGTAGCCTTGGAATGGTTACCCGAGGAAAAAGGAAATGTGGAGCTCCGGAAAATGGAGATGCAACTGCAGAGCCAGGAAAGGTTAAAAGAGATGGAATGGAAAAGGAAAGAGCAGAACGGGATCGAGAACTCGAGGAGAGAAGAGCAGAGGAAAGAGCAGAGGAAAGGAGAGCTGAAAAGGAAAGAGCAGAGGAAAGAGCAGAACACGAACGAGAACTTGAGGAGAGAAGAGCAGAGGAAAGAGCAGAAGAAAGGAAACCTGAAAGTTATTTAAAGGAACGGGACATGGATTATCAGAGGGAACTTAAACTCAAAGAGCTGGAATTACTGGGGGAGTGGAGAGAAGTAGTATCCATGCCGGGCTAGTTCGACAACCATTCAGAACTCTTGGGATGTTGGTAGGCATGTGAGGTTGGTTCCACCCTTCAATGAAAAGGAGGTAGCCAAGTTATTTTTACACTTTGAAAAGGTGGCTCAAATGTTAAAATGGCCTGCGGGGTCCTGGATTATATTTGTACAAAGTGTTCTGGTGGGTAAAGCTCAAGATATATTTTCGGCTTTACCGATTGACCAATGTGCAGATTATGAGATAGTGAAGAAAGCCATTCTCAAAGCCTATGAATTGATCCCTGAAGCTTACCGACAAAAATTCAGGAATGCCAGGGATAGGGAGAGTGAGACCCATGTGGAGTTTACCAGAATGAAGGAAACTATGTTTGATAGGTGGTGTGACTCGAAGGAGATTGGGAAAGACTTCAACCTTTTACGACAATTGATCTTGGTAGAGGAATTCAAACAGTGTGTCCACGTGGACAATAAAGTACATCTGGATGAAAAAAAGGTACCGGAGTTGTATGAGGCAGCAACAGTGGCAGATGACTATGCCTTGACACACCGGATGGGGTTCCACAAACCTAACCTCCCGCCTAGAGTTAGCTAGGGGATTTACGGTAAATGTGGTTCGGAGAACTAATTTTCATGGAGGCGGCCTAGAGAGGACTATGGGGACAAATCTGATACCGCGACTTTTAGGGATCAGAAGACTGCAGTTCCAAGACATAGCTATCTTCTAGGGGGCCCGAGGCAGACCAGGAGTTTTTCCTCTGGGCCGACTTGCGCTTTTTGCAAGAAACCTGGGCATTTGATGTCCCAATGTTACGCCCTGAAAAGGAATAATCAGGAGCAGAGTCAGACTAGTTCAACTCCGAATGCGTTGGCCAATGCGTGGAAACGTCCTTTGAGGACAGTGCATTGTGAAGGTTCCCGTGCCAAAGTTACGGCATCACAGAACGACCTTGTCCAAAAGGGTTACAAACATTTTATTTCTGAGGGGTTTGTGTCACTGGATGGGGACTTAACTAACAAGAGACCTGTTAGGGTATTGAGGGACACAGGAGCACATCAATCTTTGATGCTTGAGGGCATTTTGCCATAGTCGGAGAAGACGGCAACCGGGGTTAGCGTTCTTTTACGGGGGTTTGGGGGCAATGTTAAAGCTCCTCTTCATGTCATCCATTTAAAGTCTGATTTGGTGTCAGAACCAGTCACTGTGGGGTTACCAACCACTCTTCCTGTGGAGGGAATCTCTTTTATTATCGGGAATGATTTGGCCGGTGGTCGCGTTTCTGGTAATCCGATGTTGATTGAAAAGCCCAGTATGCAAAATAACACAGCACAGATAGAGCAGGAGATTCCGGGTATCTTTCCATCCTGTGCAGTGACTCGTGCTATGGGTAGGAAGCGCTCTGAAGAGAAGAAGAAGGCAGGCGATGTGGATTTTGGGTTCCTTAGAGATATTGGAGGAAAAGTCTGGAAGAAATAATAGGAAAGGGAGTGACATCAAGGAACTTAAGGAAAAGGTGGCATCTGGAACAATAGAGGAAATGGAGTGTCAGTCGGAGACATCTGGGAACGTGGCTGAACAAACGGTGCTGGTCCGAAAGAGACTTGTTGAAGAACGACACAGAGATTCGGAGCTCCGGAGTTTGATTGGTAAAGCCGTTACAGAGGAAGAGGCTATGAAGATACCTGTGGGTTACTTCATGAAAGGGGAAATACTCATAAGAAAATGGAGACCACCTTGGGTGCCAGAAAATGATGAGTGGAAAGTTCATTACCAAATTGTGGTGCCACCGCTGTACCAGAAGGAGATATTGAGTTTGGCCCATGAGACACCTTTGGCCGGGCACCTTGGAGTGAACAAGACATGTGACAGAATATTGGTACATTTTTTCTGGCCAGGATTGCGACATGATGTGGCGGAGTTCTGTAAATCTTGCAACTCTTGACAGCTGGTGGGAAAACCTAATCAGAAAGTCCCATACACACCTTTAAAACCAATTCCAGCTTTTGAAGAGCCATTCAGCCGAGTCATTATTGACTGTGTCGGCCGTTTATATAAAACTAAGGCTGGACATCAGTATTTGCTGACCATCATGTGCGCTTCCACGAGGTTCCCACAGGCAGTGCCTCTTAGAAAAATTACTGCAGCAGTTATTGCGAAGGCCTTGATTAAATTTTTCACTTTGGTTGGCCTACCTAAGGTCATCCAGTCTGATCAGGGTTCCAATTTCATGTCAACGCTTTTTCAGCAAGTGGTACACCTGTTGGGAGTGGAACAAGTAAGATCAAGTACTTACCATCCCGAGAGCCAAGGGGCCTTGGAAAGGTTTCACCAGACATTGAAGAATATGATTAGAACGTATTGTTTTGAATGTGACAAGGATTGGGATGAAGGAATACCCTTATTGTTGTTTGCTACGAGGGAATCTGTTCAGGAGTCATTGGGATTCAGTCCTTTTGAACTCGTGTTTGGACTCGCAGTTCGAGGACCATTGAAATTGGTGAAAGAACAGTGGCTACAGGAGGAGTCGCAGTCAACAGTGGTAGAGTATGTGTCAACGGTTAGTTACAGATTGGTAAAGGCTTGTGAAGTTGCGAGAAGAAACTTGAAAGTGACACAGGATAAAATGAAAGTGAGACATGACAAGAAATCTCAGATAAGAAATTTCAGTCCTGAGGACCGAGTGTTAGTGTTGCTTCAAGTTCCAGGTCAGCCACTGCAGGCTAGGTATTTTGGTCCCGATGCAATCGAAAGGAGGGTTTATGAAACAGATTATGTGGTGACAACTCCCGACCGACGGAAAAAGCGGCAGCTGTGTCATGTCAACCGACTGAAGAAATATTATGATAGGAAGCCTGTGGGAAAAATGGTTCCTGTCTCACCTGTCGTGCCTGTAGTTGGGGTGCAAGAGAATCCAGAGGTTGAGGCTGTTGTGAAGTTTGATAACATTGATGACCAGGCTTGTCCCAGATTGACGAACACGGAAGTGTTGAGCAATTTAGATGAGAAATTAAGTTATTTGACGAGGGAACAACAAGGACAACTTTCCAGCCTAATTTTTGAGTTTGCACATTTGTTCACAGATGTACCTGGTCGTACCGACTTGGTATATCATGATATTGAGGTGGGGGAAGCCACTCTTGTGAAGCAACACCCCGATCGGATGAACCCTGTGAAGATGGAGTATCTTCGGAAGGAGGTTCAGTATATGTTGGAGAACGACATCATCGAACCAAGCAGCAGTGAATGGAGCTCACCATGTGTGTTGTTCCCAAAACCCGATGGCAGTTTCGCTGTTGTACAGATTTAAAACATGTTAATGCAGTGACCAAGACCGACTCATATCCCATCCCGAGGATTGATGACTGGATTCATAGAATAGGCCCAGCTAAATTTGTAACTAAATTTGACTTGCTGAAAGGGTATTGGCAGATTCCTCTTACTGATAGAGCCAAGGAAATCTCGGTTTTAGTCACACCAAATGGGTTGTATCAGTACAAGGTTCTTCCCTTTGGATTGAAAAACGGGCCTGCTACATTTCAACGGCTGATTAATCAGCTTATTGCAGACCTTGAGGGGGTGGAGGCTTATCTGGATGATGTCATCATCCACACCATGACCATGGAAGATCATCTTAAACAAATTCATGTATTTTTCAAGAAACTGACCGACGCAGGGTTGACCATCAACTTATCTAAGAGTGAGTTTGTAAAAGCACAGTTGGTGTTCCTCGGCCATGTAGTACGTCAGGGTCAGGTGCATCCGATGACAGCCAAGATAGAAGCCATTGATCGCCTCCAAGTTCCAAAAGGGAAGAAGGAGCTTATGAGATTCTTGGGTATGGCTGGTTGGTACCGGCGGTTCTGCAGGAATTTTTCTGATGTGGTAGCCCCATCAACGAATTTGCTGAGGAAAGAGACCAAGTTTGTTTGGGATGACAAATGCCAGGCTGCCTTTGCCCATGTCAAAGCGATATTAATGAGCTCTCCTGTCCCAGCAGCCCAGGATTTTCAAGCACCTTTCAAGTTGGCCATTGGTGCAAGTGATGTGGGGGATTGGGCAGTTCTATTACAGGAAGATGAGGATGGCGTGGATCAACTGGTGTGCTACTATTCCAAAAAGTTTAACAAACACCAGGAAAATTATGCCACTGTGGAAAAAGAGACCCTTGCTCTCCTGTTAGCGCTTCAGCATTATGATGTGTATCTGGGAACTACTACCTTTCCTATAAAAGTCTTCACTGATCACAACCCCTTAACGTTCATTCAAAAAATGAAAAATGAAAATCAGAGGTTGATGAGATGGAGTTTGTCTTTGCAGGATTTCAACTTGGAAATCGAGCATGTAAAGGGCAGGGACAATGTCGTTGCTGATGCTTTATCCAGAGTGAACGAACTTTGAAAATTCCTGTAGGGTGTTTGGAAGTTTTGTTGCTTTCTTCTGGGGAATATTAATTATTGTTGCTCATGTGAATTGATCATTTGGGTGTGAGTTTTACTTTTGTTTGTTAAAAAGGGTTTTTGCATGAAAATAACGTTTTCACAATGTTCAAACTTTCTTTCTTGAGGGTGGGGAGCGTTACGGATTCATCTCTTCCATCGTTGTGGTTTTCATCCACTGTAATCATTTTTGGTTCCATGTACTATTATTGTTAATGTTTAAGTAAAATGGAGATAACTGTTTTCAAAAGGTAAAAAAATAGTGTTTTAAAAGAAACCGGAAACCAGATCGGGAGGAACCGGAAGAAGAAGAGGGAGGAAAAACGCGGCGCAAGTGAGGTCGGGAAGAAAAGCCGAGCTGCTTTGAGGTCTCGATGAGACGCTGTCGAACGGGGGTCACGAGTGAACTTTGGTTTTCCCGGGAAAGGGATTCCTGTGACAGAGTGGTTATAGCTGTGACAGATAAACCTGCGTGACAGGTTTTGCTGTTGATTCCGAAGAGAATCGTTGTTGGAGAGCAGGTATGCCTCCATTACGGGCCCGCCCACCATTTCTCCTCGCTCCCGCCATTTCGCATCGCTCCAGCCTTTTCACCTCGCTCAAGCCATATCACCGCACACAGCCGTAAGCCTGGTTTTCGTGTGTAACATGGATTTCGAGTGGGAATTTGTGGTTCGCCATTTGGGAGCTGTTGAATGTTCATACCCGAAGGTGTGATTTCCCAGTCGCCTTTTGGGTGCACCTTTGCACCTCTTTGGCAGCGTTGACTGTCAGCCGACCTGGATTCTGGTCTCGATACGACCTTTTTCTTACGATCACCGGAGCGTGGATCGACTTTGGCTTGGTGCCGGGACAGAGACTTTGGGGAATGTTCTTTTCGCTCACTTGGAGCGCAGTGAGTTATCGAGTAAGAAACTGATGGTACCATCATCGGAATAATATGGTATTTTGGTTGTGCAATTGAAAGTATATTGTACTTGTGCTGTTATTCTTGTGTGACGTTAATACAATACTTGTTTTTTTGGTAACAATCAGTTTGTGTGGTTTCACCAATGGTCATTGACACACATAATAACACATCTTTCTGCCGTGACTCCTTTCGGGGCTCGGAGGTACACCGTGACCAGGTTTGGGAAGGAGCACGTAACACTTGCTCAAGCTTAATTAATACATGTATTAATCAGCATTAAGTGTAATCCATTTTATTCAACAGTAACTATTTGTCTGAGAGCTTTTGGACAAGTTTGAAATCTGTGCAACTGATGAACTCTCGCAGGTCTGGCTCGTGTGCAAACCCATGAGGCAACCAGCCTGCTCGTCGAAGAATGGCTTATCAGCGCATCGACCAGTTTGAAGTTGTTTTAATTAAATATTCATAGGATTTCATGTTACCTTTGAAAAGGATTTAAAACGTTAACTCATACATTAAAGATTCAAACTATGGAACAAGTATTTAATTGTTAGTAAGTCTGTAACTTGTAATCCTCTGAACTGAATCTTGTAACTATAACTTGTAACAATAACTTGTAACCCTCTGAATCTGAACACTTGTAACCCTCTTTTCTCCAGGCGGGAGATTGGGCCACCATCTGGTCTTCATTAAGAACCCAGATGTTATCTTAAAAGTCACAGAACTTGTTGATACTGAATTGCAAGGCAGACCAGATTCTTTGTAATACCATTTAAATAATTGGTGACATTTATGACTGAGTAAGAGATAACTAGTGTGCTGTCCTTTCAATCGACAATGGAAAGAACCTGCAGTACCATGGATGGATCCAACAGATGGTGCTGAGAGACCACGAAATTCTGCTGCCTTCATTGTTAATTTGTAAAAGTTTCTTGAATCTCTTGCAACTTTTCTTATCTCGTTCCCTCATAACCCTATCTAAGTTCCTCCCTCTTTCTCTCCTCCCCTCAGCCCCCACCCCATCGTCCTTGTTCTTCCCAAAAGTATAAGAAGACTGTGCTGCTCCAATGCTTCAGGATTTTGCTTAGGAATTGGTGTGTGTGTGTGTGTGTGTGTGTGTGTGTGTGTGTGTGTGTGTGTGTGTGTGTGTTCTTTTTGGATTCTTGCCAAGTGGTTTTCTGTATTCCTTTGAGTAATATCTTCCTTGTAACTGAAGTGAAGTCCTCCATGTTGCATTAAAAATCAGTCAATTCTCTTTTGAAAGGTTTGGACAATTTAATTTTTTGTGTTCTGTCATTCAATCAAGACTAAATTAATTAATTCCCCAACAATAATGGTGACGGCAGGAATGAAACTCACGTACACGAATGGGTAATGGGGAA
The DNA here is from genome assembly GCF_964187855.1 of Myxine glutinosa. Classification (NCBI taxonomy): domain Eukaryota; kingdom Metazoa; phylum Chordata; class Myxini; order Myxiniformes; family Myxinidae; genus Myxine; species Myxine glutinosa. The sequence goes on along the minus strand of NC_136261.1, from coordinate 380,967,122 downwards.
AAAACTCACGTACACGAATGGGGAATTGCAGGCAGGAATGATTGGCTGGAAGGAGAAGGTTCAGGTCCGTGCAGAACGGGCGGCAGGGAGGTCCGGGAATCGCGACATGCCATTGGTGTCCCGCGGGCACGCACTTGTTCTTGGTTCAGTCGCAAAAAGCCCGGTCGTCAGCCTCCTTATGCGACTCTCCAGTGCTCCTTTCTCGTGTGCCTCTGAAGCTCATCCGCTCGTACCTTCTCCTTGCTCGTCTGCGCGTCTCTGCCTCATGCGTCGTCTGGTGGGGGCCTTGCGCCCAGGGTTTTATATCCACCCCCATGGAACCTTCACGAACCTGCTAGATCTTTCTGTCCACGCCCTCTCAAGCCATGCCCACCGATTCCTGGTTGGTCATTAGGGGGCTCCCTGGCTCCACCTTTGATGACGAGGTGGGGCCACGCCCTTCTTCTCCGTGATGACCTCATGGGCAATGGAGTTTTGCAGACGCTGAAAACAACCCAAAGCAGTAGCGGCGAACGCCGCCGTACTGGCGCTTTTAGGAGGCCATGGGGATATGGTAAGGGATCCTATCTTATTTGATTTGATGCAACGGAGAGTCAACTATTAGAAACAGGTCCTTAACTGAAACACATACTAATGATATAACTATTGAGAGGTCCTATGGTGTCCTACGTGTTGCAATGTGGACTAACTAAGGTGCAATTATTTCAATTAACAGCCAATTACGGGGAAATGTACACAGGGGTTTATTTATAAGGGAATTTACTACTAAATTTACATGTGAAGGTTCTAAAAACCGCAACAGTATCAAAGAACCTATTGCTGATTTTTGATGACCATGTATTATGTTTATTGTGTGTGTGTGTGTTTATCTGTTTGCCTGTTCTTGCATTCGTTTTTGTTATGTATAAGTGATTTGTGATAGAGATCTGGTTTTGGCCATGTAATGATTCGGTTTGGGGACACCGGACTTTGATCAAGTGAAATACCCTGATGTGTTTGATCGTTAGGACAGATCTGATCTGATTCTGGCTGTTCAGCACAGGTGACCGCAATTGTTAGCGGTGGTTCAGCCGTATCACGAACCTAGTCTTACTGCCGAGGAGAGGTTGTGAAAACAGTGATTTGTTGTACGGTGTGGTTGATTTGATTGTTTGTCACAGTTGGTGACCGTTGTGTGCTTACACGTTTGGTTACTGATATCCAGCCGGATCTAGTATGAGTGTTGAGTGAGTTGTGTGCTTATTCAAGTGGAGTGCGTGGAGGGACGGTTGTGTGCGTGTTGATTGCATTTTCCCTGATTTGATTTTATCTGATCTGATTTTGATCTGTTTGAGGTACACTGGTGTTGAATTGATTGTAGCTTTGGTTGAATTGTTGCTTTGATTGTGCCTTTGACTGTTCCTTCCTTTGATTGTTGTCGATTTCTGATCTGATTGATTGTGCTTTTCTGTTGTCTTGATTTTGTCTTGATTTGGCTCCCTCTTTGAGAGGGATTTGACACTTTTTGGATGTCTTTGATGTTGATTTGACTCTTTTTTGAGTTCTGTCAATCATTAAAGACTAAATTAATTAATTCCCGAACAATCCTCTGGGCCTTTAAGGGTACTTTGGTTATTCAGGGTATTTAAGGGTCTTTTGGGTTTAAAGGGTCTTTTGGGTTTAAAGGGTCTTGAAGGGTCTTTCGGGTCTTCAGGGTGTTTTGGGTCTTCATGGTGTTTTGGGTCTTTGGGGTCTTTTGGGTCTTCTGGGTTTTTTGGGTATTCGGGGTGTTTTGGGTCTTCTGGGTCTTTTTGAGTCTTCGGTGTCTTTTGGGTCTTTGGATGTTTTGGGTCTTCGGGTTTTTGGGTCTTACGGGTATTTTGAGTATTCAGGGTATTTTGGGTCTTTGGGGTCTTTTGTGTCTTTGGGGCCATTTTGGTCTTCGGGGGTCTTTTGGATCCTCTGGGCCTTTGAGGTGTTTTGGGTCTTCAGGGTATTTTGGGTCTTCAGGGGCTTTTGGGTCTTAAGGGTCATTTGGTTCCTCTGAGTCTTTAAGAATATTTTGGATCTTCCGAGTCTTTTGTGTCTTCGGGGTGTTTTAGGTCTTCGGGGTGTTTTGGGTCTTCGGGCGTGTTTTGGATCTTCAGGGTTTTTTGGACCCCACGGCCTTTATGGGTAGTTTGGGTCTTCGGGGTCTTTTGGGGTCTTCAGAGTATTTTGGGTCTTCAAGGTCTTTTGGGGTTTAAGGGTATTTTGGGTCTTCAGGGGTCTTGGTGGTCTTAAGGGTCTTGGGGGACTTAAAGGGTATTCAAAGGTCTGAGTGGTCTCAGCAGTCTAAACGTAATTAAGAGTTCATGGACTGTTTTGGGTGTTTATTTTTTGAAGAAGAAGAAGACGTTTTGGTCGCCGATAAACTAACAAACAGAAGACGTCATGCGGAGCACGATACTTGCAAAATCCTTCCCCCACCACCAAGAAAAAGAAATTCCATTGATACAGCAAATTGTCCATTTCATCAAGATTAAAATTGACAATCTTGATCAAATCTCAGGTCAATAGGAAAAAAAGTGACGATTTTTCAGATGAAAAATGATTATTTTCGAAGGTTGACCTTGAGCTGGCCTTTGCCCTTTTGACCTCAAAAAGTATGTTTCCCAATTTAGTGACTCGATATGCAAATGCTGTTCAATTTTCAAGTCAATTCGATGAAAATTGAGGATTTTAGATATTTGGCCTATGTTTACCTTTTGGCCTATGTTGACCTCAAGTATACTTGGTGGTTGAATTAAGTGAGCAGATATGCAAGTCCTCTTCAAATTTCAAGTCAATCAGATGAAAATAGAGGATTTTAGAAATGTGGCCCATGTTGACCTTTTGGCCTATGTTGACCTCAAATATACTTGGTGGTTGAATTCATTGACCAGATATGCAAGTCCTCTTCAAATTTCAAGTCAATCGGATGAAAATTGAGGATTTTAGAAATTTGGCAAAGTTTTGTGACATTTGGCCTATGTTGACTTTTTGACCCCCAAAAACAATAGGCTTCTCAATTGGGACGACCTATACAACTTGGTGAAGTTTCGTGACGATTGGTTTGGAATTGTGACCTGTAGGCCGGTGACAGACAAACAGACAAACAGACAAACAAACAAACAGACAGACAGAACCACAAACACAACCGACCAATATACTTGAAAAATCTTTGATATTTTGCAAGTAACAAGAAGACGTCATGCAGAGCACGACGATACTTGCAACCCCCCCCCCCCCCCCCACTCCCCAAGAAAAAAAAATTCCATTGATGCAGCAAATTGTCCATTTCATCAAGATTAAAATTGACAATCTTGATCAAAGCTCGGGTCAATAGGAAGAAAAGTGACGATTTTTCAAATGAAAAATGATGATTTTGGAAGGTTGACCTTGAGGTAACCTTTGACCTTTTGACCTCAAAAATAGTTGGTTTCCCTATTTATTGACTCAATGTGCAAATGCTGTTCAATTTTCAAGTCAATCGGATGAATATTGACGGTTTTTCAGATAAAAAGTGATTTTGGAAGTTTGACCTTGAGTTGACCTTTGACCTTTTGAACTGAAAATAGTATCTTTCCCAATTTAGTGACTCGATATGCAAATGCTGTTCAATTTTTCAAGTCAATCGGTTGAGAATTGACGGCTTTTTAGATGAAAATTGATGATTTTAAAAATCTGACCTTAAGTTGACCTTTGACCTTTTGACCTAAAATAGTATCTTTCCCAATTTCGTGACATGATATACAACTGCTATTCAATTTTCAAGTCAATCGGATTTAAAATGGCGATTTTAGAATATTTGACCTCCAGATGACCTTTGACCTTTGACCTCAAAATCAATCGGCTTCTCAATTGGGACGACTTATACAACGTGGTGAAGTTTCGTGACGATCGGTTTAGAATTGTGACCTGTAGGCTGGTGACAGACAAACAGACAGACAAACAGACAGACAGACAGACAAACATACAGAACCACAAACGGAACCGACCAATATACTTGAAAAATCTTCGATTTTGCAAGTAACAAACATAACCACTAACGTTTGCTCTATTATAATAAGATAAGTACATCGCGTTCTGTGAAACTAACTGTATTTGAGAACCTGCTCTCATTGTGCGAGGGTGCGTCATCGCGTTGTTTATGACGTCACGGGTAGAACCTCCTCCTTATTGGCTAGGGAGTTGCGCATCTTGCTTCCTCACTTGAAAACGCTTCGGTCGGAGGTGAGGGAACGTGTCTGTACTCGTGACCGGGTTTAGGAATAATTATCAAGTTATTGATGAGAAATGTATGACAATTGTGTTTGTTGAGGGGAAATGTTTCAACATAACAAATGTACAATGATGAGGAAAGAAGGGGGAGCCATATCCATATTTGATTCACACATTCGTTCATTTCGTCAACATGACACCGATAATGGCGACTGAAGAAGAAGAAGAATATAATATCGGATCTGTGAACTCGAGTATCAAACTTATCATATTCCATCTTTATCCGTTTAGCTTGTTTCCGTTTTGAAATCTGTTCCGAGAGATCCTCCTTTTCTAAGGTTGAATTCGAACACTTGGTCCGTCAGACCCTCATTGAGATCCATGCTGGGTCCATGGACTGAGGTGATTGTGGTGATGAGCGAGAAACCACCATTACTGATTGTATTTTATTTTAAAGTGAACACATTGATGGACTCGAGTCGAACGTGACAGAACTGGCTGGATTTACACGGCTGAAGGTGGATTTGGGGTGTATTAATGGGGGGTAGAAAATATCAAGGTTTTGGATGGGGACACAGCTGTTTTGAAGACCTGGAGGGAGGAGTGGGATTGAAGAGAATGCTGGAGTTTGTTCCAGAGGTGGGGGAGGGGGGGGGGGGGAGAGGAATGAAAGATGGAAGGTGAGCAGAGAGTCTTGATTTTGGCAGTTTCACCAGAGGAGGGTTGCTAACAGATATTGAGAGTCATGAAGGAATATTTGGTGGACAGAGCACAGACAGAGCAGGGGGAGCAAGGCCAGAGAGGAGTCTGTAGAAGACAGAAAGACCCCAACCTGCCTGCGTTGAGAGAGTGAAAGGCCCTCATTCAGCTTCATCGTGGGAGATACCAGTGATTCTCAAAGCCTTGGTTTCTACAGCGTGAAGCTGAGTTAGGTGTGAGGCAGGAACACCAGCCCAGAGTTGAGAGCAGTATTCCATCAAGCTGCAGATGACAGCTTTGCATGTGGTGAGAAGCTCAGTCGTGCCAAGAAAGGACTTCGCACGACGGAGGATGCCCAGTGACCGACTGGCTTTGAAAGCCAGCTTGGAAATGTGGTTTTCCCAGAAAAGATAATGGCAGATAGTGAGACCCAAAAAGCTTGAGTTACAGAACTTCTTGGAGAGGATTGTTGAGAAAGTATATGGGAGGGTTGTCCAGACGGTTTTTTCGGAGAGATATAGTGAGAGTGTGAGATTTGTCAGAATTTAAAGACATGTTCCACTTGTTTGACCAGTTTGTGATTTTATCCAGGTCTGCAGAGAGTGAAAAGGCTTCTGAATGCCGATCTGAGGGTTAAGAAATGCAGCGGCAGAGGTTGGAGTCTTCAGCTAAAAGATAGAGAGGATCTTCCATAGAGCCGGAGAGATCATTGATGATGACCAGAAAAATCACGGGCCTAGAACACTGCCTTGGGTATCTCCAGTCTGGACAGGAAGGGGAGATGAGAGAATTTAGAGCCACATGTTGACTACAACAGAAAAGGAAATCCTCGAGCCATGTGTGGAGATTTCCATGGATACCATAAAAGGAGTGTTTGGTAAGCACGGCGGGGTGCCAGACTCCATCGAAGTCACGAGATATGTCAAGAGACGGCTCTGATGTCCTGTTTGGCGTTGAAGGCACTCATCACTGGTAAATGGAGGGAAGGAAGTATCAATTCATTGCTGGTAAATGGAGGGAAGGAAGTATCGATTCATTGCTGGTAAATGGAGGGAAGGAAGCATTGATTCATCGCTGGTAAATGGATGGGAGGAAATATGGATTAATCGCTGGTAAATGGAGGGAAAGAAGTAACGATTCATCGCCCTGAAGGTGGCCAGAGGCAGTATGTTATTGTGTTGTCCGTACAGGCTAAAGCTCGTTTTTCTCAGCAACCACATGTCCAATTGTTGTCTGAATCCAAAATTTGAAGAAAAAAAAGTCCAAATCTGTCCAATTTTTTTTTTGTCCAAATCTGTCCACAACTTTTTGTAGATACAGTATCTTGTTCACAAACAAACAGACCGACAGACAAACAGACAAACAAACACACAGGGGTGAAACATAGACAGTAGAATGACACTCAGTAGAGCATCCTTTTAACCTCAAAAATAATCGGTGATTGAATTCAGTGACCTGATATGCAAATAGTCTTCAAATTTTAAGTGAATCGGATGAAAATTGACAATTTTAGAAATTCTGCCTATGTTGACATCTTGGCCTATGTTAACCTCAAATATAATTGATGGTTGAATTCAGTTCGCTGATATGAAAATCCTTTTCAAATTTCAAGTCCATCACATGAAAATTTAGGGTTTTAGAAATTTGAAAAGGTGGTTTACCTTTGGCCGATGTTGACCTTGTGACCTATGTTGACCTCATAAATAGATGGTGGTTGAATTCAGTTCGTTGATATGAAAATCCTTTTCAAATTTCAAGTCTCAATCATATGAAAATTGAGGATGTAAAAAAATTGAAAAGGTTGTTGACCTTTGGCCTATGTTGACTTTTTGACCTCCAAATAAATAGGAATCTGTCAGACCACCAAATCTACCATTTCATGAATATTCGTGGAGATGAGTTAAAAATTGTGATCTGTCGCCAAGTATAAGTGAGCGAACAGACAAACACAAAAACATACACAAACCAGAGTGATCAACATACTTGTCAAACATATATATTGTTGCGGTTTTGAGAAGTGTACATATAACATCATTAAAGGTTAAAGGTTTGCCCCCCATAGTTAGTCCACAAGCAACACGCAGGCCCATTTAGAACATTAGTTATGTCATAGTATGTGTTAGAATAAGGCCATTTCCCTAGTATCATCTGTGTTGTGTAAAAGAAATAAGATAGGCCCCCTTTCATTTTGCCTCTACCCTCCAAATCTACCTCGGGCAGAATCCATCCCGCGGCCCCTTTTTGCTATTCCACCGCATTAAGGTTGTTAACTAGCCGAACGGACATGAGGTGGGCCTGACAAGAAGGTCGGGGTGTGGTGGTGTTGAGGGTGGAGCGGCGGAGACAGCAGCGGTAAGGGCCACCAGCCAATCAGGGCTCGGGTGACATGGGTGACAGGGCATGGTATGGGCGTGCCTATAAAAGCCACCAAACAAAGCCCTCGCCAGGACTTGCACCAGTGGCATTGTGAAAAGGACTGATGCAGAGGACTAAGGCTGGCACTGTATGAGAGGGACTTGCTGGCGTTACGAGAACTGGAAGGAATTGCGCCGCGCATGTGAACTTGTGTAGGGAGCGCATATGAACTTGTATTGTGGGCGCATACAAATCGTATTGGGAGCACATATAGCGCCGGTCCAGTTATTACGTACGCATCTGAGCCGCAAGTGTAACCGCCCAGTCAGCCTTACCTTTCACCCCGTAATTGTCTGGTCTGCGCCAACAACCCACGGGGAGCTTCTGCCGGCTGACCATCTTCTTCGCGGTGCGAGTCGGTGACCAGAGCCAGCTGCGTGGGCACCATCCCTGGACCATCAACCTGACCATCTGCAACCCCGTGTGAGTGTGTCTTAGTGTGAAACGGGCCCGTGTCCTGGGATAAATTAAGACTGTGTAAGGCTGCACTGTGTGTTCTTCTGATGATTACTGTACATAGTGTAATAAACCATCGATTCTTCCTTGTTTCTTCCTAATTTGACGGTATCAGTGATTTCCTCCATTGGGTAAGCGTGGCACGATTAGGAACCGCTCGGATCGGGATCTAGTCCTTGATAACGGCTCGGGTCATGGTTCGCTACTGCTCGGCGTTTCCACCCATAAACGTGATTCAGGCGGGGCTCATTTCCTTGCCTCCTGGGTGGCGTTGGTACTTAGGTAATAGGAATTCGGCCTACAACCCTATTTAACACCGTCCGGAAGGAACGTCATAGCCCCGGATCCCGTCGGCTAGTCAAAGACAAGGGGACTAATCCCCCCCTTGGTAAGGGGAAAGGCCGACGAGGAGACCACAATAATTGGTGTCAGGAGTGGGATTTGACCCACAGTGCGCTTAACGCACTCCAGATTACGAGCGGCCGAAATTTAATAAAACCAAATTTAAAATCGTGCCATGGATAACCAAGACGTTCGGATGCCGGTGGGGGTAGAAGAGGAGGAATTAGAATTAACCCAGGACCCCCGGGAAGAATTGGAACACTTGGCAATGGAGGACATTGATGAGGGGCAGGTAGCAGGAGAAGAACAAAATGGCGGCGCCTCGCACGTGGCAGCGGCAGCCGAGCCCGCTGTGCGACCCTGGTGCAACATTTAATTGTACCTAATTCAACTAATGGCAAAGATGGACACCCAAGAGAAAAAATTGAATTAAATGGGGGACCAATTGAAAGTAGAAGGGGACAAATCAAGGAGGGAAATGAAGGGCGAAATTTGGCGATTAAGTGATAACATAAATAAAATAAATGGGAGAATGGACATCCAAGAAAAAAAGATGGATGCGCAAAGTAGCCAAATGAAAGAAATGAAAGACGGGGTAATGGGGATTGGAAACAGAATAGGTGGCCAAATTAAAAAAAATGGGGAAAGACATAGGGCGCAGGTCGAGTGGGAAAGTCGCCTTGGTACGCGACGAGGTAACGCGATTTGAGGAACGCGTGAAAAGCGAGTTTGAGCAGGGCACAGCTAACTTGACCGAGGGTATGGAAATAGCGACCCGGGGTGTGGAAAAGCCAACGGCCGCCGAATTGGACAGGGCAAATTCATATGTACCGGCGGTCGCCGAGCTGGAAAAAGAAAATGAAATGTGTATAGTTGAAATTGGGGTTGCGGAGATGGCAGAGTTAGAAATTGAATGGTCAGAAAAAGTGATGGAATACGTGCAAAGTCCGTGTTCGCATTGTGATGTTGTGCTGCCTAACCCCAATGGAAGTTTGCAGTTGGTGCAGGAGAAGAGGATCCTGAAGGTGAGCAGGAGCTTGTATAGCGGGAATGTGTATGGCGTGAAGAGATTTTTCTCGCGCTTGGGATCCAGACAAAGCCCGGGCGCCCGTGGAAGATATGTGGTGTGATGTACGCGAGTGAATGGCGTGAGTGTGCGAACAGCACCGGAGCGAGAGTGTGAAACCGGGTGCGGAACGGAGTGTATGTGGGAAGAGTGTGAAACAGAGTGTGCGATGGACGTGGAGAGTGAGAGAGAGTGCACACCAGAGCTCGTGATTGGGTGTGCAACAGAGTGCTCGCGAGATCTCGGAGACGGTGGGAGGGATTTTCGAAGCTCCACACGGTCTCCACGTTTTTCGAAGTTAAGTCTGTTCGCAATTGTATTTTGTCGAAACTGTATTTATCTTTCGGGGTGTGAAGTTATTGTGTGCAACTTTGGTTGTTTCTCGGTGTTTATCTTTCATAAATTGATCGTCTGTTTGCCGTGTCGCGAGCAAGGCCTTTGCCGCGTCGCGAACGATTTTAAATCGAAGTTAAGTGATTGTTCCCATTTGTATTTTCGTTAAAACTGTATTTATTTATGGTGTTGTACGTATATTGTGTCCCGACGAAGATTTTTCGGTGCAAATCTTTCATACCTGTATTGAAAATCGTGTTAATTCGTGTCGTGTCTTGAGGCCTTGTACAGTGTGCACTGTACAACCTTGAGGCTTTGTTTTTCTCTCAGCGGTCCGTCGTTAGTGATCCAATAACTTTCGTTCTCTGTATTCCCAGTCTTTTCACCCATAGCCTACTTCCTTGTGTAAATCTCAACTCAAAAAAAAAAAAAAAACTTCCTTCTCTGTTCTCATTCGTTTATTCATTCTTATTCGTTCGTTCGTTCTTCGACCACGTGTTTCTCCCCCATTTCCCCAGATAGTTTTCACTCATTAACCTTCAATGTTTACACTTTCCCCTCAAGTTATGTATTCCGTCATATTTTATAACACCTTTTTCTTCTTCTTCTTTAAAAGGCTGCTTTCGACTTGCTCACCAAATCAATTCATCCCCAAAAAAATATCCATCTCCTATAGTGCCTTTTTTCTACATTCTCTAAACTCTCCTGCACTCCATCCTCCATCCAGCGTCCTTAAACGTATTTTTAACTCGAAGGTTACAAGAAACTCATTTTGCAATAAATGTTCGTTTCCCATAAATCGTACACTTTCAAAAATCCAATCTCACCCCTCCCCTCCAAATCTTCCCCATCACCCCTCCCCTCCAAATCTTCCCCATCACCCATCCCTTTCAAATCTCCCCCCTTGCCCCCTCCCTCCTAAACTACCCCCTCACCCCTCCCCGCCAAGACGCCCCCTCGCCCCTCCCCTCCTAGACTCCTGCCTCACCCCTCCCCTCCAAATCTCCCCCATATCCCATCCCTTTCAAATCCCTCCCCTTGTCCCTTCCCTCCCAAACTCCCCCCTCACCCCTCCCCTTCAAATCTCCCCACCCTCATTGCTTCTCAATTTCCCCCCTCTCACTCCCCCTCCTCGAAGCGTCCTCCCCGCTTCTTCCCCCTTCAAACTCTCACCTCCATCTCCCCCAACCTTCTGCCTCGCTCTTCCCCCTCCTCAAATAACACCTCATTGTGGCTCACCCAATCACCATCAAACCTTTTGTCCGCCCCATCCTTCCCTTTCTCCGAGCTATTCTGAAATCTCTGACACACCTTCAACAGCTCTCCCTACCTCTTCCACCTCTTCCACATCTTACCCTACCCCTCCTCCCCCCTGTTCTGTATCTGATGCTCCCCCTTCCTCTTCATTAACGGTATGGACCTCAAACATCCGGGGCTTTCGTTCAAACTTAACTGATCTCTCCATACAGGTTGCTTCTGTCAAACCAGACGTGATCTGCTTAACAGAAACTTTCCTCCTTTATGATGTCTCTGATTCCATAGTATCTCTCCCGGGCTACTCCCTCCTCCAGTATGATAGACCTGAGCCTCGTCCTGGAGGCGGGGTTGCTATCTTTATCAAAAACTCTCTTCCTCACTCGCCCTGCACTGCACTCTCTCCACCTCACCCCCAGGAATACCTCTGGCTACGGCTTCCCCTTCGCTCCCACCTCTTGTTCATATGTGTGTTGTACCGTCCACCAAACAGTGATGACTCCATCTACATCTCGCTGTCTGATGATATGGACCAACTTCTATCTACTCATCCCAACTCTCTCTTCCTCATATGTGGTGATTTCAACTGTCATCATGCCAGTTGGCTGGGTGTGGGTACCTCTCTCACCAGCCATGGCTCCTCAGCAAAGGACTTCTGCGACTCACTGGGACTGACACAATCTGTCAATTTCTCGACCCGGATCTCAGTCAACGGAACATCTTCTCTTCTGGACTTGGTTATGACTAACTTCCCTGAAAATGTCTGCTGCTCTTCTTCTGCTCCGATCGGATCATCTGATCATGTCCTTGTTAAAGTGGACATCTCTCTGACCATCCTCAGGGAGCCTGCTCAGCGTCGACGAGTCTGGCATTTCACTCAGGCCAACTGGCACGGTCTTCAAGCAGCCATCAATCATCTGGACTGGTCTCCCATCTCTACCACCTCTGACATCAACTCATCCTGGGAATTCTTCAAAAGTAAATTGCTCTCTCTCATGCACAGATTTATCCCATCTCGTCTTCAGTTGTCATACCCTTCCTCCTGTCCATGGTACACGGAACCCTGTGGTGAGGCTGTTGCCCAGAAACAACTTGCCTTCGTCTCCTGGAAAGCAAATCCAACGGAAGGAAATCTCATTTCCTTTCACAAAGCCCGAAACAAGTGTGTGTCCACCCTCAGGAGAGCCAGGAAACAATATCTCTCCGTTCTCAAGACCGAACTCTCTTATCTGTCTCCCTCTTCCAAATCCTGGTGGCATCTGGTCAAATCGGTTTCTGGTGTTTGTTCCCCCTCCATCCCCTCCCTTACCTCAAACGGCTACACAGCTGACTCCACACGTGAAAAAGCTGAATGCCTCAACTCTGTGTTTGCCTCTGAATCTTGTGTCCCAAACCCATCCCTCTCTGTACCCACCATACCCAGTCGTACCCTGCTGCTCCTGGACTCCGTGTCCTTTCCTCCTGACAAGGTGGAAAAGTTTCTGTCAACCCTCGACTCTGATTCTGCAACTGGACCCGACGGCATCAGCCCACGGGTCCTAAAATCCTGCTCTGCTGCTCTATCTCACCCTCTCTCTGTTCTCTTCACCCTCTCTTTTGCTCAAGGTCAACTGCCATCTGCTTGAAAATCAGCCAACATCACCGCTTTGCACAAAAAAGGTGCAAAAACAGATCCTAGCAACTACAGACCAATCAGCCTTCTCCCAATTATCAGCAAAGTCATGGAATCCATCATTGCTTCGGATATGAAATCTTTCCTCTTCTCCAATGGCTTGATCTCTGATCATCAATTTGGTTTCAGACCAGGTCACTCTACTCTGGACATGCTGCTTCTGCTGTCTCAACAATGGATGGAGGTCCTCAATGCCAAACAGGAAATTAGAGCTGTCTCCCTCGACATATCACGTGCCTTCGACACGGTCTGGCACCCCGCTCTGCTCACCAAACTCTCATCCTTTGGTATCCATGGAAATCTCCATGCATGGCTGGCGGACTTCCTCTCTAGTCGTCGTCAACGTGTGGCCCTGAATGGGTTTCTCTCATCTCCTCTTCCTGTTCAGGCTGGAGATCCCCAAGGCAGTGTTCTGGGCCCCGTGCTTTTTCTGGTCTTCATCAATGATCTCTCTGACTCTCTCGAAAATCCTCTCTATCTCTTTGCTGATGACTCCACTCTCTGCTGCTCCATTCCTCTTCCCTCAGATCGGCAGTCTGCTGCCTCCTCACTCTCTGAAGACCTGGACAAAATCACAGACTGGTCAAACAAGTGGAACATGTCTTTCAATCCTGACAAATCTCACACTCTTACTATGTCTCTCCGAAAAGATCGACTGGACAACCCTCCCATCTACTTTCTCAACAATCCTCTCCAAGAAGTTCTGTCGCTCAAGATTTTGGGTCTCACTATCTGCCATGATCTTTCTTGGGAAAACCACATTTCCAAGCTGGCCTCCAAAGCCAGTCGCCGACTGGGCATCCTCCGTCGTGCGAAGTCCTTCCTCGGCACACCTGAGCTCCTCACCACATACAAGGCTTTCATCCGCAGCTCAATGGAATACTGTTCTCCCCTATGGGCCGGTGCTCCTGCCTCACACCTAGCTCGGCTTCACGCTGTTGAAACCAAAGCTTTCAGAATTATTGGAATCTCCCGCGATGAAGCTATCTCTGAGGGCCTTTCACTCACTCACCGCAGGCAGGTAGGTGGTCTTTCTGTCTTCTACCGACTCCTCTCCGGCCTTGCACCCCCAGCTCTCTCTGTGCTCTGTCCCCCAAATATTCCTACAGGTCGCACAAGATCTGCCAGCAACCCTCTGATGGTTAAACTGCCGAAATCTCGGCTCTCTGCTCACCTTCACTCTTTCATTCCTCTTTTCTCCCGCCTCTGGAACAAACTCCCTCACTCCCTTCAATCCCACTCCTCCCTCCAGGTCTTTAAAACAGTTGTTCACCACCATCTCTTATCTTCCCCCATCCAAAACCTTGATCTTTTCTACCCCCGCTAATTCACCCAAGATCCACCTTGTTTGAAATTCCAACTTCTTTCCTGGAAGACCTGGCAGTGTCCATATGTTTTATACCTCTCCCACCGCCCCCTTCCCATGCCCCCCCCCCCCAAAGCCCTCGCCCTCTCTCAGATCTCTCGATGTCTCCATGTCTCTCGGTCCCTGCTCTCAAATGTTGTGTTTGTGTCCTTCCCCATCTCTCCCCATCTTGTCTACCGCTCCCGATGTTACATGTTTTATGTGTCGGTTTGTCTTTCTGTGTGATTAATGTTCGCTCTTTCACGAGCCTCGATCTTGTATACAAAAAAAAAAAAAAAACCCATGGGTAAGTGTGCGATGATTGGGTGTGCAACAGAGTGCACACCCGTGGTTGTTACAGAGTACGTAATGGGAGAGAGTGTGCCAGGATGTGCGCGAGAGGAGTGCGTAACGAAGTATGTGAGTGGAATGAGTGCGCCTGGGGAGTGTGCACCTGAGTGTGCGAGAGAAGAGTGTGCACAGGAGAGTGCAGTAAGGGAGTATATCTGAGGCGCTGGGACGCCTGGAGGTGCGAGAGAGGAGTGGGTCGCGAGGTGTGAGTGTGAGAATGCGACTCAAGCATCGACGCAGACCGGGGCAGCGTTAAGGGCGACGGATAGCCGACGCGAACTCTCGGTGCATAGTGCGTTTTGTGTGCTGCAGGGACCGGCGGGGTCGTTGCCGCGGAAGCATGCACGATTCGTGCCGGGCCCCGCCCTGTATGGTCGGTGCTGCGCCGTGGCGGTAAAGGCGAACGGCAAGGTTCAAGGGGAGGTAGGAGAGGTCGGGGCCGCGCACCCTTGCGGGTGTGGTGCTTCGACCGTGGCCGGCTGGGTCATCGTGCCGGGGACCGGAAGGTCTCGCGCAGAGATGGCGCCTGGAACCTTGGCCCAAGTATGCCTCCTCCCCTGAACCGAAAATGCGGGACGGACCCAACCTACAGGAGACCAACCACCCGTATGCATTGCTCGGCTTTGCAAAGCCGAGCTGTGACAATGTACTTCCCCACCGAGAGGCTCAAGTGTAGTGGACGGATAGCGATAGTGTTGGCGAATGGTACCCGGCATGGAGGGAGTGGTGGTTTCGCCATCCTCACATTTTGGGGCAAAGGAGCATTCGATTATGGGGTTTGGCAGTGAAAACTAGCCAGGGTGGGCTAGGATAATGTCAGGGATTTAGGGAAATGACAGTAGGAGACATAAGATTTAAGTAGTGACTTTTGTACCAGTAGAGGGGACGTACAGAGATTAGATGGATGATAATGACGAGGGATGTGCTTAGTGTAAGGGAAGACGGGGAGCACAAGTTTTTGGGGAAGTAGTCAGATAAATGATGCCGTGTGTGTGAGGACCTTTGTGGTGAGCGTGATGAGATGAGGAATTGATAGAGAATGTCGGTGCTTGTTGAGCAAATGAGGAATTGATCGGGAATGGCTGAGCGTGGGAAAATCTGATTGGTGAGCAAATGAGGCAATGGTTTGGGATCACCAGAGGTGGTGTATTGAGGATGAATGGAGTGTGTTAGAAGAAGGACTTGCATGGTGTGCAAGTAGAGAACAGGAGTGTGGAATAAATGGTGTGCAATGCTTGGTGTGAGATGAGTAGTGTGGAATGCATGGTGCGAAGGAGTGAATGGGGGAGAGATGCACCCCTTCACGAGTACCCGGGGCGGGTAGTTTAAAGCTAGGTAGAGGGTTTAGGTAAATTGTTTGGATATTGACAACTGTGGTGCAGGTAGTAGCAATGAAGTGCTTGGTTTGGTGCATGAGTCTGTGGAGATGGCTGGGCGTGTGGGCCTGTTGGTGAGTATGGTTATTGGAGCACTCCGCCACTGGTAGTTTGTCGGCCAGGTGAGGCCACAGGTAGGCTCTGGGAGCCAGTTGGGGTTATTCAGTGGGGCCCGAGGATCCAAAGGAAGGACCCGGGTAGCCCAATGCCAGAGAGGGCATTAGAGGGGTGAGAGAGCCAGGAGGGCCTTCCCCAGTTAGGTCGTCGCAGGAGCAAGGTAAGCTCGGGTGGCGACTTCAGTGGCAGAGGTGCGTGGGTAGGTAGACCCGCTAGTGGATTCACATGACCCAGCCCCGAAATTGTGCGAGGGCACAGTGTGAAAAATTGGGGGTGAGACCCAAATTGGAAGAGCACCACGATTGGCAAATTAAACCAATGGATTGGCAGAGCAAAGATGCAGAGAAAAAGAGCAAAGAAGATGGCAAATTGGATTGGCAGAGCAAGACCCCGGGTAGTGTAAAGTGTTAATGTTATTAGAAGTATAGTTAGGATAAGAAATCTCTTCGCACCATACACATCCACTCACCAGGGTGACAGGACTCCACACCACGTTTTGTAAACGATTTGGAATGTAAAGACGCATCTCGACGGGATTTGACAATGTGTGGATTCCATCTCTTCCTTCTTGGGAAGGATTGGATGACGAATTTGGAATTAGAGAGAGATATTGGAGACTAGACGGTAGAGAAGAATTTGTGAACTGCGGATATGGGGAGGGGGAAGGGTAGTGTAGGCTGACATGGGGGGTGACGAACGGCTAGGGACGAGCTTTCTCGGCTCGCATCTCCCATGCTCCTCATGTTGCATTGCCTTGTATTGTGTGTACCTTTGTGCCTTTGCCCCCGCTAAACTCTCTGCTTTGTCTTTCCTCTCCACCCATGTACCCATATCTTTTGTTGAGGGGAGTGTGCAGGAATACTGAGCTGTGCAGCTGCACTTTGCAACACTGTGCAGCTGCACCCTGCTACCTGTTGCCTGCACCAGTACACCTATGGACCACACGTTCTGTGGCCTGGAACCTTTGCTGGGGCAGACCTTTGCTGCAAACGTTACCTGGCTCACTTACCTGCGGACCACTGTTCTTAAGTGGCGTTGATGCCATGCAGTCGGACCACCCAAGTTGGCCCTGCTGGCCTGCAATAAAAAAAAACGGACATGGTTTGTGCCTTTTTATTTCCTTTGGTGTGTCAGGAAACAAGACTTCAAGCTTTATTATGGCACACCGAAGATGAAGCAGGAAGATGCAGCCAAGAAGCAGCGGCCCAGCAGCACAAGATGACATCGTTGATTATTGTGAATGTGCATTCTTGTGATGGTGCATTTTTGTGCATGATTGTGCATTTTGGTGTGTTTTGGTACATTCTTGACATATGGTGTATTGGTGCAGTGCTCACTTTAGTGGGTTCGGCTCGGGGATGAGCCTGGCGAAGGTGGGGGGCAGTGTTGCGGTTTTGAGAAGTGGACATATAACATCATTAAAGGTTAAAGGTTTGCCCCCATAGTTAGTCCACAAGCAACACGCAGGCCCATTTAGAACATTAGTGATGTCATATTATGTGTTAGAATGAGGCCATTTCCCTAGTATCATCGGCGTTGTGTAAAACAAATAAGATAGGCCCCGTTTCATTTTGCCTCCACCCTCCAAATCTACCTCATTGGGCAGAATCCATCCCGCGGCCCCTTTTTGCTATTCCACCACATTAAGGTTGTTAACTAGCCGAGCTGACACGAGATGGGCCTGACAAGAAGGTCGGGGTGTGGCGGCGTCGAGGGTGGAGCGGCGGAGACAGCAGGGGTAAGGGCCACCAGCCAATCAGGGCTCGGGTGACATGGGTGACAGGGCGTGGTAAGGGCGTGCCGATAAAAGCCACCGAACAAAGGCCTCGCCAGGACTTGCACCAGTGGCATTGTGAAAAGGACTGATGCAGAGGACTAAGGCTGGCGCTGTATGAGAAGGACTTGCTGGCATTACGAGAACTGGAAGGAATTGCGCCATGCATATGAACTTGTTTTGGGAGCGCATATGAACTTGTATTGGGGGCGCATACGAATCATATTGGGAGCGTATATAGCGCCAGTCCAGTTATTACATTTGTGGCTGAGCCGCAAGTGTAACTGCCCAGCCAGCCTTACCTTTCACCCCGTAATTTTCCGGTCTGCACCAACGACCCGCGGGGAGCTTCTGCCGCCTGACCATCTTCTTCACGGTGCGAGTCGGGGACTGGAGGGAGCTGCCTGGATGCCATCCCTGGACCATCAACCTGACCATCTGCAACCCCATGTGAGTGTGTCTGTGTGTGAACGGGCCCGTGTCCTGAGATAAGTTAAGACTGTATAAGGCTGCACTGTGTGTTCTTCTGCTGATTACTATACATAGTGTAATAAACCATGTGTTCTTCCTTGTTTCTTCCTAATTCGACCGTATCAGTGATTTCCGCCATTGGGTAATCGTGGCACGATTAGGAACCACTCGGATCGGGATCTAGTCCTTGATAACGGCTCGGGTCACGGTTCACTACCGCTCGGCGTTTCCACCTATAACCGTGATTCGGGCAGGGCTCATTTCCTTGCTTCCTGTGCGGCGTTGGTACTTAGGTAATAGGAATTCGGCCTACAACCCTATTTAACGCCGTCCGGAAGGAACGCCATAGCCCCGGATCCCATCGCCTAGTCAAAGACAAGGGGACTAATCCCCCCCTTGGTAAGGGGAAAGGCTGACGAGGAGATCCGCAACAATATTATAGTGGGGTCACCGGTGGGAATCCCATGGGCATGGACGTGTGTGACATTTCGACATATTGAGTTAGATGCTGCACCTGCACATTCAGTTTCACAAAATGGTTAATGGCAATTTATCAGATCCACAAATAATGTAATCTACACAATGTGATTACTTCTGATAACATGAGAATGCATGTGCGTGCACATGGGAAATACAGTTTGAAATGTGTTATTGCATCTCACGTAAAATGTGACTTTAAGAGCTCAAATCCTCTCTCGCTCCCACATCACGCACATGGGGAAGAGTGGTACGCACTGTCAGGGAATTGGTTTGCGGAGACTCAAGACTCCAATGACCAGACACAGGTTTTACAAAAGGTCTGGTTTATTAACTGGTTGTTCACTTTCATTCCAATACCAAATAACTACCGTTTAACTCAATAGACCAGGTCACTCTATCCGCATGGTCCTTCTCGTTCGGCCGATGTTCCTCCGCCATTCCCATCGGGCAGAGGTTCTGATGATGGGCGCTCGTTCGGTCCGTCGAGCAGGAGTTATCGTGGCAAGTCCTTTGGCTCAAAGTCCCTTCTGTTTATATCGGCACACTTCAGTTAATCCTCTGTCCGCTGAAATCGTAATCCCTTCTCCGCTGACGTTACTGGTCGCCTCCCTGGCACCAGGTAGCCCCCCTCCTGCTGTGAGTTCCATTTACCAAACAATAGGGGGGTGCTCCAGCCTGGGGCTGTGACCAGGTGTTTCAAGAGATTACCATGTTCGTGCACATTCTGCTTCATTACCAGATTTAATCAATGAGTTACCAGTGCCAATCAATACGTTACACTGAGTTACACTTCCACAATTCCCTCATCTTTTTGTTTTTGTTTATATTAACCATTAATCTAAACATCAATATAAGTAAACAGTCAATCACTACAAGTAAACATCATTACAAGTATAAGTAAATAATCATAACTTTGGTAATCAAATTCCCTTAGGCATACACCATCATCCTGCAAGAATCACAAAACATTTCGTTGGTCATTGACTTCTTCCATATTGTTCAATCTATTGCATTTGCATCACAAATATATTTTCAAAACAACACTTCACCATCACCAAGATACAACACTTTCACTTCATTTTCAAGTTTTGTAAAGCATCTGCACCATCTGGCAAAAACGTTTGCCTCCACACAAATGTTGACTTTGTTTGAAAGGAAGGGCTGATCACTTGTGTTTGAATCCAGGTATGAAACATTTTCTCCTAATGTCTTCATAGCTCCTGCACTACTTCGTGTAGGATTTCGCTGTTGTGGTAACATTGCGGAGTCATAGACTGACCCTGCTCTCCTTGTAGCATTCTTGCCACTTTTTGCTGTAAACCATTGTAATTCCTGAACAAGGCCTTCACCCAGTTGTAGTCGACTTGCCTCCTCCCTCATTGTGAGTGGGCAGCAAGTATTGGTGTGACGTTGATTGGCCAGCAAGATGTGGAACAGGGATGCCGGATGCATCCACAATGATGTTGGGACCATGGTGTTCAGGTCATCCATGGTCCATACCAGGAGTGGCCCACAGAATCGCGCACAGCTGTTGTGAAAAGGCACAGCCATTGGTTTGCAGCTCCATGCTGGCTCCCCGGAAGTTGGTGAAGTAATAACATATGTCCCCACATTTCACAGAGGTTGCGGGTAAAATGTCGTTGTCCTGCAACTTCTGATGTGATGAATGTTCGAAGCCTTCGAACAAGAGTAAGTGATCGCCTTTCTTTCATATGTTGCAGTGTGATCCAGGCAAATGGTCACATACATTTCCTTGGTGAAGGTAAGCATTCATCTCCAAGTTACACGGGAGAATGTCTTCATCATTCTTTGAGAAAGAGGGTGTATGCCATGATTAACTTCATTTTTAGCCACAAATTTTCTTTCTCGAACTTCTTCCCAATTCCGTTAGCACTCCCTTCAAAATGTGATCTCGTCTTATCCTTATGCTCAGTCACATCTGAATCTGCTTTCCGCACACACTGAATCAGATAGGGTACATCTTACCATGAAATCAGCATAATCATGTATATCTTCCGACAGTTTCACATTCAACAATTTGTTGTTTTTTCTTAACACATTCAAAAAGTTATATTCATTTATATGCGTCACACAAATAATATTCAATCAGGTATGTATTTCACTACTAAACTAAGAATAGCATCCACAATTGCTTTCAGGTTAATATAGTTCAAAAATTAACTCATGCAGGTATTTTAGCACTACTCTAAGAAAATAAATTGTATATGATTACAATCACAAACGGGAATATCTAATTCCCAACAACAATTTTCCCAAACCAACAAATTAAGCATAATGTATTATTATCATAATTCCTCCCACTTTTTTTTCTTTTTTTTTTTAAATTATTAACAGTGTGTCACTCGTGGTGATATGAGTTCACTGATCTTGTAAAACTGACACAATTCATAACATTGTCGTTATGCCATTATCTTAACCCTACTGTATTCATTTACAACATTACTTGATTCATTCTTTTAATCTCGGTATTATTCATATCATCATTAAAATCTTTCTATTTTAGGTCCATATTTGTTTCTATTCTTATCAACCTCCTATGGTTTATCAATTTGTTCCAAAACACTGCAACCAAAGGTTTTAACCAAAGCTCTACCACACTATTTCCAATTTGAACTCAAAATGCTAATTAAACAACAATTCAAAGAATTAACTTCAATGGGTCAACAAACTCATTTTATAAACAGATCTAATTTTCCCATCCAATAATTTTCCTTGCCAAATGTCATATTGCAACACTTTAATAAACCTTCGAAAAATGTCTCCCAAATCAATAAATTCCCTTTTTCTTCCCAAATACTCATCTGTAAATTACATATTCAATTACAGTTTCTCCCAATTTGTTCGGTCTAAATGGCCACCGAAGTGGCTGCCAACATGCAGTACCGTTTTTATCTACCAAGCAAGTATTCGTCCACATAAGGCCTCTACCAAAATGTTGTTTGTAAAAAAACAAATCTGGGATTTCTGATTACATGGATGCACACTCTCAGGACATTTCAGGCTGCTTGTTAACAATCCACTATGATAAATTAATTCCTTTACCCACAATCAAATAATTAGTACAAATTGAGGATATTCTCCCTATCACATTCATTTATAGATTCATTATGTTGGATCTAAATTTTCTCCCACTGCTGCAAGGAAGAACAATAGCTCTTATAAGTCTTTGTAATATCTCACTTCATTTACCCAGCATCAAAGAATTTATTTACTCTCCATTCCCATCTGTTAACCAGTGACTTTGTTTGAACTCCAAAACTTAATTTGATGAATCCCATGTGTACAGCTACCACTTATTGAAACCCCTACTTTTGTAGAAAATATCCAAGTAAGTGTTTTTACACCCCCTTAACTGTTGCTCATCCATTTCTATGCACCCAGTGAGTACTACTGACACCAGTATGCCAATATAGGTGTGCGAGATTAACAAATATGTTGCAGGTACACGTGACATTGCGTTCTGAGTATAAATAACGTAACGGCGCGTTCATGGCTGCCCCTTGGTTTAAGATTCACAATGCATTCCGTTTTAAAACTCACAATAGTTCCAACCAGCAAGATATTCTTTACTATTTTCCCATATCATCTATGCCTAATACACAACCATACATGCAGCACAATTTATATGCTGATAAAACTCAAGTTTATAAATATATATATATATAAATCCATGAGCAGAGTATTCTGGGAAGTCAGTGTAAGACCTCTCCCAAATTTGGATAATTTTGTACTCCCTCATTTCTTTTTATGAAGCTCATATCCATAAATAGATGTTATTCTCATATAAATTCTATCAAAAATGGAATCCCAAAATTACTCACAATTTTACTATTAATTAATGGCTGCTCATAACCCAGCACATCAAATCTTTATATTCCATCTCCCTTGACAAAAGAGATAATGTTCATAATCAAATTATATTTCTATTTTATTTTACGGATTCTCTGGATATTCAATCCCATCCACATAAAACTATCCATTTCCAGACAGGCACACTGTCAGTGTCAACAATCTTGTAAGATTGATATACAAAACAACAAAAAACAAAAACACTAACATTGACACACATAAACACACACACACATGCATTATGCGTATTTGTTTGCGTTGGAACCATTATTTACAGATCCGGATGGGTGTCAATTTTATTTCAATTTTTCAAAATTTGTCCTTCAATTTTAAAAGCGCTAATACACAAATGGACCAAAAAGTTTATTCTTAGAAAACCCCTATGACGTCACATTGACATTACCCTTTCAGTTCTCACAATAATTTATCCAAATTTGACTACCCACCCATTTGTATGTCAGTCGACCACTGACCTATCATTCGTGTGGAACAATAGTCCGAAATTCCCACCTGATCATCATGTGACTCTTGTCACTTGGTTTCAAAAAATTTGCAACGCAATTGTTCCAAACTTTGTAAATTTAAAATTGCTGTGCCCAAAATAGAAGAACCAATTTTGGCATTTGATCAATTAATTATTAATTTGTTAACAAGCAAAAAGAAAAAAATGAATCATTCTTGCTCTGAAAACTTTTCAGACACAAGAATCATCGACAGTTATTCATGTTTGCCCAGTAATCGAATCTGTTGAGGCCAATCATCATTTGGGATTTGCAGCAATGAAGGCCTAATCATTGTCTGAGGTACCGGTAAGCACTGGTACCCTTGATCTTGGTTTGCCCCATGAACTTGTCTTCCTGTTGACATACGGACATCTTCTTCTCCAATGTCCCATCTTTCCACACTCGAAACACCGGTTTCTGTCGTTGCCTGATCTGTGCACCTGTGCACTTGTATTGCCGGGCTGCATCTCTACATCCCTGAGTTGCCACTGCAATCTCTCGTTATCTCCTGAAACACGCAAAAATTATCTGTACCGTCCTTTTTGGGGAGACAACTGGAAATCAGATGGGACAACTGTCACTTTCATTCCTAATTTCGAGGGCAGTTGTGCATTTGTCTCCTCCACTGTATCCTGTATCCTTTTTATTTTAAGTTCTAGATCCGTTATCCGTTCTTGCTGTTCCCGTTGTCTGGATTCACCATCCCAAAGATGGAATGCAAGCCAGTCTACCGTTAGATTCTGTCTCTTCCTGGCTTTCAATCTTTGTTCCAATCTTTCCAATCGACTTCGCTCAAATGTACCATCTCTTGGAAACTCCATCATGTCCCTTTGTCCACAAATACCAATTCTCGACCTGCCTTATAGCTTCGGCACCATAACGGTCGTACATATGATGTGTACAAGTACCTTTTTGTGGAATCTCTGGTTGTCCTTGTGTATTCTTGCAGGCTCCATTTCCCATTCTGCCTTTTATCAAAGTAGCGTTGGATGTGTTGTAGCTTGTTCCAGGTTCCTCTAAAGCTTCACTCGTACCTCCAGGAAGGATCTCTCCACCTGTTCACACGGTGATTTCCAGAGAGTCTCCCTCAGTTGTGGCTTTTGCACAATCCAATCTCACAGATCAGTATTTGCAGATGAGCCGGAGGGTCAGTATGAAATGGGTGAATCCTCAGGTGTCCGCTCTGTTGACGGGGAAATCACACAATGGTAACCGCACATATATATCTGTATATAAACTCACCACCTTGCTCAATTTTCCCAGGTTGTCTCCACATTGATAATATCTCGCAAAGATATCAAAGCTTCTTTCTTGAGACCGCATTTTCATCAATCAAACAATCAATATATTCAATTCAATTTATTCAGTTCAATTTATTCAGTTAAATTTATTCAATTAAATTCAATCAATTAGATTCAATCAATCAAGAATATCCAATCATATCATTCAACTTCTTCCATAAGTGTGAAGAATATCCAATCATATCATTCAACTTCTTCCATGATTGTCAAGAATATCCAATCATATCATTCAACTTCTTCCATAAGTGTGAAGAATATCCAATCATATCATTCAACTTCTTCCATAAGTGTGAAGAATATCCAATCATATCATTCAACTTCTTCCTGAGTGTGAAGAATATCCAATCATATCATTCAACCTCTTCCTGAGTGTGAAGAATATCCAATCATATCATTCAACCTCTTCCATAAGTGTGAAGAATATCCAATCATATCATTCAACTTCTTCCTGAGTGTGAAGAATATCCAATCATATCATTCAACCTCTTCCTGAGTGTGAAGAATATCCAATCATATCATTCAACCTCTTCCATGAGTGTGAAGAATATCCAATCATATCATTCAACTTCTTCCATAAGTGTGAAGAATATCCAATCATATCATTCAACTTCTTCCTGAGTGTGAAGAATATCCAATCATATCATTCAACTTCTTCCTGAGTGTGAAGAATATCCAATCATATCATTCAACTTCTTCCATAAGTGTGAAGAATATCCAATCATATCATTCAACTTCTTCCTGAGTGTGAAGAATATCCAATCATATCATTCAACTTCTTACATAAGTGTGAAGAATATCCAATCATATCATTCAACTTCTTCCTGAGTGTGAAGAATATCCAATCATATCATTCAACCTCTTCCTGAGTGTGAAGAATATCCAATCATATCATTCAACTTCTTCCTGAGTGTGAAGAATATCCAATCATATCATTCAACTTCTTCCTTGTGTATTCTTCATTCGCACGCACGTTCATTCGTTCGCACGTTCATTCGCACGCCGAGCAAGTCGTGTGCTTTGAGCAAGTGCAAAAATATCTGTATATAAAATTCCATTGTCCGCTGCCTTAATCGCACACCCTGAGCGGGCAACGTTTACAAGTGCTAAGCAAATGTGCGTGTGCAAACAGGTGTACGCGCGTTTCTCAGTGACGTGTGTCAGACGAACTGGCGCATTTATTTACACAGCGAAAAAACCCGTATTTACAGATCGCTAGAGAAAAAAAAACACGAATAATAGATAAAACCGTGTGTAAGACCTCTCCCAAATTTTGTCCGCTCATTCACTTTTCCTGATTCGCATCAAGGATCTCCATCATCAGACAGCGTACTTAATTCCGCATTTTAATGAGAATTCAACAGGATTTTATGACTCAAAGGAAAAAGAACGAGCAGACCTTTTACAGGACGATCGTTACAAAAATCGTTACATATATTAAAGTATTTATAATGTCGAAAAATCATATCTTAATTCTTACAAAATTTGGTTCTTTGAATAAATCACAGCACCGGGAGAACCAGCTCAAAAAATGGATCTTTGTGTTTATTCAGCACCCTAGTAATTGGTTCTTTGTGTACTAATTACACAGCACCCAGGCCCCGCTCATATGGATCTTTGTGCAGCGCTGCACAGCACTTGAGCAAAAGGGGTTTCATCTACATTTTCCTTATCCGGTGTACCATCCGTGATATTTGTTTGCTCATTCACTATTCCTGATTCGTCATCAAGGATCTCCATCATCACAAAGCGTACTTAATTCCGCATTTTAATGAGAATTCAACAGGAATTTACGACTCAAAGGAAAAAGAACGAGCAGACATTTTGCAGGACGATCGTTACAAAAATCGTTACATATATTAAAGTATTTATAATGTCGACAAAAATCATATCTTAATTCTTACAAAATTTGCTCTGCCACATGAAAGTGGTGACAATGGGTGGTCTGCCATTGCTTTTCCACAAAAGCACTACGAGTTTTGGACATGGCGGGAAAACTGAAATTTTTTTTATTTAAAACGGGTGTACACGATTGTACACATGTACGGACCTTACAGAACCGGCAAACAAATCGCCTCATGGTGCACTTCATGAGCCGATTTGCCCGCAGATCTGGGCAAGGCTTTTAATACCCAGCGTCATGTCCTCGCAAGCTCACGAATAAATAGAATCATTTAAAACGTTTCATCCTTGAATTACCTGTGGACAATCACAAGTCCCACACACCAAATCCTCCATCTTCAGAATTCATCTATCTATAATTCCAGTAATCTCTGTCTGTACGTTTGTACGTCTGTTTGTCTGTGACCGCTGTTTCTCGACAACCACGGGTCCAATATACTTTTAACTTGCCAGGTATATTGCTGGGGACCCGAGGATGTGCCTTTTCAAGGTTTCATATTAATCGGACAATTACTTACCGAGCTATGTCCAAAAAACGATTCAACCAATCAGAGAGCAGCGAACTATCGCGTGATTAGCCGTTCGCCGTTCGCTTTGGCATTGCGAATGGACCAAACCATTGCATGTAAATAGAGGGGGGGGTTCTGTGGTCGTTGCGAATGGACCAAACCATTCATGTAAATAGAGGGGGGGGGGGGTTCTGTGGTCGTTACTGCCACGTGGTTTCAAAGTTTTTTTTTGTTGTTGTTGTTTGCACGCATGTTTTTTTGCACCCACGTACGGGCACGCCCTAGGATGTTTACACACACACACACACCCCTACACAAATTTTTTTTTTTTTTTTTGGCAAGGAACGGGCACCCACGTACGGGCACGTCCTAGCTTATATATAGTACGGGCATGCCCTAGTATTTCATAATGGACAGATCCCCAAGACGTCATGCTTACCTTGGCGACGTCCACTCGAAATTCCAGCGGTGCCTCCAGATTGTCAGGGAATTGGTTTGTGGAGACTCAAGACTCCAATGACCGGACACAGGTTTTACAAAAGGTCTGGTTTATTAACTGGTTGTTCACTTTCATTCCAATACCAAATAACTACCGTTTAACTCAATAGACCAGGTCACTCTATCCGCATGGTCCTTCTCGTTCGGCCGATGTTCCTCCGCCATTCCCGTCGGGCAGAGGTTCTGATGATGGGCGCTCGTTCGCTCCGTCGAGCAGGAGTTATCGTGGCAAGTCCTTTGGCTCAAAGTCCCTTCTGTTTATATCGGCACACTTCAGTTAATCCTCTGTCCGCTGAAATCGTAATCCCTTCTCCGCTGACGTTACTGGTCGCCTCCCTGGCACCAGCTAGCCCCCCTCCTGCTGTGAGTTCCATTTACCAAACAATAGGGGGGTGCTCCAGCCTGGGGCTGTGACCAGAGGTTTCAAGAGATTACCATGTTCGTGCACATTCTGCTTCGTTACCAGATTTAATCAATGAGTTACCAGTGCCAATCAATACGTTACACTGAGTTACACTTCCACAACACATACACACACACACACACACACACACACACACACACACACATATATGTACACCCACACACATGCACACACACACACATATATATATATATATATATATATATATATATATATATATATATGTATATAAGTGTATATATATATGTATATAAGTATATATAAGTTCAAATCTCTATATATAAAGGAGGAGTGTCTGTGTGTCTGTCTGGATGTCCGCTTATAACTCAAGAACTACACATCGGAGAAAAGTTTTAGACACAGATTCGGAATCAGCATAAAATTCCGGTGGTTATAGGGTACTTTTTATTTTAATATCAATGGTTTAAAAAACCGCGCCAGCTGCAATTCCATGGTGTAGTTTGTGGCGGCGGCGCTATTGCCCCTTTCCGTTCCCATGACGCATTGCGGTTCCGATTCGCGATAAGGTCTATGCGCTATCACCGACACTTTTACACCTTTTCCATACCTTTTAATCAGATTTACCTTATCGTCCATCGTAACCACATTACGCTTGGAAACACTAGCATTATCCTTCTTCGGACCCATGGCTAACACAGACACAGTAAAGGAATACTGTACGTCGCCTCTGTTTTGAATGAGAATCAGCGGTTGCGCGTACGTACATTATACTGTACGTACATATTAATATATTTTTAATGTGCTTTTTGTTGTATTTTAAATTGTTTTTTAGCTTCTTTTATTGTTAATTTATGTACTATTTTATTTATTTTAAATATATTTTTAAGGAAAACAAATGTTTTCACGTCCGTAGGAGTGACGTAATGTCGCACATAATGACGTTCGCTGCCCGGTCATGAAAGAAATTATGATTCTCTTGCCAAAGTGACATGCAGATCAGGCAGTAAACCACCCAACTGAGTTTCTCAACAGTCGTCAGCCTCAAGGACTCCCAACACACAGGTTGATTCTCAAGGTGGGAGCACCAATCATGCTTCTAATGAATCTTGATCCACCAAAGCTGTGTAATGGAACACGATTGACAATCCAGCAAATGATGCCGCATGTCCTAGAGGGAACCATCCTCTCAGGACAATACAAAGGAGAGAAAGTATTCATTCCAAGGATACCACTTATTCCACCTGACCTTCCATTCTCCTTCAAGAGGCTTCAGTTCCCCATCAGGCTATGTTTTGCTATGTCCATCAACAGGGCGCAGAGGCAATCAATGAAGGTTGGAGGCCTGAACTTCACAGAACAAGTGTTTGCCCATGGCCAGCTGTACGTGGGCTGCTCGAGGGTTGGAAAACCAAGCAATCTTTATGTCTTGGCACCACGTAAGAAAACCAGAAATGTATACCCAGAGGTTTTGAGAAATTGAAAATTGAAAAAACGTCATGTAGGAAATGTACTGTGATATTGCTCTAAAATATACATGTTCTTTTCATCATATATTTGTATTGTTCTTATTCAACCCGGGCGCAGCCGGGTACCTCAGCTAGAGAAATTGAAAATTGAAAAAACGTCATGTAGGAAATGTACTGTGATATTGCTCTAAAATAAACATGTTCTTTTCATCATATATTTGTATTATTCTTATTCAACCCGGGCGAAGCCGGGTACCTCAGCTAGTAGTTATATATACACAAAGAATTAAGTTAAGCACCCCCCCCGTTTTTTTACAACCTCGCACATTACAAGTTTGTTGTCGTCAAAACAGTGTAATATACCCATGATATTGCTATATTTTCTGGAGAAGTGATATTATGGTCACATAAAAACATAACAATCATGCCGTTTTCAATATTTTATTCTGCATAATTTAAGGTGAAAATTTTTGGGAATTTTAGGCATATTTTCACCTCAATTTAAGTATGGAGCTATAGGTCCATCACGGACAGTGTGGATGACGTTTATGTTTTCTAACGTACAGTCATTGTTCTGAGAAGACCTCTAGCGATCTTTGCGTCAATAACGTCAATAACGTCAATAACGTCAATAACGTCAATAACGTGTAATGTCAATAACGTGTAAGTGACGTCAATAACGTCAATAACGTCAATAACTAATGTCATACCAATCATTATTTGATCTCACATACCTTAGAATATATGCCAATGTATACATATACACAAAGAATATATATTAGGGGGTGCTTACCTTAATTCGTTGTGTAGGGGTGCTTAACTTAATTCTTTGTGTATATATAAGTTCAAAACACACCTGGTCACAAGTGTGCCAAACTGACCGGGTCCTCAGTCGAGGTCCTCAGCATCATCCCGTTTCGGCCCTTCAACCTCGATACGGTCAGCTAAGGTGGGCCAGCAGGGGCACATACACATCCACATACAGCAACTACACCTGGATGCGTACATACCCCCACCCCCAGCCAGTGCGAACGCAGACTACAACAACAACAACACATCTGCATCCAGAATCCACAGCACCAAACAAACACGGTGGAACACTCAAACACCCACCTTTATACCCTTCAGCACTCACCAACAAAAGACACCAGATCATTCATACACACACATACACACCCATACACACACACACACACACACACACACACACACACACACACACACACACACACACACACACACACACACACAACACCAACCAACCAACCACATACCCTTACAACATACACCACTCAACATACAAAAACACACACTCATGCAAAATTTAAGTCATGCAAAAAAACACACACCCTCACCCACTGACTCATATACACAAAATAAGAAATAATAATAGTAACAAAAAAAAAAAAAAAAAAAAAATACACACAACCAACCTACACCGTTCGACGTGCCTCCATAAACTTCCTCCATATCCAAAATGAGCCTTTCAAGGCAACCTGGGCCACCTTGTCACACATCCTCCTTCTTTCTGTCCCACACACTCCAAGCTGAGCAAGAAATGCAGAAAAGGAATTTTCCAATATACCCTCTGCACCCCACCTCAAATGGCTGACACGAAACTCGCCAACCCTTCTCCCGGCACTCTGCCTCCAGCTCACTGTACTTTCCTCTCTTCCTCTCGTGCACCTCCTCCATATTCTCTTCCCAAAGTACCGACAATTCCCCTAAGATGACCTGTCTTGTTGCACCTGACCAAATGACAATGTCAGGCCGCAACCTTGTCACACAGATCTCCTCTGGGAATACCAATTGTGGCTTTAGATCTGCCACTACCTGCCAATCACAAGCATCTGACAGCCCTCTTGCTTTCCACCTCCTCCTCTTTCCACCTCTTACCACTTGGCCCTCTTTGACAAACCACACCTCTCCCCCATCAGTCTCCTTCTCCACTCTTCTTTCTCTCGACCTCAGCACTTCTTGTTGCACCAATCACCATCTGCACCACCACCGCCAGCACCTGATCATGTTGCCACCTGTATTGTCCTGCTGCCAATGCAACTGAAAATGCACTCAGTGCATGCTGCACCGTTTCCACACCTCCACACAAATAACATCTCTCCTCCTGCAACAACCCCCACAATCTCAAGTTTACTGGTGACGGAAGCACATCATACGTTGCCCGCAACAGGAAATTCAAAAATATTGGCTCCATCCTCGAAATCTCTTGCCACTTCAATATCCTCACCCGCACACCTTCCCACTTAGTCCAAGCACCTTGCTGTGCCTGACCGACTGCTTTCACATATCTCCCCTCCTCTTCCTTCCTTCTCCCCTCCCTCTCAACCATCTTCCTCCTCTCTTTCACACATGCCTTTCCCCATCGCTCATGCTTCATCCACCCCAAGCCATGCTTCCCATGCTGTACCATCCCCATGACCTCCTCCTGTTGCAACCGCTCCTCCATCTCGTCCACCTCTGCTCTTGCACTTCCGACTTCCCTTCTTCTCTGGGAGAGCATTCTTTACCACTGCATCACTTGAATCCCGTCAACATCATGAACTTCCGCACCCTCACCACCTTAAACTCCTCGGTTAATGATGTCAAGGGATACTGGAGTTTCCCACCCTGACCATAAAAGGCAATGTTCGTCAAACAGCATGGCACTCCCAACCACCTCCTCACAAACCCGCTCACCACAACCTCCATCCTCTCCACATGCCCAATTGCAATATCATACATCATCAATGGCCACAATACTCGTGGCATCAATCCAAACTTCAAACACCATACCTTCAACTCACCTGGCAAACCACATCCATCAATCCTCTTCAAACCTCTCAAAAGCTTCTTTCTGACCTCCTCCACTGTTCCCACATCATTCAACTCCACTGTATACCATCTTTCCAAACTCTTCACAGGGGCCTCTACCAACGATGGAACCACCTCCCCTCCCAGCTCAAACCTGTGCATGTTATCCACCACTCCTCGTCTCACTACCACACTCCTCGACTTTCTTGCTTTAAATCCCATTCTTGCCCACCGCATCAACCTTTCCAGTCGTCCCAGTAACTCTATTGCTGCATCAGCGGACTGTTGGACAACTGTCAGGTCATCCATGAAAGCAAACATTGCTGGCAACCTCTGACCAGGGGCTAGCTCCACTTCTTTCCCATGTCCACTCACCGCACGTATCAACAACTCCATAACCAGCACAAACAAAATAGGGGAGATGGTACATCCCATCAGGATCCCCACTTCCAACTTCTGCCACTCTGTTACATAGGAATGTGTCGCAAACCGCATCCAAAACTGATCATAATATGCCATCAAAAAATCCCTAAATCTCCGTGGCACCCAAAATAAATCCATGGCATACCTGATCAAGGCATGCGGCACTGACCCATATGCATTCTCCAAATCCAGCCATACCACCGCCACATCCTTCCTTTGCCTCTTTGCCTCCTGTAACACTTGCCAGACCATTGCCGAGTGTTCAATGCATCCTGGTGATCCTGGTATTCCTGCCTTCTGCACAGAACCATCCACAAAACCATTCCCTCTGATGAAGCCTGAGAGCCGTGCCGCAAAGACACTCATCAATATCTTCCCATCTACATCGAGCAATGATATTGGTCTAAACTGCTCCAGTGTCACAGCCTCCTCCTGCTTTGGAAGATAAACTCCTTCTGCCCTAGTCCATTGACTGGGCACCACTCCTTGCCTCCATACCACCTTCGGAGCCTTCCACAGATACTGCTTGATGCCTTCACAACTCTTAAACACCTTGTATGGCACTCCACTTGGTGCTGGAGCCGATGTCGCCCGTGCCTTCCTCAAAACTGCCTCATGCCTCAATCTCAGACATCATTGGCTCTGACAAATCAAATGGAACACCTGGCTCTGTCGGTCTCACCAATCCTTCGATGTCCTCCACCACTTCGTTCCTCCTTGTGTCTGCATACGTGACACGCAGGTGACCTTCCAACTCTTCCTTTGGTACCTTCAGTACACCACCTCAACACGGCTCCAACAGATCCTTCATAAACTGAAAAGGCTTCTCAAAGAACCTCTTTCTCTTCCTCTGCCTCTCCTTTCATCGCCTCTTCATCCTTTCCACTCTCTTCAACTTCACCAACCTCATCACCTGATTCGTCAACACCTCAAGCCCATTCCTCTCCCCTTCCACTGCCCTCTTCCATCTTCCATTCAAACTCCTGAACTCCATTCTCAACTCATGGATCTCCCTCTGCCTCCTGCTCAAACATGCCTCCTTGTCACCCCTCTCTACACACTCTTTCACTCCAAACGTGACACATGCATACTCAAACACAATCTCATTCATCTTTCTCAATCTATCTTCCACCCTTCCTTTCAACCTATGAAGCGCCCCACACATCACTCCATCCATTCTCTCCCATATTTCCCTTTCTCCCATACCTGGCCATTTCACTCTCCTCCTCACATCCTTTCCCTGCTGAAGTACAACCCCAGGACATACAACACTGTGGCTTGCTACCTGGCTGTTTCTCCCGCCGTCTTACGTGTCCCCTTTTCAAAGGCACTGCATTGCTGTACCTCCTCCTCACCCACCTTACGCACACACCCCATTCGGCTCTGACGGACATGCAATCCTCTCACTGACCCAAACTCACGTCCACACCCACACTTCTCTCGAACCTGCCCTGCCTCCACATGCACACTATCACCCCATAGACATACATCTCCCACACGATCACTCCCACACCCTTTCCTGGCCTGATGGATCCTCAACCCTCTGATGGATCCGAACTTCACGTCCACACTGACATTTTACCAGACTTGCATCCACAATCCGTTCTCGTTTGTCAACATCAGTATGGGGGTCTTTATCCGTTTTATCTGTGCGTTTGGGCCCATCTTCCGCCCCACCTCTCGGAGAGCCCTTGGTTTCTGCATATATATATATATATATATATATATATATATATATATATATATATATATATATATATATATATATATATATATATATTAATTATAAGCGTGAAAGGTTGTCTGTTTGTTTGTTTGTTTATTTGTTCTGAAACAGCGTCGCCATTTCTCAACGGATCTTCACCAAATTTGGCACGGGGGTCCCTATGCACCACAGAATCACTGCTGAACCAAAAAAATCCTGCTACTGAACCAAACTGAACTGCTGAACCAAAAGACATATTCTGTCATTTTAAAACCACCAAAGTGTGTTAGGTTTCCCCGTTTCATAGAATGTATCGTTTGATACGTATAATGCTTTAAAACTGTTTTAAGCCGCGTCGCAGACGCTGCTCATAGAGTGCCCTCTGCTGTTGTTGTTGTTGTTCTTGTTCTTCTTCTTGTTCTTGTTGTTGTTCTTGCAGCGAAGACAAAACCTCAAAGCTCCACCCATTCTGGGAACCATAGCTCCACCCATTCTGGGAGAGGATTCATATAAACAAATATCCACCATTTTATTAACTCGCATAGCTTTGAGGCCTGTTTTGTAGGCCCGTGGTGTCTTGCTCTCTCACACAGTTTTCTTTCAAATCAAATTCGATATATCATTTCATTTTTCACAGTCGCTAACATAGTTTTAGACTCGGTTGAAAAAAAACGGGAAGAAAATCCGATGAAAGTTGCCGTTTATAGAACGAAATGAATTCTCAAAGGCCTGGAACTTCAAGTCCATTGAGATTTTTTTTTTAAATCGCGGCATGGTCAGTCATACACCGCTCGAAATAACAGACGGGAAAATGCCGAGATTTATATATTTTGTTTAAATCGCGGCATGCTCAGTCATACACCGCCCGAAATAACAGATGGGAAAATGCCGAGATATATTAAAAATTCGTCCATTTGATGACAATCGTCACGATGAAATATTTAATTTATACGTCGTCACAATAATGTGGAGAGAGGAGCACAGCTTCGTTCACGTGTCGCCACACATGGGAAATTGCCGAGATATTTTTTTTTTTAAATCGCGGCATGGTCAGTCATACACCGCCTGAAATAACAGACGGGAAAATGCCGAGATATATTAAAAATTCGTCCATTTGATGACAATCGTCACGATGAAATATTTAATTTATACGTCGTCACAATAATGTGGAGAGAGGAGCTTCGTTCACGTGTCGCTACACACGGGAAATTGCCGAGATATATATTTTTTAAATCGCGGCATGGTCATGGCATGGAAAAATAACATCAAGTAATCGAATCAATAGGAATGTCCTGTGCCTATAACATCGACGTTATAGGCACAGCTGCATCCAAGCATTGTGTAACATCGACGCGGCTTTTGTTTTAATTAAAACTTTTTGTGCTTGTTTTTTTTTGTTTGTTTTGTTTTTACCTCAGAAGAGATATCAACATCTACCTCAGCGAATGTCAATCGCGGTGTCAGTATTTGATGAACTTATAAAGCCTTAGGTGACTTATAAGTGTGACCAGCATGTGCACGGGATTCTTCCCAGAAGAATGAGTGGTCGCATTAGCTTGTACGACTTAAAATGAGCGAGTTTTGTTTTCACGTTTGGGCCAGTTTTACATGTTGTATCCCTAAGGAATGAAACGAACGTTTTTCCTTGCTTCCAATTTTATTTGAAGTCACACATGCCTCAAAATACACCAGAATTGAACGCTGAATCCGAAAATGTAAGTGAAATTGCCTTGTTTTTTAAACATTATCTTCAATATATTCTAAATATATATCTGTGCAGTGTCTGTCTTGTGTTGTCTTGTCTTGTGTTGTCACTGAACTACTCCCTCAAAATTTTGTAAAATCGTACGATTCCAACCTGACCCACGGCAGGACTATGCGCTCTACTGAGTGGCGTTCTAGTTTCACTTATGAATATCATCACAAAAGGTACTGTTTTTGGAGATTGCAGATGTTACATGTACTCCATTGAATGGCAAAAGCGTGGATTGCCACACATCCACATTTTGGTCTGGCTTAAGGATAAGATTCGTCCAGCTCAGGTAGATGATATCATCAGTGCAGAGATTCCAAATCCTACCGAGGACAAAGTATTGCACGAAGTAGTGGTGAAGCACATACTCCATGGTCCCTGTGGTTAGAGGATACTTAATCATTACTGATCATTACGTTTCTTCTTATGTCTTTCAGACCGTGTTCATTGTTGAAGTTGCAATAAACCGCCAACTGGATTAACAAAGAGAACTGGTCTTATTTATGAACACGGTCCATTGACCTGCCGAGAGAGGTAACGCCTACCAGGAGCAAAGCTCCCGCCATTATGGCCCAAAGTGTCACAGGAGCACGCAAGCCTCCTCACTACGATTGCCACAACCTTGGAGGTAACACATGGAAACGTTCCCACAATTGTGTCCTCGACAGTCGAGTTTATGCACTTCGTGTCACGTGGTCACATCAACACTCATTCTCCTTGCATGAAAGCGGGAAAATGCACAAAACGATACCCAAGACCTCTTCTTATAGAAACTCAGACAGATCAGGAAAGATATCCTTTGTACAGAAGAAGAAAGCCAGGTGATGGGGGCTTCACCACTACTCTCAGAGTGAAACAACAAGAAATTGTCATTGACAACCAGTGGGTGGTGCCCTTCAACCCTCTCCTTTCACGCATCTTCAAATCACACATCAATTTTGAAGCATGCTACTCAGTCAAGTATGTCTTGAA
This sequence comes from Myxine glutinosa, assembly GCF_964187855.1. NCBI lineage: Eukaryota > Metazoa > Chordata > Myxini > Myxiniformes > Myxinidae > Myxine > Myxine glutinosa. The sequence continues at coordinate 380,930,658 of NC_136261.1, read as the reverse complement.
GTACGTCAACAAAGGTACTGATCAGGCAGTCTTTGGTCTGCAGAGAGAGGAAACCAAAAATGATGAGGTATCAGCATATCAGATGGGTCGTTACATCAGCAGTAATGAGGCTGTGTGGCGTATTCTCAACTTTCCCATTCATGAACGCCACCCCAATGTTATGCATCTTGAGATCCATTTGGAAAATGGGGAAAGAGTTTACTTCACAGAAAAAACCACGCTGCAGCGAGCCCAGCAGCCACCTAGAACCAAACTAACTGCATTCTTTGATTTGTGCAAACAGGATTCCTTTGCTAGAAGTCTTCTCCACTGTGAAATGCCCGGATATTACACCTGGCAAGAAGGGAAAAAGGCATTTCAGCCAAGAAAGCAAGGTGCAACAATCCCTGGACACCCTCACATCAGATCCAGTCAAGTGTTAGGTCGTGTCTACACTGTTCATCCCAGCAACTCTGAGAGCTTTTATCTCAGACTCCTCCTGCACAACATTCATGGTCCAACCTCATTCCAGGATCTCAAGACAGTTGCTGGATATGTCTGGGCAACATACCGTGAAGCTTGCCTGAGAAGAGGTCTCTTGGAAGATGATGCACATTGGAACAGTATCTTGGAAGAGGCTGCAGTCTCGCATTCTCCAAGCAAGATGAGGAGCCTCTTTGCTGTCATTATCTGTGCCTGTTCACCATTCAATCCTGAGCAACTTTGGCATAATCACCAGGACAGCATGACAGAAGACATACTGTATCATGCACAACAAGTCAAAAAGCCCAAACCTGCAGTTTACCTCTGCCATGTACAAACAAGCACTGGTACTCATTGAAAATACTGTACAGTCCATGGCTGGCAAGGATCTTCAACAGTGTGGACTGCCTGCTCCTGTACGAACTGAACCTGCAACTCTCAGTCGAGAGATGCTTCAGGCAACCACCTACGACATTCAACAGCTGCAACAGTATGTCCACCAAAATGAACCACTCTTGGTTCCAGATCAAAAAGAAGCTTATACAAGGATCAAACAATTGTTGACATCTGACTCGGGTGGAATTGTTTTCCTTGATGCCCCTGGTGGAACAGGCAAAACGTTTTTGATCAACTTAATTTTGGCACAAGTTCGTTCACTCCAGCAGATTGCTATGGCAGTGGCCTCATCTGGAATTGCTGCAACTTTGTTCACAGGTGGCAGGACTGCTCATTCTGCCTTTAAGCTGCCACTGAACCTGGCCCACAATGAGTCCTGTGTGCAATATTGGCAAAGGATCTGGACAGGCACAGGTTCTAAAGCAGGCCAAGCTGATAGTATGGGATGAGTGCACAATGTCCCACAGACTTGCATTTGAGGCTCTCGATCGCACCTTACAGGATCTCAGAGGTAACACTAAAATCATGGGTGGAGTCACACTCTTCTGAGCATAAGAGAGTGTAAGAGACCTTGAGCATAAGAGAGGGTGAAGAGAACAGAGAGAGGGAGTGAAAGAGCAGCAGCACAGGATTTTAGGACCTGTGGGCTGATGCCGTGAGGTCCAGTTGCAGAATCAGAGTCGAGGGTTGACAGAAATTTCTCCACCTTGTCAGGAGAGAAAAAAAACACGAGAGTCCAGGAGCAGCTGGGTATGACTGGGTACGGTGGGTACAGAGAGGGATGGGTTTGGGACACAATATTTGGAGGCAAACACAGAGTTGAGGCATTCAGCTTTTTCATGAGCGGAGTCAGCTGTGTATCCGTTTGAGGTAAGCGAGGGGATGGAGGGGGAACAAATACCAGAAACAGTTTGACCAGACGCCACCAGGATTTGGAAGAGGGGGCAGGTTTGAGAGTTCAGTATTGAGAGAGGAGAGATATTGTTTCCTGGCTCTCCGGAGTGTGGACACACACTAGTTTCGGGCTTTGTGAAAGGAAATGAGATTTCCTTCTGTTGGATTTGCTTTCCAGGAGGCGAAGGCAAGTTGTTTCTGGGCAAAAGCCTCACCACAAGATTCCGTGAACCATGGACGGGAGGAAAGGTATGACAACTGAAGACGAGGTGGGATAAATCTGTGCATGAGAGAGAGCAATTTACTTTGGAAGAATTCCCAGGATGAGTTGATGTCAGAGGTGGTGGAGATGGGAGACCAGTCCAGATGATTGATGGCTGCTTGAAGACTGTGCCAGTTGGCCTGAGTGAAATGCCAGACTCGTCGACGCTGAGGAGGCTCTCTCAGAATGGTCAGAGAGATGTCCACTTTAACAAGCACATGATCAGATGAGCCGATTGGAGCAGAAGAAGAGCAGCAGACATTTGCAGGGAAGTTAGTCATAACCAAGTCTAGAAGAGAAGATGCTCCGTTGACTGAGATCCGGCTTGGGAAGTTGACAGATTGTATTAGTCCCAATGAGTTACAGAAGTCCTTGCCCAAGTACTTTTGTGCACTTTGGAGGAGAGGGAGCGGAGGAAGAAGAGCGCATCTCTTGGCTCTGGCTCAGTAGCCTCTGACTGTTGAATCCTCGAGGAAGAAGAGTCTCAGGTTTTCTTTCTCAGTCTTTGGAGCTCTCTCTCGGTCTGCCTTTTGTCTCGGTTGGCCACGGCTGTCTTGTGTGCGATCGTGAGGAGAACTTTTTGAAGATGAGTTGCGGTTTGGAGGAAGAGACGAGTGAAAGATAACTGGCCGCACAAATTACCTCACGTTTGTGAGGCCGTAGAGAGCAACTTTGCACCATTTTGTGCATTTCCCGTGTGAGCGGCTTCGGGCCACCTTGTTGTCCTGACTTCATTCAACGATCTCGTTGAGCAAGCTGAATGCCGGCCTTCCAACAGAAACCTTCATTTTCTTCATCTATCTCTTTGTCTGTTCTGTGCCTGAGTGGAGACGTCTCAAATTAGATTTTAGATTTACCTCACCTTTCATTTTTTTCGAAGTACAATTACTTTTAGTAAATAATTACCGTGGTACTTTCATTTGATGTATCCTGTTTGCATGGTGTTGCGTTCGAGAATAAACCGATGTGGCTCCATCCAGGTAAGCACCTTGGTTCCCTCACCACGTGCGACAGGCCAACTGTTGGAATTAAGGACTGTTTCGGCTATTCATCACCCAATGGTGTTAACCGCCAGGGATGACAGGACAATACAATTGATGGGTTGAGACGCTGAGAGGAATAGACTCATCCAGGTCTGAAGGGGATTACATGGAAGACTGGCAATGCAAGAAAAGCAAAGGAGGATGAGATGGAGTGAAGCAAGCAAAACAAAAGTCCGAAGAAAGAGTCAGAAGCACCTTTATGTTCCTGGATGACGATATGTTCGTCGTTCTCCATGAAGCCTTTGTACGACCTTGTTTGGAATATACTCGCTCTGTGGAGTCCGTCGCAATTAATATTGCTTCCTTGGGAAATATACAAAGGAGAACAACAACAATTGGCTGCAGGTGCACCTGAATGCATGGACATGGAGACCTTTAAGATGCTCAATAAACGCGACAAGGTGAAGATTACCTTCAGCCTGATGCTCCCGCAAACAGAGGATACTCTGTCAAACTGCCAAGTGATCTCCTGCGTCAAAGTTTATTGTGTCACGTTATTGTTCTTGCATCGGAGATTATGGGAAGCAATGGAGAATGTTGACCTTTCCACAACAGAGGGACGGTGTTGGAGACTGCTCATGGAAGAGATGCAGAACCACTTGGTAATTTATTTCCCAAAGCCGGTATGGATTTGTGGTTTAATAAATCAAAGGGAGATTGTGTTTAATAAATTGGATGAAAAAAAATTCACAAGCTGGTCAAACACTTGAAATATGTCCTTCACCCCTGACAAATCTTTCTTTCCCCCTCTCTCTCTCTGAAAGTACGATCTGGCAACCTCTTCCCCCTCACATTTTGGAATTTTGGGACTCGGCGATTCTTCTTCCTCTTTCCTGTGAAAATACGGTCATTGAATTTCCAAATAAACTTCACTTTCCTCCAGTGTTCAAATTCTCTCATGATACAAATGCTTTTCCTTTAAATCTTTAATACAGGTGAATAAGTGCTACTTGCCAGTGTGACGAACTGAATTCCCACCAACAAGTTCCAGAGTAATGTTGTTGTTCAATCCGATTTCTTAAAACTGGTTTCTTATTTATTACCAGAAAGTTATTGATGTGGGGAAACTGTCTGCATATCAGCAAATCAGTGGCATGGATTACATCTGAGCACAAATACCCAGGCTTCATACACATCCCCTGTGCTTCTGTGTGTGGCCTTCCCACCATTGAATGTCTTCATCGTAAAATTTCTGAACAGGCCGAGATTTTACATAAATTTCGAAACTTTTAATGTATTACATTTGGCAAAATCAACATTCACATCAACATGTAATACAATTACAGTATTGTCTTAAGATATGCAATTTTGTTTTTTGGGGGTCAGAGTGTGTGCCTTAGTGTGGTGAAAGTTTAAAGCACTGTAACTGATTTAAACAGAAGATAATGCCTCAAGTGCAGAGGTACTTCATATATTGGCACTTTGTTAGATCAAGGCACTCAGAGTGGAGCAAACATCAGGAAGAGTGGGATGTTTTTTGCCTCTCAAGGTTCACGAACCATGTACGCTCAAGTTCGCTGTGAGAAGGATTCCTGTGATATGCAGCTGGAATCGGAACAGCTGACTGTGCTCGTGTGTGGAATGAAGGTTGAGGAGCTGGAAGCATTTCCCGAGATTCTGCAGATAAAGATAGAGGATGTGAACTCCTTTGGTCTGGCTGAGGAGCAAAGCAACCAGCCGAATGGTGAGTTGTGTGAATCTGATGGTATCTGTGTTTGTTCAGTGCGCTTTTTTTTGGATACTGAATGGAGGCTCCTCAAAGACCTAGAGCAGAATGGAAGGGAATAAAATAGAAAGGGGAAACAACAATAGAAGAGTTAACATAAGAGCTAACATTAATCACAAAAACACAAAATGACACATAAAACATATGATACAGGGAGTGGGAGTCAATATGGGCAGAGAGAGGGAAGCACACAAGTACAACAGCAGAGAACATGGAAACTGTAGACAATAGGGACATCGGGAGATCTGTGTGAGGGAGAGGGCTGGAGGGAAGAGGTATGGGAAGGGGGTGGGTGTTGGAAGAGGTACAAAACACATGGACACTGCTCCGACTTCCAGGAAAGAAGTCGGCATTTCAAAAAGGTTTTTTCAAAAAGAAGTAGGTATTAAAAAAAATAATTAAAGGGTCGTCAAAGGTCTGAGGGGTCTCAGCAGTCTAAATGTAATTAAGAGTTCACGGACTGTGTTTTGGGTGTTAATTTTTTTTTTTGAAGAAGAAGACGTTTTGGTCGCAAAAACAAACAAACAAACAAACATAACCATATGCGTTTGCTATATTGCAAGAAGATTATCTGCATTTGTCAACATGCTAACCTGCCACACTCTTTCGAGACAAAAAAGTTGCATGTTGGATCGCAATGGTTTATAATTTGACAATAAAAGCAGTTTGGTGGAGAAAACCTCTATTTCGCCGCTGTACATTTTTCTTACCTTCTCTGTTTTGCTGGTTGTGATTTTCGGTGGTGGTGAAATTCTGCTGAAGATGTGGTCAGGGAGGAAGCATCTCATAACATCGAGGCAGTTTGTATTTGAGTTCATATTTGAGGCAGAACATTATACTTTGATATCGTAATGTTTTTACATGACGCCATTACCGAGGGAAATGTTTTATTTTCTCTCTTCAGGGAAGATTTTAATGTTTTGATCGAGATTTTAATTTTTTCTAACGATTTTAATGCAATATTTATTTCTATATTTTAAGAGTGTGGAACCAGCTATACATGTGACACAAGAGTGCCTGCATTTAATAAAAGTTACTTTTCCAGATTTATTTGTGAAAGTGGAAGTGAAAACTGAGCACGACATTGACGTCCACCTGGATCGACCTGAACCAAATGATGCTGAGGCTTCTGTCCTCACGAACCATCCCCGTGAAGGTTTCTGTCGATGTCCACACATTTTGATTCGAACAGTTTGATGATGAACTCTGGTGTTAAGAAAAAATAACCACGTTGTGATTTAATTGCTTTAAGAAATAACCATGATGGTCGATCAATTTCTCAAACATCATTTATCCCTTTCATTATTATATCAAATATTTTTACCAACTCCTGTACGGGTATTATATCAAATATGCCTTGTTGTATCTTATTTTCCTTAATTTGTACAATCAATTCTGATTGCATTTTCATTTGACACCTGTTAGTATAGCCCCCGTTAGACTTTGTCCAAAACGGGGGTTTTTGGATTGGGTCTCGTCCACCTGTCTGCAACCATATACCAGAGATGTATGGACCGATTTTGTTCATACTTGGCAGAAAGACAACACATGATGGTGTTCATTTGCACATCATTTTGTTTTGCTTTGCAATCAAAGATGGCCGACTGGAGGCCATTTTAGGTGTAAAAACACTGTGTTGAAAACTTCCTCGGCCATTTCTCGGACACGCATTTACTGATGTTGTTCAAACCTGGCAAACAGATGAGGAATGATGGCTAACATATGCACGTCATTTTCCTTTGAGATCAGATCCAAAATGGCCGACCGTCAGCCATTTTGTTCCTTAAACATATCCCCAACCATTTATTGAACATGCATCGCCGATTTTGATCAAACTTGTCATAAGCACCACATGACGGCATATATGTGCACCTCACTTTATTTTGTGATCTTATCAAATATGGCGGACTGGTAGACTGGCAGCCATTTTTGTTGTAAAAACGCAATATTGACCATATCATCAACCATTTAACGGACATGCATTTACCAATATTGTTCAAACTTGGAACACAGAAAATGAATGATGGGATACATATGCACATCCTTAGCTTTCGAGATTCGATCCAGGATGGCTGATTGGTGGCCATTTTGTTCCTCAACTGTGTCCCCAACCATTTATGACATGCATGGACTGATTTTGTTCAAACTTGGCACAACGACAATGCATGAGAGTATACATATGCAGAAGATTTTGTGTTGCAATCCAACTAAAGATGGCCGACTGACGGCCTTTAACTCCGTATGGCAAAATTAGTAAAACCATGGGGACTATGACATTTTACTTGTTTTTTTTCTCATGGGTTTCTTTTACATGTTTAAATATGATCTTGGCTCATCGAAAAATGAGGTGACAGAGAGAAAAAAAGGCAACAAATTGATAGTAAGGCAGTCAGGCCACAGTTGGACGGACGCAAGGAAGTCGCAACAGCAAGAGGAGAAGGGGAGGAAACAATCAGCTGATAATCTTGTTTTTGGGGGTTTTGGTTACTGTGTCGAGATAATATTTTGGGTGGGGAAGTGGATGGCATGATGTGGTGGTGAACTTTGTAGCCTTGGTGGAGAGAGTACAATTCAACTATATTTGGCCTCATGTGATCACTTTTTGTAAACACACACACACACACACACACACACACACACGCGCGCAGTAACCTCATCACCAAAGAAGGACGTGGATATACCCTTACAACCAATAGAAGAACATCCAAAGAAATAGGAAAGGTGACACATCTCCTGTAAATTAATGATTTAATGCTCTTCACCACAAATGATGAAATATTGATAGAATAACTAAAAGTAGAAATTAAAACAATTTGGATGTATTGTTGTTCCACATATGGGACCACACAAAATAGTGAGTGGATCACGAATGCAATTATACTTCTTTGGAAAACCATGAAGCAATAGTACTACTGTAGAAAACGATGTAACGTCACAAAATGTGACATGTTATGAGATGTTTAGTCTCAGAAAAGGCAAGCTGAGATATAAGAAACCTTGTCTGTGATGTAGCATGCCTGCTGTATTCAAACGGTTCATCCTAAGTTGTTAAAAATCTTGGCTCATATCAAAGGGTCTTGATGGTATAAAGGGGTCTTTAAGGTCTAATGGGGCCTCATGAGTCTTTTTTTTTTTAATTCAAGGTCTAGGCTCAGCGAAGAGCTACGACAGAGACCAACAGATCATCTCTAACCTTCACCAATGCATTTTATTATGATACACTAACCCACTACACAAGGGGAAGGAGCTATTCTAATCTTACACAATGGAAATAACCACATGAAGGGACCTGTATGGTGGTTGCCATTGCCTCTGAGCAGTGTTCTAAAACCACAGCATTATGAATATCTTGGGGAAAACCCAAACTTTTGCACAGTCCTGTATATTTACCTCAAGAATATTTTTTTACTTTTTTGAAGTGGAACAAATACATATTGTTACGTTTGTGGGGGTAGATTATGGATTACCATAGTGGAGGCAGGATGGTATAGTTATAGCATGGACCGTGGACGAGTATGAGACATCTCGTTGTAGGGAATCCGGAGCTTAGGTTGTTTAAGTGTCTTCACACGAGAAGTGAAGCTATGGTAATTAGATAGGGGTTAAGATTAGTTTTCCCCCAGAATGTGATTGCCCTCGGTGGGTTTTCCCTATGTTTTTACAATTACAACAAGGCCAACCATAAAACCATCCATTAACCAACCATAACCAACATAACTGCCGTCAGAACCCCAAACATTCTCGATCGGCAACTATACCCCGCCGCCAGAGGATTGTAACGGGCAGGCCATGCCCCAAGCTTCGTCATTGTTCGTGGAGACAGGGTGATTCGCTGGGGCTCGGGATTGGCCAGAGTGACATCATCGAGAGGGTTCGAGAGGAAGAAAGAAGAAGAGTCGTTCTCTCGGTCACTTTGGTCTAGAGCTTTCGGCTGCGGCTGGCTCATGTGCGCTTGTGAGGAGACTTTTCGGAGTTTTGTGGAACCTTTGCAACGTTGAAGCAGGGGGCGCTATTGGTTAGTGGTGCTCTTCGGGGGAGCCTAAAAGGGAAGCATTTTATTTTGATTATGTTTTCCCCTGTGTGTTTTTGTGACTGAGTGTAGATGTCTCAAATTAGGATTTAGTTTCACCTCATCTTTCTTTTTCACTTCTTTAATTTATTTTCATTAAATGATTGTGTTGCATTTCATTTGTTGTGTTGTGTTTCCTTGTTCGTGGGTTCAGGAATAAACCCGTGTGGCTTCTGTCCAGGTGAGCACCTCGCCGCCTTCTGTCCCGTGTGCACGCCAAAAAGTACTGCCAATTTTCGGGCTGCCACCTCGGGAGTAACAACGATGGGCCATTTGTCACCCAGTGATCTTAATCGTTGGGCGACAGGACAATATGTACATGTTTGTATACGTTTGTCAGAATTATATCACGAGTATTGAACAGAATTGCATTTCTTTTACAGGTCATGTGATGTTGTATTTACAGGTGGATTCATTGAATCTACAAGGGAGACTGCACCTACTTTTATGAACAGCGGAGACACAGGCCTGCAATTCTCGCCAACTGAAACAAACAAGAGGACTTTTTCGAAACACAGCAAAACGAGTAATGAATTGTTTGCACGTAATAATTTTCACCAGGCTCACAAAGGAGCGAAAGATGAACGCCCATTCATATGTAAAATTTGTGTAAAATCCTTCAGTCATTCATCCAGCTTTACATCACACCTGCGAAAACACAATGGTGAATGCCCATACAAATGCACAAGTTGTGGAAAATCTTTCAATCGATCATCCACCCTTACAAGGCACGTGGAAATTCATAATGGTGAACGCCCATACAAATGCATAAGTTGTGGAAAATCTTTTTATCACTCATCCAACCTTAAACGTCACATGAAAATTCACAATAATGGTGAACGGCCGTATGAATGCAAAAGTTGTGGAAAATCTTTTAATCAATCAGCCTACCTTAAACGTCACATGAGAATTCACAGTGGTGAACGCCCATACAAATGCACAAGTTGTGGAAAATCTTTTAATCATTTATCCACCCTTAAACGTCACATGAGAATTCACAGTGGTGAACGCCCATACAAATGCACAAGTTGTGGAAAATCTTTTAATACTTCATCCCACCTTAAATCACACATGACAATTCACAATGGTGAACGCCCATACAAATGCACAAGTTGTGGAAAATCTTTTAATCAATCATCCAACCTTAAATCACACATGACAATTCACAATGGTGAACGCCCATACAAATGCACAAGTTGTGGAAAATCTTTTAATCATTCATCCACCCTTAAATCACACATGAGAATTCACAATGGTGAACGCCCATACAAATGCACAAGTTGTGGAAAATATTTTATTAATTCATCCAAACTTAAATCACACATGACAATTCACAATGGTGAACGGCCGTACAAATGCACAAGTTGTGGAAAATCTTTTAATAATTCATCCCACCTTAAATCACACATAACAATTCATAATGGTGAACGGCCGTACAAATGCACAAGTTGTGGAAAATCTTTTATTAATTCATCCAAACTTAAATCACACATGACAATTCACAATGGTGAACGCCCATACAAATGCACAAGTTGTGGAAAATCTTTTAATAATTCATCCACCCTCACAAGGCACATTAAAATTCACAATGGTGAACGTCCATACAAATGCACAAGTTGTGGAAAATCTTTTAATCAATCATCCAACCTTAAATCACACATGACAATTCACAATGGTGAACGCCCATACAAATGCACAAGTTGTGGAAAATCTTTTAAGAATTCATCCAACCTTAAATCACACATGAGAATTCACAATGGTGAACGCCCATACAAATGCACAAGTTGTGGAAAATCTTTTAAGCATTCATCCACCCTCACAAGGCACATTAAAATTCACAATGGTGAACGTCCATACAAATGCACAAGTTGTGGAAAATCTTTTATTAATTCATCCAGACTTAAATCACACATGACAATTCACAATGGTGAACGCCCATATAAATGCACAAGTTGTGGAAAATCTTTTAATAATTCATCCACCCTCACAAGGCACATTAAAATTCACAATGGTGAACGTCCATACAAATGCACAAGTTGTGGAAAATCTTTTAATCAATCATCCACCCTTAAATCACATATGACAATTCACAATGTTGAACGCCCATACAAATGCACAAGTTGTGGAAAATCTTTTAATAATTCATCCAACCTCACAAGGCACATGAGAATTCACAATGGTGAACGCCCATACAAATGCACAAGTTGTGGAAAAACTTTTAATCGGCCATCCGCCATGAAATCACACATGACAATTCACAAATGACATTACATTTGGCTTCCTGTTCCGCCGGCGAAGTAGTGTTCATCCGAGCTCTCCACGTCACCAAAGTTAAGTATTTTCACGTTTGTGTTTTTGTCAAATTTGTACTCTTTATTTTACTGTGTATGTGTTTACTGTGAATTTCTAGTTATATCTCGGTTTGTAAATCGTGCATACTTGTGTGTAATAGTCGTTTTGTTTGTGCCGTGTTTGGGGCCTGGGCCCTGGTAGTGTTTTGTTGTTTATTTACTTTCGTTTTATCATTTTATTGCTTTTGTCTTTGTTTTTCTTTTCACCCTATACCTCCCCCGAACATCGTACCCTCTGTTAAAAGTCTGGAACCCAAAAAAACACAAAATTAATAATTTCCTCCTCTCCTCGCGGCTCCTCCTCCCTCACGACCACGTGTTGTCTCACCCCACCCCTTTTCTCTCCTTCCTTAATATCTCCTTCCTCTCCAGCCGATACTCACCTTTCCAATTCTAGTTTTCAACATACTCCTTCAACCTTTCTCCTTCTTCCTCAGATCCACTTTCCCTTCACCTTCAAAACAAAACAAAATATATGAATGAAAAATTAAAAAGGAGACAAACTCCCTCCTGGCGAACGTCCATACAAATACTAAAACAATTGCATATACACCTCTGTAGGAGCTGTGCTCCAACGCAAATCGGAAGAATGGACGCGACAAAAAGCTGGAATTCGTCCGAGTTTCTTTATTGTGTAAAATCAACTAGGGTACTCTGAAAAGCCCGTTTATCGGGCAGCAATATATATACACATTATCCCGGAGCGTTTGCCCGGGAAAGGTAAGACCGGGCGTGCCCGTGCGTCCTGGGCGAAACCTGGAAAGGCGAGTCTGGACATGCCCGGGCGTCCTGGATGAGGCCTGGCAAGTCGAGAGCGGGCATGCCCGGGCGTCCTGGGCGAGCCCTGGAAAGGCGAGACCGGGCGTGCCCGGGCGTCCTGGGCGAGCCCGGCATGGTGATCGCTCCGCGTCCTCGGTAGGTGCAAGGCGATTGTCTATACCCAGCGGTAGCTGCTACACACGTCCCCCCAAAATCGACTTGCACTGGCAGGGTCAATTTAAGGGGGGTCCTGATGACCCGGCCGAAGCGACCCCTGGCGGGTCGTGTGGGGGGGGGGGTCCGGTGTGGTGGTGGGTGTTCGAGTGGGGGGAACCGTGGATGGGGGGCGGCCTCGCCGTGGCGGAAGGGCCAACCATGGCGGTTGGTCGATGTCCAGGTGCGCCGGCTTGAGGCGGTCCACCGCAATCCGGTCCGACCTGCCGCCGATGTCGATGACGAACGACTTGTCGTCCCGTCGCAGGACCCGGAAGGGCCCGTCGTACGGCGGCCGGAGTGGCCCCCGATGTGCGCCATGACACACAAAAACGTACTCCACTGTGCGAAGCGCTGGGGGGACGTAGGACTGGGGGTCACCATGGTGGGACGTTGGCACGGGGGCAAACCGTTGGGCGGTCTCCTGGAGGTCCGAGCGCTGGTGAGCTGCGGACCAGGGACTGGTAGCGTCGGGCACGAATTTGCCCGGGACGCGTAGCGCCTGGCCGTAGACAAGCTCGGCGGTGGACGCCCGGAGGTCCTCCTTGGGGGCCGTGTGGGGGCCCAAAAGGACCCACGGCAGCCGGTCGGCCCAACCGCCGTCCTGAAGACCGGCCATGAGCGCGGCCTTCATGGAGCGGTGGAACCGCTCGCACAACCCATTGGCTTGGGGGTGGTAGGCCGTGGTACGTGGAGCTTGACCCCCAGGTTGCGGGCGACCACGCCCCACAGCTCGGAGGTGAACTGCGGTCCGCGGTCCGACAAGATGTCCGCCGGTGTGCCGAAGCGGGCGACCTAGGTGGCGATGAAAGCCTGCGCCACGTCGGCGGTGTTGGTGGAGACTAGGGGAACAGCCTCCGGCCACCTGGTGGTCCTGTCCACCATGGTGAGCTGGTGTGTGAAACCCCATGATGGGGGGAGGGGGCCCACCAGGTCCACGTTGACGTGGTCGAAACATCGTTCGGGCACGGTGAAAGGTGCCAGCGGGGCCTGGGTGTGTCAGTGGACCTTGGCCTGTTGGCATGCTGTGCAGGTGCTGGTCCAATCGCGGACGTCCCGTCAAAGGCCGTGCCAGACGAATTGCGCCGACACCAGCTTCTGGGAAGCTTTCCGGCCCGGGTGGAAAAGGCCGTGGAGGGAGGCAAAGATGCGGCGTTGCCAGGTAACGGGCACGATGGGGCGAGGCTGGCCTTGGGAGACGTCGCAGAGCAGGACAGTGTCCGCGTAGGGGATGTCGGCCAGGCGGAGGCCCGTGTCCGCTGCCCGGAGGGCTTCCACTGTGGTGTCGGTGGTTTGGTCAGCCGCCATAAGCGCGAAGTCCACGCCGAGGTGGACCGCGTTCGCGCTGGCCCGAGAAAGACAGTCGACCACGGCGTTGTCTTTGCCGGTGACGTGCCGGATGTCTGTGGTAAACTCCGACACGGCGGAGAGGTGGCGCTGTTGGCGGGCCGACCACGGATCCATGACTTTGGCATTTGCGTAAACCAATGGCTTGTGGTTGACGAACGCCGTGAAGGGTCGGCCCTCCAGGAGGTGGCGGAAATGGCGAATGGCTAGGTGTAGACCGAGGAGCTCGTGGTCAAACGTGCTATATTTGAGCTCGTTTGGCCGGAGTTGCCGGCTGAAAAAAGCGAGTGGCTGCCAAACCCCATTAACCCATTGCTCATGTACGGCACCCACCGCGTAGTCGGAGGCATCCGTGTTGAGGGCGATGGGAGCGTTGAGCACCGGGTGAGCGAGCAGTGTTGCGTCAGCGAGGGCCCGCTTTGAGTTTTTAAAGGCCGCGTCCATGGCTGCGGACCAGACGACGTCGTGCTTGGCCGGCTTGCCCCGGAGGGCTTCGTAAAGGGGCCGCATGAGTTGAGTAGCGCGGGGCACGAAGCGGTGATAGAAATTCACCATTCCAAGGAATTCCTGCAGGGCCTTTATGGAGCGGGGACGCGGAAACGTGGCGATGGCCTCGACCTTGGTTGGCAGCGGCACGGCCCCGTTCTTGGTGATGTGGTGGCCCAAAAAATCAACGGCCGTCGTGCCGAAGTGGCATTTGGCCGGGTTGACGATGAGGCCGTGCTCGCTGAGGCGCCCAAACAGTGTTCGGAGGTGGAGGAGGTGCTCAGCCCTGGACGTGCTGGCGACGAGGATGTCGTCCAGGTAAACGAAGAGGAATGGCAGGTCGCGCTGCATGCCGTCCATAAGGCGCTGGAACGCCTGAGCCGTGTTCTTGAGGCCAAACGGCATTCGCAGGAATTCGAATAAGCCGAACGGCGTGATGACGGCCGTTTTTGGGACGACGGCTGCCCTGACAGGTACCTGGTGGTATCCCCGTGTTAAATCGATCTTCGAAAAAATGACCCGTCCTGCCAAACAGGCGGAGAAGTCTTGGATGTGCGGGATCGGATACCTGTCGGGGGTGGCAGCGTCGTTAATGTGGCGGTAGTCGCCACATGGGCGCCAGCCGCCCCCTGGCTTTGGGACGATGTGTAGTGGCGAAGCCCACGCGCTATCGGAGCGCCGCACGATGCCGAGGTGTTCCAAAGCGTCGAACTCGGCTTTGGCCATGGCGAGATTGGCTGGGTCGAGGCAGCGGACTCTGGCGTAGACCGGCGAGCCCGTGGTTGGTATGTGGTGCTCGATCCCATGTCATACTGCGACGGCCGAAAACGTCAGCCGCGTGAGGGCCGGGAACTCCGTGAGCAGGCGAGCAAACCCGTTCGCCGCCGGGAGGGCGCATGCCAGCTCGGTCGGCGCGGAGCTGCTCAATGTGCATGCCAGGGAGCTGAAGGTCTCGGCGTTGATGAGGCGACGCCGTTTGACGTCAACCAGCAGCCCGTGTGCGCAGAGGAAGTCGGCGCCGAGCAGAGCCTTCACGCTTTCACCTTCACGCTTGCGGTTACAAAAGTCCAATTAAAGCATTGGCTGCCGAAGTAGAGGGTGACGTTGTGCTGGCCGAAGGTGCGGATGGCCGATCCGTTGGCCGCAACCAAGGAGGGGCCACAAACCGCGGACTGCCTGTCCTGATCGGAGGCGGGTATGACGCTCAGTTGGGCGCTGGTGTCACACAGGAAGCGCCGTCCGGACGCTTTGTCCCTGATGAAATGTAAGTTGCCCGTGTGGCCAGCGCTCATGGCTGGTAATGAACGCCGGCCCGGCAGTTTCCCGACTTGCCGAAGGTGCACGGGGGTTGGCATGTCCGGGCCTTCTGTCCGAATCTGGCATGATAGTAACACCACGCTTGGTCAGGTGGAGGCCCCGGTCGTCGTGCTGGAGGTGGTCGGCGCAGGTCGCACAACATCTGCCTGCAACCATCTTCTGGTGAAACTGCCAAAATCAAGACTCTCTGCTCACCTTCACGCTTTCATTCCTCTTTTCTCCTACCTCTGGAACGAACTCCCTCACTCTCTTCAATCCCACTCCTCCCTCCAGGTCTTTAAAACAGCTCTTCACCACCATCTCTTATCTTCCCCCATCCAGGACCATGATCTTTTATACTCCCCGTTAAAACATCCCAAATCAACCCCTTGAAATATCCAACTTCCTTCCTGAAATTCCTAGTCGTGTTCCTTTGCTTTAATACCGTGTACCCCTTCCCCCTCCCCCTCCCCCACCCCAGCCCCAGCCCTCTCCCTTCTACATATCTGCGGACGTCCCTGTTCTTTATTGTTGTTGTGCTTATATGCTTTCCTCTCTACCCCCCTCTTGTCCCCCGCTCCCTTTATTTAAAGTGTGTTTTTTGGGTCCGTGCACGTTTTCGTGTGTAATGTATTCACTCTTTCACGAACCTTGACTGTGTCCCCCAAAAAAAAAAAAAATGAAGAAAGCCTGTACATGTGCACAAGTTTTGGAAAATCTTTTAATTAGTCATCCACCGTGGAAGTAAAATAATGAGTTCACAATGTTCAATTGATGGTTCTTTTTGAAAAAGAGAATTTATGACCATAATTATAAGGTAATGCAGAACTCTAGAGACCATGTGATTGCTGCAAAGCATTTTGGGCTAGTACTAAAAAAGTGATGAGCATTTTGTTTTCATCTCTATGTTTCAAAGCTTTGCAATGTAAAAACTGCTCGTATAAGATAACAGATCACAGAGTCTCTTGTTTGCCATCTACTGATCACTATCTGTTGTTTACTTGTAAAATCCTCAATGTCAACAGGACGAGGCATGAATTGTGATTTCCCCATAAATTGGCACATCTGTTTATTTCACTGTATATAAGTGGTTCATTTGAAACATTTCACGAGAGAGGATGAACGTGCGCATGTGCTGACCCTGTGTTGTTTTGGCACCTCTCTCCATGTGCACGTATTTAATAAATGATTCAACCAATCTGTGAACTGGTATGACTTGATCGAGGTTCGAGTTATTCCGCGACAGTAAATGGTGATGGGGATGGAATCGCAAAACCCTGCATGTGATGGGGGGAGGAGGGGTAGGGCATGAGGGTGGAAAGGCGTGAGTAGAGTGGAGTGGTTCAGCTGAGGTGATGCAGATGTGAATGGCTGCCTAAATGTGAATGGCCGCCTAAAAAGGGAAGGTAAGAGAACCTTGCTGAGATTCTTTTCCTGTCCTTTTTGTTGTGTCACATTCGCTGAAGTCGTGCTCCCCATCTGTGAACCCAACGGGTGACGCGATCCTGAGAAATTGAGTAGAATTATTTATTTTTAGGGAACAGGTTGTGGAAACCCATCATTCTAATGTAATATAGTATCGAAATCCCTGGAGCTTCAAGCTCACAGGATCCTAGAAGTCATTTAAGTGTGGGAACCAAGGGGCTCCTGCTGATTTCTGAAATCCTTGTAAATTTGTTATAGGATCAGAGTTCGTATAGGGACTTGGACCCATATGCAAACAATATGCAAACACGGGTCATTGACCCGTTTAGGTTTAGGGATTTGAAATCCTGCTGATCCGAATGTTCCATTGCACTAAAGGTCTGGAATCCCGTGGCATTGCTCAGTATATGATTGTGGCTGTGCACTTTTGTGAGTGAATTGTTTGATTGACAAACTGGGCATTAAGCGAGATAAGATGAAGGTCTCGGTGTACCCCATAACTCCTAAAGCAGGGGTTCCCAACCTTTATTGTGTTATGGCCCCCTTGGCTCCCAGAGCACATCCCCAGCACCCACCTCCCTTTCACGAGGGTCGAGCGGCAGAGCACATGTAAGCAGGCTAAGGGGGTCTGGGGGCATGGCCCCCCAATTTTTTGATTTCTAGATGCTCTGTGGTGCAATGGTGCATTCTGAGAGGTGTTTTTTACTTTAAATGGCTATTTTGTTTGTATGAGAATTGGTAAATTATTACACAGAAAATGAGGATTTCCAAGTAGCCAACATGAACTTTTTGTTCCATCATTTTTTTCTGTTCCTTACTGGCTCCCAACTACATCGTTTTTGGAAGAAGCAAACAAAGCAACATCACTCGAATGATGCATGTTTGATATGAGATTTTAATATTATCAGTAGCAACACTATGGACAGCATAAAATAGAACTGTCACACAAGAAAATAGTATGAAAAGGTTCCAAGTCAAGAATATGTGAAAACTAAAAACCTCTGTTGTGTCTGTATTTAACGCAGTGTGTTATAATCTCACAAAAAGAAACTCAATTCGACAACAACTCAGGTAATCAAACCTCGGGATGTGGTGCATGCACCGTAAAAGTGAATTAAAAACTCAGTGGGATGGCTGTAATTGCATTTTAGCTACCAATTGGGGTATTCACGGTTGAGTCACAGTCATGGCGCAGAGGAGGTCATCTTCCACATGGAGCCGATTACACTGTTTCGATTTGATATTCAATAGCATGGAAAACCCCACTTCACAGAGATAGGTAGACGAGAATGGTTGAAGCACCTGAATAGCTATCTGGCTGATATTAGGGTAGCGACCCATTCCCACCCAAAACTCCGTCAAGCTCTTCTCTTCGAATGTGTCTTTGGAAAATGAATCGTTTCGGAGATCCAGGAATTCATCTTGCATTGCCTCCGGCATGCTCTCCATACAAAGGTTGACAGAAAAATGATTCCTCACAATTTTTTACCTCATTGTCATCTAAATCAGGAAAATACCTATGAAATTCTAGCTCCAGTGACAGCAGATGCTCAAGAATGTCATTTTTCAGAACGGGATCAAGCTCTTTTCCCATGCTGTCATGCAATTCAGACATTCTTTCGAACATAGCAATGTTTCCTGTGTTCACTTTCCTGCGCCAGTTTTGGCGCTTGGCAACAAATCCTCTGAGATGATCGTGGAAAAGAATAATATTCGTCGCTCTTCCTTGGAGCTTGAGGTTCAGCTGGTTCTGCTGCTTGAAAATGTCAGCAAGATAAGCAAGTCGTGCGTTCCACAATTCTTTGTCGTAATGCTGCAGGAGGTCATGTTTTCCTTGAAGATTCAAGAATGTTTGACTTCCGCATGAAGTTCAAAGACGCGGTTCAGAGCATTCCCGTTCGATAGCCAGCATACAGCAGTATAGTACAGCAATGTTTCATGTTCCGCGTTCATGTCTTTGCACAGCTCCTTGAACATTCGGGTGTTGAGAGCCCCTGCCTTGATGTAGTTAACAATCTTGATTACGACTTCAAGAACTTTCTTCAATGAAAGAGGGAGAGTCTTACAAGCCAGGGTGTAGCGATGAATCATACAGTGGGTTCCTTTCGCTTGTGGTGCCAGCATCTTCACTTTTGCTTGGAATCCGGATTTGGAACCAAGCATGGCAGGAGCACCGTCAGTACAGATGCCGCATACATTCTCCCACTGAATTCCTCCCGCATCGATGAACAACTTCATTTTTTCCATGCCGTCGTTAGCTTTTGTCGTTGTTTCCAGGGCACTGCAGAACAATAATTCTTCCTTGATATCATCTCCCTTGACATAGCGAACGAATCCCAGTAGCTGGGAGCAGGAACTAACATCGTTCGATTCATTAAGTTGAAAAGAAAACAAGCCGAAAGGCGCCGCATTAATCTCATTGATGATCTGTTGTTTCACATCTTCCGACATGTCACGGATACGACGCTGCACTGTGTTATTCAATAAAGACACCTTTTCAACTTTGCGAGCCTCTGCCTTTCTGAGAACCCGTTTGACAATGAGGAGGGTACAAGGCTTGATGAGTGTCTCCCCAATGGAGTGGGGTTTTTTCTTCTTTGCAATTTCAAGAGAAACTTCATAAGAAGCCTGGGCAGTTGCTACATTTTGTTGTTGAAAAGCTCCTCCCTCATCCAACTTCTGTCGCTTTAAATATCTTTCATGCCGCTTGAAAAATTCGGGATCCTGCTTTGCAAGTTGTGCATGATTCATCTCGAGGTGCAACTTCAACTTGGATGGCCTCATGGATTCAGTACTCAAAACCTTGTGACAAAGCACACATTGTGGTTTCTATTGGCCAGACATGGTAATGGACGTGAATCAAAGCTGTATGTATTCGTCAAGATATTTTCTTTTTTTACACCCAAAAGCCATAACGTCAAATCTGCAATAGGGAAAAAACAAAACAATATCAAAGTGAAAACAATATTGTTATAGATCGCGGTTAGGATGTTATAGACCGAGCGGTGGTTTAAAACCGCGACCTAACAAAACTCATCCGATTCCACCCGAACGTTGGTTGTATCGCACCCCAGCTGCTCAATGAGGGAAAAGACAAAAACGACGAATGCAAAGAGGAAAACGAAGGCAAAGAAAGGTTTGGAAATACTACGGAATTTATTGACTATTTACACACAAGCAAAAAGAAAGCAGTCACGTTTATTTACAAGCACATCAGACGCAGGTGACACAGGGAAAATACTAGCTTATCTAACAGTCTTAATTAACCCAGGACAGAACAAACAGAACACTGACTCACGCGGGGAATTGCAGAAATCGCAGGATGTGGAGGGCTGGAGGGAGAGGGATGTCCAAAGGGGGGTCCCGCAGCACAACTGGCGCGTTTAGCAGCCGCCGTTCAGGCCAGGCCCCATGCTGCGGTTTTAGCTGCTGTTTTGGCTGCCGTGTACGTCGCGTGCTTTTCCAGGCCTTCTCCCACTCGTCTGGTCCAAACCCTCACTCTTTCTTCTTTTCTCTCACTCCTCACCACCGCAACCACTGACCCTCCTCTGGCAACCGACTCAGACCAACTCATCTCTCTGGGGAACGCCCCGCGGCGGGTTATATAGGGCCCGCCCCTCAACCTTTGCGAACCTCCCCCAAGCGTTCTCTCTCCGCCCTCTCAAGCCAAACCCCTTGTTCATGGTTGGTCGAGCGGGGCTGGTTCACTCCTCCCCCTCTATGACGAGGTGGAGACACGCCTTTCTTCCCCAACCCTGCCTCGTGGCCAATGGCGGCAATTGGATCGGAGGGGAGGTAATATGGGCAATCGAGGCTCAGCAGTGACGAGAGGGGATGTAATATGGAAATGGAGGTTTCGGGGATGGGAAGGAAGGGGGATCTATTCTCTTTCACTGGTGCAATGGAGTACTTCAATTAATGGGAGACACAGCCTTACCCTAAAACACAGAATAAGAGATAACTATCAACAGGTATATTCTATTACTTGGCTGACGTGTATGCTTGCGGACTATGGGACGCCCTTTTGGTCTTTACACAGCTCCGGAGGCAGGAGGCACAGAATAAACAATAATCACAATAATAAAGCACACAATAAAAAAATACACAGTCCTCATATCCGCAACACTGCACCCTCCTCCTCTTAGGCACGTCCCGGGCCTATAACTTTTACCCTTAGTGTGACACGTAGGTGTAGTTCCCTCTACTTTTAACCTGACCCTGAGTGCGACAGTTTTAAAACATAAATAAATGTGTCCCGCTGCTCCATTGCACCCTGCCTAACAGACTTACGCCCACAGTTAACCGAATTGCGGAATGGTCTTCAAACTATACACTGACGGTGGGAAGCATTATTTACAATTGACGCTATTTTTATTTACAAAACTAACCCAGGACCTGTAATTGTTCTTTCGGGGGGGGGGAGACAGTCTGCTCTGCATCAATGCACCATGAAAGCACTTATAACGCACCAACACACCCTCAAGCACCAATCAGTGCAGTCACCACTGTTCAATGAATGTTCAATAAAAATAAAATCAACAACCCCTAACCCTGCAGGTGATCTCTTGCTCTTCGGCTCCCTCTGCTGGTGATTATCATTTGTCTTCCAGATGTTGTCATTTCCATTTTGCTTTGCTTACTGGCGGCCTATTTTCAATAAAGTGTGCCCAATGTGTCCCTTTTTTTATTTGATTTTATTTATGGCCCACAGGGCCGACTAGTGTGGTTCACCTGTGGGGCATCGGTGCCCTGGGGCCAAGGTCCGCCAGCGAGATTTCGGGCCCTCATGGCCGGTTCCAGCAGAGGGGCCATGCCCCAACCCATGGGGTCCATAAGTGGTGCTCGGCCACAGACATGTGGTCCATAATGTGGTGCATCGATGCAGACAGCTGGTTCTGGGAATTTCGGGCGCACAATGGCCGACCCACGCACGCTCCCCTCGGCGCCCAACGGCGCACAGGTCATGTGGGAGACAAAAGGGGAAAGACAATTGAGCGAGGGGTAAGGTCACAAGGGTACACATCAATAAGGCAATGCAAGGCGAAATGCGTACGGAGGGCGAAGTGAGAAAGCTCGTCCCTACCGTACGTCACCCCCCTGTCACCTAGCCTACCCTTGCCCTTACCCCATATGTACAAAAATCTACACATTTACAAATTCGTCACTACTGTCACGTCTTCCCCATATTTCCCCTATACCAAATTCGTCTCCACAATCCCTCTACTTCAAAATTTGCCATCACCAAATTCATCATCAATCCTCATAAGGAGGCAGAGATGGAACATCAAAGCACAATGTCACACCCACGTCATGATGCGTCTCACCATCCAAACATTTGCACAATAAAAATAACAAAACATGGCATGGTGCGGAGTACCTGTCACCTCAGGTGAGTGGATGCAGATGGTGCGAGGAGATCCTTCATCCTAACTATCCTCTAAATGATTTTAACACACTTTACACTACCCGGGGTCTTTCTCCGGCCAAACCATTGGCCCTCTTACACTATGGGTTCTAAAAACCAATTCCCATTGGCCAAACTGTGGTGCTCTTCAATTTGGGGTCTCACTCCCCCGATTCATCTCCCGGTGCCCTCGCACAATTTCTGGGCCGCGACGTGTAACTCTCCCAGCAGGTCTACCCACCTGCACACCCCCACCACTGCAGTTGCCTCCGAGCTTACCTGCTCCTTACCCTAACCTAACTACCTGGGGAAGGCCCTCTGGCGCTCTCCCCACTCGGTGCCCTCTCTGGCACTGGGCTACCCGGGTCCGTGCTCCGGATCCTCGGGCCCCATCCACAACTCTACCGGCTCCCAGAGCCCACCTGCGGCCTCACCTGGCCGACATCCTCACAGTGGTGGAGTGCCCAACCAACTACACACACTAACAGGCTACACGCCCAGCCATTTCCACAACACTAATGCACCCATCCAAATACCATTCTGTCACCCGCACCACAGATGCCAATATCCACCCACAATTTACCTGTACCCTCTACCTAACACTTACACTACCCGCCCCGGGTATCCGTGATGGGGGTCCACTCTTCCCCCATTCACACCTTCGCACCATCCACTCCACTCCACAATTTCCACCATTCTCACTCCACGACCATCCATTCCACTACTCCATACCATTTATTCCATACAACCATTTATTCCACACACCTGTCCTCCATTCACCTGTCGTTGCACACCTGTGCAATCCTACCTGGTGCCACCTGCACCCTCCTCCTCTTCCTGGACCAGTTGGTCAACACAACACACAATCACCACTACTCCCTCATACACTGCTCCACACACCTGTTCAGTTGCACACCTGTGCTCTCACACCTGGTGCCACCTGCACCCTTCTCTCCCCAAGCGCATTCGCGCTGATCCACAACACTCATTACTCATACACTGTTCCACACACCTGTCCAGTTGCACACCTGTGCAATCACACCTGTTCAATTCTCACACACACAGCATCATCTCAGCTAACTACTCCCCTCTGAAACTTGCGCTCCCCAGTCGTCCCTTTAAACTATTGCGCTCCCTCGTCATTATCATCCCTACTAATCTACCTGCGTTCCCACTACAGGTATCAGTCACTAACTAACCTTAACGTCACCTAATGTCATCTTCTAGGGCCCTATCAATATAACCTAACCCACCCAGGCTAGTTTTCACTGCCATACACCCCATAAACTATTGCGCATTTGCCCCACCTGTGAGGGATGGTGGATTTGCCATCCCACCACATCGGGGGTCTCTCACTATCAATTTTTTTCGTCCAGATTCCAACCAATTCAAAAATTTTTCATTTACTGCCAATTCTACCCACTATTATAAATTTCGTATCAGATCACTACCATCATCATCCGTCTACTTATTACATCCTCTCGGTGCGCCGTGACATCATTAAACTCGGTTCGTAAAGCCGAGCAATAAATCCGGGTGGTTTGGTTGCCTGCAGGTTGAATCCATCCGGCTTTCGGTTCAAGGGAGGTGGTTTGGTTGGACCGAGGCTCCACGCACCATCTCGGCGCGGCACCTTGCGGTCCCGGGCCCGATGGCTCAATCTCCCCCGGTCGGAACCCCGTCCCCGCGAGGGGGCACCGTTCCGCCTCCTCCCACTCGCCCTTGAACCGGACCGGTCGCCTCGCCCGCCAAAGCCCGGACTCGACCGTGCGGGGCGGGGCCAAGCCCGAATCGGCGACGACGCTTCGAAGAGAAGCGACGCAGCATCGACCCGCGCCGGGCCTCGCACCCAACAAAGCACCCCACGCCCCGAGTGCTCGCATCGGCTATCCGTCGCCCTAACCGCTAACCTGGTTACCATCGATGCTTTACTTGCATGCTTACAAGCATACGCTACCCCTTTCACCCTCACAAAACCTGGCGTTCCAACGCCGTCCGTACATTCCACCAACGTTCTCCCTGTTACACACCACACCTCTCGCGCACACTTTGGTCCACACCTCTCCTCCGTTACGTCCTCCGTAACACTCACCATGGGCGTGCACTCTTGCATCCACCCACTAACGCGCTCACATGGGCTCTCCCACACCCGCGCCATGACCAATTCAGGTGTGCTTTCTCGCACACGTTCCACCACCACCTTACTCTCCGTGTCACACTTCGTACACCCCGACGTGCATTCTCGCTCGCACTCGGTTTCACACTCGCGCTCCGATGTGCCCTCTCGCACCTGCGCCACCACCAACTCACTATTCGTGTCACACTCCGTACACCCCGACGTGCATTCTCGCTCGCACTCGGTTTCACACTCGCGCTCCGATGTGCCCTCTCGCACCTGCGCCATCACCAACTCACCATTCGTGTCACTCCCCGTACACCCCGACGTGCATTCTCGCTCGCACTCGGTTTCACACTCGCGCTCCGATGTGCCCTCTCGCACCTGCGCCATCACCAACTCACTATTCGTGTCACACTCCGTACACCCCGACGTGCATTCTTGCTCGCACTCGGTTTCACACTCGCGCTCCGATGTGCCCTCTCGCACCTGTGCCATCACCAACTCACTATTCGTGTCACACTCCGTACACCCCGACGTGCATTCTCGCTCGCACTCGGTTTCACTCCCACACTTTATAACACACCCACTCGCCGACGCACACTTTTTCCTCACACGCGTGCCATTTCCACTCACACGGGACCCTTCACCAACGCCCGGGTGCTTCCTCGATCCCAAGCGCGGGAAAATTCTTTTGTCGCTAAACATCCTCCTGCAAAATCTACCCGCACAATATACAGCACGACTCACCTTCGGGGTTCTTCTTCCTCCCTGCACCAAAACCTGCAAACTTCCATTTGGATTAGCGAGTACATCATCATGGTTTGAGCAGGGACTTTGTACATTATCCATTTCTCCCTGCAATTCCCGGGCTACCTCCGTCATCTCTTCAATTTTAATTATTCCCGCTACTGCTTTTTCTTTATTAACCTCGGCGACCGCTGGCTCTAACAAAACACCCTCCTCTACCTCGGCGATCGCCGGCTTTTCTAAACCTCGTGTCGCGATTTCTACCCCCGTCATTGTACCCGTGCTTTTCTCCGCTTCGCTCAACCAGCGCTTTTCGACTCGCGTTACCTCCTCGTGCACCCGTGGGACCTGCTCGCCCAACCTGCGGTCAATGTCTTCCTGTATTCTTTTTACCGTGGCGTTTATTTGCTCCTGAAATCCAACCGGGTTGTACCTTGCTTCGTGCCTCGCTTTTTCCGCGTCTAGCCCCTGGGTAGCCATCATTGCATCAAATCCCTTACTGTCACCCCTCAGAGCGGCACTGAAATGCATCATCAAAACACCCCAGTCCATTGGCACTGCGGGTCCGGCTATCGCCGTCACGTACGGGAGGCCGCCATTTTGTGCACCTGATACACCCTCAACCACACCTTCCTTACTCTCCTCCACCATTTTTTTTCCTAAGTCCTGGGTCGATTCTACCCCGTCTATCTCTCCCACCGGCATCCCGTCGCCTTGAACAGCCATGGCGCGATTTCCACAAAATTCAGGTTTTGTAAAACAAAACAAATTTCGTCCGCTCCAAATTTTGACCAAATTTTTTTTTTTCTCTATTCGTTTGTTTTTTTTTAAAATTTGGTCGGGCCTCGAATCCCACTCCCAGACACCAATTGTTATAGATCGCGGTTAGGATGTTATAGACCGAGCGGTGGTTTAAAACCGCGACCTAACAAAACTCACCCGATTCCACCCGAACGTTGGTTGTATCGCACCCCAGCTGCTCAATGAGGGAAAAGACAAAAACGACGAATGCAAAGAGGAAAACGAAGGCAAAGAAAGGTTTGGAAATACTACGGAATTTATTGACTATTTACACACAAGCAAAAAGAAAGCAGTCACGTTTATTTACAAGCACATCAGACGCAGGTGACACAGGGAAAATACTAGCTTATCTAACAGTCTTAATTAACCCAGGACAGAACAAACAGAACACTGACTCACGCGGGGAATTGCAGAAATCGCAGGATGTGGAGGGCTGGAGGGAGAGGGATGTCCAAAGGGGGGTCCCGCAGCACAACTGGCGCGTTTAGCAGCCGCCGTTCAGGCCAGGCCCCACGCTGCGGTTTTAGCTGCTGTTTTGGCTGCCGTGTACGTCGCGTGCTTTTCCAGGCCTTCTCCCACTCGTCTGGTCCAAACCCTCACTCTTTCTTCTTTTCTCTCACTCCTCACCACCGCAACCACTGACCCTCCTCTGGCAACCGACTCAGACCAACTCATCTCTCTGGGGAACGCCCCGCGGCGGGTTATATAGGGCCCGCCCCTCAACCTTTGCGAACCTCCCCCAAGCGTTCTCTCTCCGCCCTCTCAAGCCAAACCCCTTGTTCATGGTTGGTCGAGCGGGGCTGGTTCACTCCTCCCCCTCTATGACGAGGTGGAGACACGCCTTTCTTCCCCAACCCTGCCTCGTGGCCAATGGCGGCAATTGGATCGGAGGGGAGGTAATATGGGCAATCGAGGCTCAGCAGTGACGAGAGGGGATGTAATATGGAAATGGAGGTTTCGGGGATGGGAAGGAAGGGGGATCTATTCTCTTTCACTGGTGCAATGGAGTACTTCAATTAATGGGAGACACAGCCTTACCCTAAAACACAGAATAAGAGATAACTATCAACAGGTATATTCTATTACTTGGCTGACGTGTATGCTTGCGGACTATGGGACGCCCTTTTGGTCTTTACACAGCTCCGGAGGCAGGAGGCACAGAATAAACAATAATCACAATAATAAAGCACACAATAAAAAAATACAGTCCTCATATCCGCAACAATATAAAAAAAAAAAAACTTTAATTTTTAGTATGGTTCAAATTACCCCATGGCCCCCTGAGAAATACACCATGGAACCCCAGGGGGCCATGGCCCCCAGGTTGGGAACCAAGGTCCAAAAGGATATTTTGTTTTGCCACTGGAAGGTGGGGGAATTGTGTGTTTGATTTTGACTGAGTTCGGAAGAATAGAGCTCTTGTTTCTTGTATTTTGTATTTGGACTTGCATTAATTTGCAGATTGTGCAAAGTGTTGTGCTGTTTTAATTTCATACACTAGGTCAGTAGGAGGAGGAACAGACTTTATAAGATGAGTCAGGTAAGTCCGCCTGCAAAAGGAATAGAGGACGGATTGTTCCCACATTTGGTGAAATAGTTTTGTGTGCAAGTACTAGTGTATATGTGTGTAACAGTGCACTTGTTGTGAATAAAGTGGTTTTAAGAGTGATTATTAATTCCTCAGTCGAGACCAGCACGTAAAAGCAGCCTGGCTGTAATGAGTGTCCTCAAGGTCACAGCTTTTACAATCCAGTGTATGACAGTAAACATGCTTGAGATAGAACTGTCCAACCACCAAAAGGGGCTGTGAAAACAACTGACTGATGTAACTCCACATTTGACCTTAGCTGTAACTGAAGGGCTTGCCTCTAAGGAAATTGGTTCCATGGTAACAATGATGAAAGCAGTGCCAAGAGAAGAGAGGCAACTGATGGTTGATTATTTTGGAAAAGATCTCTGGAAGTTGGATTTGTATGGGAAAGAAAAGCGAAAATGATGTCGCCTGCACTTTAAGGAATTGTGCAAATTCCACGGGCAATGATAGGAGTATCATTGGAAGAACTGGAGAAGGTACCTAAACGACTATGGACGACATAGTCAGGTTCACTATGTTAACAAATATAATTTCGTTCAAAATTTTGGGAGATTAGCAAAACTATACATTTTTGGAATATTCAGAGCATGAGGAATCCAAAAATTAATGTTTACATTTGCGTGGACACCTTTGCGAAAATGACACTCAGGACAATGATGAAGATAGTCAAGTTCACTTTGTTAACAAATATAATTTCTTTCAAAATTTTGGGATGAGCAAACCTGTACATTTTTGGAATCTTCAGAGCATGGAGAATCTGAAAATCAATGTTGGCATTTGCACAGACACCTGCATGGCCGCCATTTTGGATTTTGAAAATGGCCGCCATAAAATACATATTTTGCGTGATCTCGGCTTCTAGTCAACCTAGAGACTTAATTAAATATGCTAATCCTATGTTTTCTGGGTCAAGGAATCCAATAAAGGCCTCAAAATAGTGCTCAGGATTATAGAAAAGCAACAAACAAAGGTAATTGAAAACCATTGTCTTTATATTTGTGATATAATGTTTTTTTTTTTGTTTTTTTTTGTATACAAGATCGAGGCTCGTGAAAGAGCTCACATTAATCACACAAAAAGACAAACCGACACACAAAACACAAAAAACAATGGGAGCGGCAGACAAGATGGGGAGAGAGGCGGAAGGACACAAACACAACATTTGAGAGCAGGGACATCGGGAGGACTTGGGGGGAGGTGGGAGAGGAATAAAACATATGAACACTGCAAGGACTCTGGGGTGAATTACTGGGGGTAGAAAAGATCAAGGTATTCGATGGGGGAAGATAAGAGATGGTGGTGAACAGCTGTTTTAAAGACCTGGAGGGGGGAGTGGGATTGAAGGGAGTGGGGTAGTTTGTTCCAGAGGCGGGAGAAAAGAGGAATGAAAGAGTGAAGGTGAGCAGAGAGCCTAGACTTTGGCAGTTTAACCATAAGAGGGTTGCAGGCAGATCTTGTGCGACCTGAAGGAATATTGGGGGGACAGAGCACAGAGAGAGCTGGGGGAGCAAGGCCGGAGAGGAGTCGGTAGAAGACAGAAAGACCACCAACCTGCCTGCGGTGAGTGAGTGAAAGGCCCTCGGAGTTGACTTCATCGCAGGAGATTCCAATGATTCTGAAAGCTTTGGCCTCAACAGCGTGAAGCCGAGCAAGGTGTGAGGCAGGAGCACCAGCCCAGAGGGGGGAACAGTATTCCATTGAGCTGCGGATGAAAGCCTTGTATGTGGTGAGGAGCTCAGGTGTGCCAAGGAAGGACTTCACACGATGGAGGATGCCCAGTCGGCGAATGGCTTTGGAGGCCAGCTTGGAAATGTGGTTTTCCCAAGAACGATCATGGCAGATAGTGAGACCCAAAAGCTTGAGCGACAGAACTTCTTGGAGAGGCTTGTTGAGAAAGTAGATGGGAGGGTTTTCCAGTCGGTCCTTTCGGAGAGACATTGTAAGAGTGTGAGATTTGTCAGGATTGAAAGACATGTTCCACTTGTTTGACCAGTCTGTGATTTTTTCCAGGTCTGCAGAGAGTGAGGAGGCTGCAGACTGCCGATCTGAGGGATGAGGAATGGAGCGGCAGATAGTGGAGTCATCAGCAAAGAGATAGAGAGGATTTTCCAGAGAGTCAGAGAGATCATTGATGAAGACCAGAAATAGCACAGGGCCCAGAACACTACCTTGGGGAACTCCAGCCAGAACAGGCAGGGAAGATAAAAGAAATCCATTCAGGGCCACACGTTGCCTAAGACCAGAGAGGAAATCCGCAAGCCATGAGTGGAGATTTCCCTGAATACCATAGGAGGTGAGTTTGGTGAGCAGAGCTGGGTGCCAGACCGTATTGAAGGCACGTGATATGTCAAGTGAGACGGCTCTGATTTCCTGTTTGGCATTGAGGACCTCCATCCATTGTTGAGACAGCAGAAGCAACATGTCCAGAGTAGAATGACCTGGTCTGAATCCAAATTGATGATCAGAGATCAGGCCATTGGAGAAGAGGAAGGATTTGATATCCGAAGCAATGATGGATTCCATGACTTTGCTGATAATTGGGAGCAGACTGATTGGTCTGTAGTTGCAAGGATCTGTTTTTGCACCTTTTTTGTGTAAAGCAGTAATGTTTGCTGATTTCCAAGATGCTGGCAGATGACCTTGAGCAAAAGAGAGGGTCAAAATAACAGAGAGAGGGTGAGATAGAGCGGCAGAGCAGAATTTTAGGACCCGAGGGCTGATGCCATCTGGTCCAGTTGCAGAATCAGAGTCGAGGTTTGATAAAAACTTCTCCACCTTGTCAGGAGAGAAGGACACAGAGTCCAGGAGCAGTTGGGTTCGACTGGGAAAGGTGGGAACAGAGAGAGATGGGTTTGGGACACAATATTTTGAGGCAAACACAGAGTTGAGGCATTCGGCTTTGTCACGTGCGGTGTCAACTGTGTAGCCATTTGAGGTAAGGGAGGGGATGGAGGGGGAACAAACACCAGAAACGGATTTGACCAGACGCCACCAGGATTTGGAGGAAGGAGACAGGTTTGAGAGTTCAACCTTGAGTGTGGAGAGATAGTGCTTCCTGGCACTCCTGAGGGTAGAAACACACTTGTTTCGAGCTTGGTGGAAGGAACTGAGATTGCCGTCAGTTGGATTTGCCTTCCAAGACACAAAGGCAAGTTGTTTCAGGGCAACTGCCTCACCACAAGATTCATTGTACCATGGATGGGAGGAAGGGTAAGACAACGGAAGACGAGATGGGATAAATCTGTGCATGAGAGAGAGCAGTTTGCTTTGAAAGAATTCCCAGGAAGAATTGATGTCAGAGGCATTAGAGATGGGAGACCAGTCCAGTTGATTGATGGCTGCTTGCAGACCGTGCCAGTTGGCCTGAGTGAAATGCCAGACTCGTCGGCGCTGAGGAGGCTCTCTGAGAATGGCCAGTGAGATGTCCACTTTAACAAGCACATGATCAGAAGAACCGATTGGAGCAGAAGAAGAGCAGCAGACATTTGCAGGGAAGTTAGTCATAACCAAGTCCAGAAGAGAAGATACTCCATTGACTAAGACCCGGGTTGGGAAATTGACAGATTGTGTCAGTCCCAATGAGTCGCAGAAGTCCTTTGCTGAGGTGCCATGGCTGGTGAGAGATGAACCCACACCCAGCCAGTTGGCATGATGACAGTTGAAGTCGCCACATATGAGGAAGAGAGAGTTTGGATAAGTTGATAGAAGTTGGTCCATGTTGTCCGACAGAGAAATGTAAATGGAGTCATCACTGTTTGGAGGACGGTACAGAACACATATGAACAAAAGGTGGGAGCGGAGAGGAAGCCATAGCCAGAGGTACTCCTGTGGGTGGGGTGGAGAGAGGGCAGTGCAGGGAGAGTGAGGAAGAGAGTTTTTGATAAAGATGGCCACCCCACCACCAGGACGAGGCTCAGGTCTATCGTACCGGAGGAGGGAGTAACCAGGAAGAGATATTAAGGAATCGGAGACATCTTGAAGGAGGAAAGTTTCTTGTAAGCAGATCAAGTCTGGATTTTCAGAAGCAACCTGAATGGAGAGATCAATCAGGTTTGAGCGAAGGCCCCGGATGTTTGAGGTCCATACCGTTAGTGAGGAGAGAGGGGAGCATCGGGTGCAGGACAGGGGAGGGGAGGGGTAGGGTCAGATGAAGGGTGAGAGGGGATGTAGGAAGAGCAGTTGATTGTGTGTCAGAGATTACAGAAGAGTTACAATAAAGGGAAGGATGAGCAGGGCGAAAGGTTTGATGGTGATGGAATGAGGCACAGTGAGAGTTTGTTTGAGGGGGTGCAGAGGAAAGTAGAAGGTTGGGGGAGGTGGAGGTATGACATAGAAGGGAGACGAAGTGGGGAGGAGGTGGCAGCTTTGAGAAGGAGGTGGGAGGACGGAGAATTTGGGAGGGATGGTTGGGGGGGGAGATTTGAAGGGGAGGGGCAAGGGGGGAGTTTAGAAAGTGGATGATTAATGAAAGATGAACAAATATAACAAATTGGGTTTGTTGTGATTTTCAAGTTCGCGATTCGTTTAAGAACGATGGATGAGGGATGGAATGAATGAGAATTTAGAGCATGGAGTGATTTGGAATCATTAGAGATTGAATATTTTTTTGAAATGGAATGAGTTGAAGAGGAAATTGAAAGGAGCCTTTTAAATAAGAAGAAAAACAGCATGTTGTAATAAACCACTGAATAAAACACTGAAGGGGATAGTTGAAACATATTTAAACAGAACTGTGAAGAACAATCTTATATTCACAAAAATACCAATGGGGAGAGGAAGCCTAGAGCGACGAACACGAGTCACTTGAACAGGGCAAAAGGTGGAAGGCAAGCGGAAAATGGGGGCG
The DNA here is from genome assembly GCF_964187855.1 of Myxine glutinosa. Lineage (NCBI taxonomy): Eukaryota > Metazoa > Chordata > Myxini > Myxiniformes > Myxinidae > Myxine > Myxine glutinosa. The sequence goes on along the minus strand of NC_136261.1, from coordinate 380,898,418 downwards.
GGGCGAGACAGCGCACATGGGCAGAGGCAAAAGCACACGAGGGGAAAGGGGAAAAAAAAAAAATTATTTGTTTTTGGGGGGGGGGTGTGGGGGTTACAACGTTAGACAAATAGTAGATGTTTGGTGAAGCTTGGTGGAGAAGGGGAAATCAAAAAAGCTAGCAAAACAGCGAAGGAAGGAACAACCTTCGTCGGGGGAAGCCTGAGGCTGCAACTGTGAAGATATTGCATTACATAATACATGATCTTGCAAGTCCTTTGAAGTTATAGGTTGTTATAGGAAGTTATAGGTAGTATCAGATTGAACTATAAGTCCTATACACAGGATCTATGAGGTCTATACCGTTCAGGAATATGCTTTTACAGATCTTCATCACTGTCCTGAGTGTCATTTTCGCAAAGGTGTCTACGCAAATGTAAACATTAACTTTTGGATTCTTCATGCTCTGAATATTCCAAAAATGTACAGTTTTGCTAATCTACCAAAATTTTGAACGAAAAAACATAGGGAACCTGACTAACACATCCAAACGTCGTAGGGCAGATTAAGGGGGCACAGCCGTTAACAATCAAGATCGACCCTACAAAACAATTGCCACGATGAAACCAGTAAGTAAGCAGTTTCGGAGGATTGAGAAATGGCGAGTACCAAGTGCATATCTACACCAACTAAACAAGTCCCTACATTGGATGACATCGGAATTCTGCAGGATGCCATGACTGATCAGAAATGCGCTAGGTGGGTCAATCATGGATGTTTCCTTCACGATTATTTTAAGGTATGGATGTCTAGCCACGGCGGTGTAATACCGCTGCAAGCCATGTAACCATGGTTGGCTCATATAACTCATGAGCAAAGGGGGAATGGTATCCATGGTATCTAAGGAATGGTATACACTGGGATTTATTCCAGTGGCAGACCAGTGTTGCAAAACGTGTATGATTGGCCCGCAACATAAAGTAGGGGGAGCACAAGGAATAGACGGTCAAGGGGCACGTCCACCATCAATGGGACTGTTTGGACACATGCAAATGGATTTTATTGAAATACCTCAATGCGTTCTCTTTATGTAGCACTAACCAGAACTGTGTGAGCATTTCATTTGAAGGTGAAGGAAGCCCTTCCGGAAACAGCAGCTGAGGACTGCCATAAGTTTCAAGAGGGCATATGTGAACTCAGAAAGCCAATAGGAGAAGGATTCTTCTTCGGATACTCGCTGAGGATGCTGATGTTTGTACTCAGACTGAGACTGGTTTTACTAGTGATTGTGCTTTACTTGGTTAATGGGGAATTTACTATACAAACGAAACAAAGAAATACAACAGCGGATTTGAATATGTAGGTGTATAGTAATGGAGAAAGGAAGGATATAACAAATTTGTGGCCAGTTATAACCCTACCTATCATTTTGCAAAGATGCCCCTTTATTTGACTATCCAGCAACAAGTGAAAGGTTATTTGTGCTGGGCCCACCTCAAACTGCACAAGGCTGTAGATTCATGGGTAATTGCACTTGCCAATATTACTTGCATTCTAGGGAGTGCTTCAGTGTAACTGCAGTGTTGGGGAGAGAGAGGGAGGTGGAACCTCACCTGGCCGAACCATTCTCCATACCTTCTCTACACACTTACCAATTCGTCACTAATGTCACGTTTACAATTAACAAGTGACGTTAATTGTATTTACAAAACGCAACCCAGGACCTGCGATTTCTTTTTGGGGAAACAAAAAGAAAATCCTGTGGGAGGGGAGGAGACAGCAGGCACTGCATCAACGCACCAGCACCAATAATCACCAAAACGCACCGCAGTGCACCTCAGTTCAATAAAACAAACACACTGTTGGTGGTCTTGCTCTTCGGCTCCCTCTGCTGGCCGATGTTCTTCCAGATGTTGTCATTCTTGATGGCTTGCTGCCTAGTTGTAATGATAATAAATAAAAACACAAACCGTGTCCATTTTTATTTATGGCCCACAGGGGCCGAATATGGGTGGTTCACCTGTGGGCTTGGTGCCACCTCACCGGGTCTGCAAGCAAGATCTTGGGCCATCGTGGCCGGTCCCAGCAGAGGGGCCATGCCCCAACCCGTGGGGTCCATGAGTGGTGCTCAGCCACAGACATGTGGTCCATAAGTGGTGCGTGGATGCAGGCAGCTGGTTGCGAGAATTTCGGGCACACAGACGCGGCCTCTCGCACGCTCCCCCTCAATGCCCAGAGAGCACGATCCTCGGGTCTTGGAAGGAAGACAGAGATGACAGGTTAGCGAGGGGTAAGGTCACAGGGGTACACATCAATGAAGGTAATGCAAGGTGAGGTGCGCCTGGAGACTGAGCGGAGAAAAGCTCATCCCTATCGTACGTCACCCCACCCGTCACCTGTTCTACCCTTGCCCCTTACCCCCGTATTTACAAAATCTACACACTTACCAATTCGTCACTAATGTCACGTCTTCCCCATATCTCCCCTATACCAAATTCGTCACAATCCCACCAATCCAAAATTTGCCATCACCAATTCATCATCAATCCCTCTTAAGGAAGGAGAGATGGAACATATAGCACAATGTCACACCCACATCATGATGCGTCTCACAATCCAAACATTTGCACAAAAAGAACCAAACCATGGCATGGTGTGGAGTTCTGTCACCCCAGGTGAGTGGATGTAGATGGTGCGAGGAGATTCTTAATCCTAACTATCCTCTAAATGACTTTAATACACTTTACACTACCTGGGGTCTTTCCCTGCCAATCCATTGGCCATCTTACACTCTATGCAGTTTTAAGAACCAAATTCCCATTGACCAAACTGTGGTACTTTATCAATTTGCAGTCTCACTCCCCTGGTTCATCTCCCTGTGCCTTTGCACAATTTCAGGACTGGGTCGTGTGGCTCTCCCAGCAGGTCTACCCACCTGCACAGCTCCACCACTGCAGTTGCCTCCGAGCTTACCTGCTCCTTTCCTAACCTATCTGGGGAAGGCTCTCCCTGGCGCTTACCCCCCTCGGTGCCTTCTCTGGCACTGGGCTACCCGGGTCCTTCCTCTGGATCCTGGGGCCCCATTGAACTCTAACTGGCTCCCAGAGCCTACCTGCGGCCTCACCTGGCCGACATCCTCACAGTGGCGGAGTGCCCATTTAACTACACACACTAACAGGCCACACCCCCAGCCATTTCCTCGTCACTAATGCACCCATCCAAACACCATTCTTCCACATGCACCACAGATGCCAATATCCAACCACAATCTACCTATACCCTCTACCTAACTCTTAAACTACCCTCTCCGGGTATTCATGATAGGGGTCCATCCTCCCCATACACTCCCTTCGCACCAACCACTCCACATTTTCCACCATACTCTCTCCACACCATCCATTCCACACTTCATGTATTCCATACCATTTATTCAACCATTCTCCATACCCCTGTTCACTCACTTGTACACCTGTGCTCACACACCTGGTGCCACCTGCACCCTCCTTCCTCCCAGGCTTCTTCATTCACTCAATACAATGCACAATCACAATTATTCCTCATACACTGCTCCATACACTTCCATGCTCAAGACAACCCACAGTCACACTTTTCACCATACACTTCTAACTCTCCAAACCATTGCCTCAGGCACCTAAATTCTCCCACGCTCATAGACACATCTTTCCCGAGCATTGCCTAGCAATTCCTCATTTGCTCAATACTAAGACTCTCACACACCCACGGCATCATCTGATCTATCTGGTGCCCTTATAACTTGGTGCTCCCCATCTTCCCTTTAAACTAAGCACATACCACGTCATTAACAACCATTCTAACCTCTCTATGTCCCCGACTACCTGTACAATGTCGCTACTTACCTGTACAGTTACCTATGGTCATTTCTCTAGATCTCTATACAATTATCCAAACCCTCCCTCGGCGAGCTTACACTGCCAAACCCCATAGCTAGTGCTCATGTGCCCCGTGTGAGGGATGGTGGATTTGCCATCCCACCACCTCGGGCATCTTCCATTATCAATTTTTCCCATTCAATTCCAATTCTTGCCAATCCAAAATTTGCCAATCATCTGCCAATCAAATTTTGCTGATCAATTTTTGCCAATCATCAATTCCCTATCCCTACCAAATGTCCATTAACTTGAGCCTCGGTGCGTCGTTACATTCGCAAAGCTCGGCTTCGCCAAGCCGAGCAATGAACGTGGGTGGTTCGTTTCCTGCAGTTGGATCCGTCCGGCATTCGGTTCAGGGGAGGGGGTTTGCTCGGGCCGAGATTCCAAGGCCCACCTCGGCACGGAGCCTTTCGGTCTCCCGCCCGATGGCCCGATCTCGCCGAGCCAGAACGCCACAACCACAAGGGGTCGCCGTGCCGACCCTTCCTACCTGCCCTCGACCCGGACCGCCCGCTTCGCTTAGCGAAGCACGGACGCGACAGTGCAGAGCGAGGTGCGGCGTGGATCGCGCACGGCGGTTCCTTTGAAACTGCCGTGGTTACGATCCCCGCTGGTTCCCGCAGCACCCAAAGCCTGGCACGAACTGAGGGCTCGCGTCGGATAACCGTCGACCGAACCGCTGCTCCGTTTAACGTCGATGCTTCAATTGCATGCTCACACCATGCTTTCCGTTCCTTATTCACACATCCAGGTGTCTCCATACACTTCGTTATTGTACCTTCTCTTACACACCACCCAGGTACACTCATTACGCTCACAGACTTCGTCACACACCTGACCACCGCACACCTTGGCACACACTCATCGTTCGCACACATCATCAACACACCTCTTCGTGCCCACTCCTCGGTCACACCCTCTGTGACAACCATGGGTGTGCACTCTTTTGCACACACAATCACGCGCTTCCATGTGCCCTCTCGCACGGGCCCCAACACCAACTCAGGTGTATATGCCCGCACACGCTCGACCATTCCAGGTGTGCATCCTTTCATTCCAGGTGTACATTCCTTCTCTCCTGCCACAACCAACCCGTACTCCATGTCACTCTCACCACCACACTGTCGTGCATTCCTTCTCACTCTCCATAGTCGGACCTCCTTGCACACCTCTTCCTTACACACACTCTGCACCTGTCGCACACCTCATCAGCGGCCTCTCACAAACGCCCGGATCTAAACCAACACCCAAGCCCCTTGAATCTCCCCTCACACCATATACATTTCCGATTATATCACCACTCACCTCGGCACCTCGTCTTCGCTCCTCCTCCGCCACCTGCAAACTCTTAATTTGGTCAGTGAGCACATCATCATGATTTGAGCACAGACCTTGTACATAATCCATCACTTCCTCCTTTATCTCCCTCTGAGTTTCCCTCCATCTCTTCTTAATTTCACTCACCCCCTCTTCCACTTCCTCCAATTTTTGTTTCACCTCTTTTATTTCCCGGTGCGCCCCCTCAATTTCTTCCTCTAATCCATCTTGGTCATCTCTATGTGCGTTCTTACTTCCCATTCTTTTGTCTCCATTGCCTATGTCACCTCGTCCAACCTCTTTGTCAGTCCCTCATGTACCATCTGACATTCCCTCTTTGTCGCTATAACATATTTTTTAAATTTCTTTCTGTGTCACTTTCAACCCCCTGATTACCGCAGTGTTCTTCTCCACTTGCTCCCCTAATTCCTTTTGTCCCACTTTCAGCTGCCCCACCCCCTGCGTCAACTCCTCTATGCCACCTTGTAACTTTGCCGTCCCATTTCTCACCTCTTTCTCCATACGCTCCTCACCCCGCTTTACCTCCTCGCGTACCCCCGCGACCTCTTCGCCCACACCTCGTCTGATCTCCTCCCCCATTTCTCCCATCTCTTTGGTAGATGCCGCCCTCATCTGCTCCAAATCATTCCTCTGGGCATCCAATTTGGTTTCTAACCCGATTTTCAACTCCTCTATCTGATTCCCCATCTGTTTAATTTCCCAGGTGGATTGCTCCCCTATTTCCCCTCAATTTGCCTTCCATGGTGTTTTCTAACCCCTCTAACCCATTCTTCACCCCTTCCATCTGTTTCTCCTGGGCAGCCATTCTGTTTTCCAACCCCGTTAACCCCTCCTTCATTTCCCCAATTTGGCCCCCCAAATTAGACACTTAGTTGGCTTTGCCGTCCTCCAGTTGGCCCCCCAATTTACCTTCTAGCCCTTCCAAACTGTTGTCTAACCCCTCAAATGTATTGTCTAAACCCTCAAATTTATTGTCTCAACCCTCAAATTTGGCTTCTAGCCCCCCGATTTGATTTCCCATTTTACTTAACCCATCTCTCAATCCCCCGATTTGGTTTTCCAATCCCCCAAATTTACTGTCCAACTTCCCAATTTGGTCGCTCACTTGTTTACCCTGAGCAGCCATCCTATGCTCTGACTCTATCATACAAGCCCTCATTTGTACCATAAAGGTGTCCATATATGATTGTAAATATACCACCCCCATCTGCGCAGCGGGCGTGGCCCCCGCCACAGCCATGTGCGAGCCGCCGCCATTTTGTGCGCCTGAAACCCCCGCAACCCAATGCATATTGCCTTCCTCCTCCATGATTCGCACCTCTTCCCTGGAGTCCTGGGCTGCTTCTAACCCTTCTTCTAACTCCCCCACCGGCATCCGGTCGCCTTGATCTTCCATGGCACGATTTAAATTTAGGATGTTAAAATAAAATTTTGGCCACTCGTAATTTTGAATACGTTAAGCGCACTTTGGGTCCGAATCTCGCTCCTGACACCAATTGTTATGGAAAAGGAGTACGGCGCTCCCCTTAACTGGGGGGGGGGGGGTAATCCCCCTTCTATTTGCACTGGCCGTCTCCGGTCCTGAAGATACCCCGCTCCCTTGTGGGGCTGGATTGCCCGAAGTGATTGGTCAAGGGATTCCCGTACACCTCTGGTAATCCCTCCACAAGGCAGGTGGGTAACTTCGCTCGAGACCACGGGCAAGATGTTATTTGCCGCGCTGTTTTTAGCAGCCCGCGGTTCGAACCATTAGCAAAGACTAAACCCGATTCTGAGCGTTGGCCAAATCGTGCCACAGGTACTCAATGGGGGAAATCACAAAGACGAACGGATGTGAAGGAAAAAAGGCAAAGGTAGGAAGAACAGGCATTCATGACTAATTATGTACAAATCAACGAAACCCAGGGAGAAGGAAAGAAACGAAAATAATTGCAGAAGAGGAAGAAGACACAGTGCAATTCTAGCTTATCTATACAGGCTTAACTTAAATCCCAGACAACACAGACAAACAGACGACAGTCAGACTTACACGAATGGGAATGAAGCAGGAATGGCTGGGGAGAGAAAAAGGATCAGGCGGTCCACAGAACGGCCGGGATGGGAGCGAGTAGTCACCGGCTCTCCACCCTCGGGTCCACACCGCCGGGATGCTCGTAGCAATGCGTCGGAGCTTGTCCTGGCTAGGCTGGTTGGGATAGCGTCTCCCTCGGTTCAGCACACCTCCCTCGTCGCTTGTTCAGGCACCTCCCTTCACAGAACTGTTTGCCACGGAACTCTTCCACGACTCTCCGGTGGGGGCTCTCTCACTCATCTGCCTAAGCAGTCCCTCCCAACCTCCTCTTATGAGGCGCGTGGCGATCAAGCCGCCGGCCTTTTGGAAACGCCCATTGTTGAGCTCGCCTAGGCCTTGATTGGTCGCGAGGGTTCACCGATCCCGCCCCTTGATGAGGCGTTGGCAAAGCCACGCCTTGTTCCTGGCGCTTGGCTGACTCCTCCCACCTTCTGCTCCGAGATTACCTCGTGTTCAATGGAGTTTGGGGGCGATTATGATGCCAACAACCCCACCCAATGCAACGGCAGTGAAACGCCACTTTGGAAGCCACGGCGATATTGTAGGGGATCTATCTTATTTCATTTGGTGCATTGCAATGTAAACTAGTGGAAAACAGAGCCTTAACTACTACACATAATAAATAAATAACTATAGGGAGGTTCTATAGTTCTCTACGTGTGTGTGATGGACTAACTAAAAGGACGACCTTTGATCTTTACATGAAACGGAGGTCTTTACAAGAATCATTACATTTACAGAGGGTGGTATTTACAAAAACACAGGATTCTGAAATCCGCAACAATATGTAGCATATAAATTTCTACAGAAACATTTCAAACATTACTACATCCATTGTTACTTCACCAAAAAATAATTTTTATGATTCATTCACCATGTGGAATTAGTTGACGCAGTTAGTTGACGCAATTATTTGATGCAATTAGTTGCGATCGCAGTTGACTCACACATGAACGTGTCGTCAGGGCCTTTGTTTGCCCTCTAAGGTGGCGTCGCGTTTGGTTGTTAGGTGCTTCGTGACGTCAATGCATAAGGTCCATTTCTCCCGGCTCCCCGGTAGGGGAGGGGGATAACTTGGTGCTCGGGACGGGGGAGGTTCCAAGACTAACCTCCAATTCCCCTATTTCCGGCTCACTCCCGAAACTGCCAGAAGCCTCGCTATGCACCTCCATTTCACCGACCTCCGACATCCGCTTTGAGGAAGGCCGTTTCCCGCGTGCGTATTTATTTTAATTCCAAAACAAAATTTAAATTTGTTGAAGACGCATCGCGCTTCGTATGTCCAATGGACTATACAAATTTATCCGCCTCGACGATGAAAATTTCGGTTCCAAATGCTGGGTGGGGTTTTTCACCCAGCCGGCATCGACTCGCTGCCTCTGGCCAAAAACATTAACCGCTAGGTTCGAATCCCTACTGCTTGACACCAATTGTTTTGTTAGGGTCCAATCCCACTACTGACTACCAATTGTCGCGCGGCCATCTTTGATTAATATCAGATGGTCACGGAAGCCGATCGCGAAGGCCTTAACCCCTGAGGCGAAAACTCGATGGCGGACTCTGGAACCAAAAAGCTACACCAAAGCGCGCGGGATGGAGGGGGGCGCGAGAGCCCTGCAGCCGTACCTATTAAATCAATCACACGGGAAACTGCGTTCAAGTATGTACAGCAAAATAATACAAGGATTTATTCAAGTAAAAAGGCAAGGACAGGAAAAAGCACATGCCGGTAATAAATATCCTAATCGGGACGTCCCCACGCACCAATTTCAGAAACGAGACACAGGAATATGAATTAATAAAAAGAAAAGCGTCCGTTATGTAATTGTAAAATTTTCTGCAGATGCGGCCTTATCTCGTCTGTCGTCGTGCGTCCCCAAGCTCCGCCGCACACCATGAGGCCCCTCGCTCCAGCACCACAGCAACGCGAAGGCCCCAGCCAATGCCCACTCTGTTCGCACACGAGGCCCCAAAGCAGGAAAAGCACCGCACGTCCAACGCAGGCTAGCAGCTCCAAGCGAGGTCGATCTTCACACACGATCAGCCTGCCACGTCCCAGTCAGCTCTCCCGAAGCAAACGTGCAAAAAGCAAGCGAACTCCACTCGGGCTATGACTCAACTCAACTCGGGCTGCGCAAGACGAAGAAGAGCTGCAATAACGAGCTGCACAAAACAAGAACCGGATGTGCTCTCTCCCTCCCTCCGTCTCTGCCTTAAATAACCTTTTTGGTGACGTCAACCTTGGCGCACTACCAACCAGTGACTTCCACCGAACCTTCCAGCTTCGCGCCTCTCGCACTCGCTGGCTGGAGGTTCACGCCCAGCGTGCCGACCAATCACAGGACCGTAGCATTGCGATAGCTCGTAGCGTGTAGCGTGGTGATAGTGCATGGCACTCGATGTAGTTAGGCCTGTCGGAGGTGTAATTGGCGGCGGCAATCATCAGCGGTGCCCCGGCCTGGTTTCTTTGCCTGTTCCTTCCGAAGTCACTGTCAGGGAAGGGAGTTATTTAGTGTTGCACTAAGGAGATCCTAACTAAGTGTCTAAGTGGTGTGCATTGCCATAAGGGACAAAGGTTTAGCTACGAGGTGTGACCCACAGGGGCGCTACTCTTTAATCCCTACTCTACTTATCACTCGAACATTCTGGTATGCTCACAGGTATACTCTTAACCGACAAAACGCCTACTCATGAAACTTATTACAAGGTAGATTCCTTACCGCGACAGACGAAGCACGTTACCTACACAGATCTATCAGGCTCTACATATCACTACCCTACCGACATAACAATACGTATGAGGGCGAGTCAAAAAGGTTTTCCTTTTCCAACAAGTTTTAGAACCAGAAATGTGACTTCTATTTATGGCTTCAGGAGAATCATCCAGGACTGGGAATAACTGACATGTTTATAAACTGTACAGAAAAGGTTGAACATCCGGGTACAGTTTATTAGTGTGGACTCATTATCCTGCGCTCGCGAAACGAAAAGCAGGGTTAAGCATTCAGTTCCGTACGTGTGCCGTGTGCCGTGTCTCCATTTAAAAAATTCATTTTCTCAGCAACCGTTGATCCGATTGACATGAATTTATCACCATAAGAGCGCCTCCTCCTGTAGAATATTAAAAGGTTTATTATGACGTCATAGGTCACGTGGTACAGGCGCCATCTTGGAAAAACCGAAAAATGTTGCACCTCTTTATCTCCAAAACTGCTGCATGAAAAAATTGAAACATGGCTCATTGTAAAGAACTCCATATGGGGAATAGGTGTTGTTAACGATAACGTCATTGGTGCCATAATTATGGTGCCGATGACGTCATTGGTGCAACATCGGCCCGGCAAAGCACATGCCAACTCAGACGCTCTCTCTCGGCGACCCTGTTGGGAGGCACAGTGCAAATTTTGTGACAGGCAGGAAGCCAAGGATCCAATTGGGCAGAACCAATTTGATGCATGCCTATATGCAGCGTGGGTGACAAGACAAACTTTGCCACAACCCCCACCTGAATTTGGTGATGTAAATTGGTGAGAGAATCAAAGGGAGGATCCTGTTTTTGGCCCCCTTTTTCATTGGCTGGAGGAGGACAAAAGAGCTTCTTGGGAAGAAATTGCTCCACACGGGGCCCAGGTAAAGGCCTACTGGGCACAATGGCAGATGTTGGGTTTGAATGATGGCCATTTGTATAGAAAGGTGGTAAGACCAACGGGTGATGTGGCTTCCTGGTTGACAGTTGCACTGGACAAACTGAAGGAAGTGGTTATGGGGCACGTACATGGGACTACAACAATGGGACATTTGGGCGTGGCTAAATCTTTGTCCAAGTTACGGCAGAGGTTCTACTGGCTGAATTCGGGCAGGGACATTCAAAATTGGGAGAGATCCTGCGCCTCTGCCACGGTAAGAAGGGATCCCCACGTGCGTGCAAGTCCTTGCTCCAGGTGTACAACGTGGGAGCACCACTTGAGCGGGTGGCAGTAGATGTGGTGGGGCCCCTGCCAGCCACCCGCGGAGGGAACCGGTACATTATGGTGGCAATGCACTACTTCACCAAGTGGTCAGAATCCTACCCATTGCCCAACCAGGAAGCACGGCTGGTAGCTCAGGTTCTATTTGAGGGATTATTCTCCCAGTTTGGTATTCCAAGGGAGCTGCACATCGACCAGGGCCGGAACTTTGAATCTGCGCTCCTGGGTCGGTGTGCGAGCTCCTCCAAATGAATAAGACCCGGACGACCCCACTTAGGCCTCAATCGGATGAGATGGTGGAGCGATTCAACAGGACCCTTTTAACCCAATTGGCCCTCTTCACCTCCGATCTCCAGCAGGATTGGGACGAGCATCTTCCTTTTGTACTAATGGCATACCGGACCGCACAGCATGCGACCACTCGGTGCACCCCCGCCTTGTTGATGTTCGGTAGGGAGATGCTAGTCCCCACAGATTTGTTGATGGGACCCTCACCAGAGGAACCGGGTGAAGCATCTGTGGAAAGTTATGCAACCAATTTGAAAAAGAGCATAGAAAAGGCTCACGAGTTTGCGAGGAAGCAAATTGGCTTGGCTTCCTCGCATATGAAATTGCAGTAAGACGCCCGGGCACATTCACCTCGGTTCCTTCCCGGAGACATTATTTGGCTCTTCTGGCCCTGGCGGAAGTAGGGTGTGTGCCCAAAACTCACCTCACCCTGGAAGGGCCCCGGGGTGGTGCTTCGGCAGGTGACTGATGTGTTTTTCAAAATTCTGTTGGGCCTGCATGCAGCTTCCACAGATAGTCCACAGGGAGAGATTGAGCCCCTACCTGGGTCGTGGGGCTCCTGGGTGGATTGGCAGGGTGCGGGATGGCAAACTAGGTGTGGTGGATGACACTCCTGGACCCGACCAACCTGCAACTATCTGCACATCAAGGTAAAGGTAAGGCCTTGATGTTTACTGTCCCAGGCTTCGGTACTTGCTCATTTAAATTGGGACATGAGTAATTTGGAATAGGGGACGGGTGAGAGTGACGTCATGGCCAGTGAAGGGATTAGAATGTGTGCCACAGAGGCTTGTGGGTGGCGTTTGTGTTAGTGTTGTGGTTATGTGTTTTGATGTGGTCGTGAGGATGGAGACTGAGTTATGATGGAGTTATGTTGGAGTGATGTGTTTAAAATGTGAATGGGGATTCCACATGTAAGCAGATGTAATGTCACAATGCATGCATGTCATACATGTAATGTCATGCAAGTAAGCAGCATGTCACATGTAAGCAGTATCTTTTTGTGACATCTTTTTATTGGAAATATGTGGTTGAGAATTGAATGGCAGCGGGAAAGGAAATGGATTTTATGGGTGGGGAAGGTGTATGTGTCCGCAAGTATGGATCAAGCTCTGGAGGAGCGGTGACTGCGGCCTCCTCTGCGTTAATTGCCTCTGGCAGCCAGTGATGTCTGGAAATTGGGAGCCCCTCGGCCTTGGGGTCTGGTTGGCGCCCTGTAGTGTGGAGACCCGTGGCGACCCATGAGGCTGTGTGAAAGCCTGAGCCAACAGAGCCTGGTGTGGAGACCTCCCCTGCAGGATGACAGTTAAAGGAGCTGTTTGGCTGTCACAGGGACAATAATTAAAGGGGGGAGGGATGAAGACGTCCGAGACGTCATGATCTTGACCCGAGAGCATGACCGAGATCCGAGATCTTGACCCGAGTCATGACCCGAGAGCCAAATATCTTTCTTAGGACATACTCTGACTGTGTGCCAAATGCCATACTTGTATCGTCAAAGGCACAATTCCTGCACATAACTGTCATACTACAGACTTGGCATTTAATATGGAATATATTTTTTTTCTTGACGTGGGTTTACTTTCTGAACTCAGTATATCAATCTGATGAGTTTCTTTTACCCTTCGGTGATGCCTTTGTTGAAAGAACCATGTCACTGATTGTCTTTCACAGCAAGAAGTCAATAACACGATTATATCACAGGTGGCGTGACAAAATGTAAGGACAGGTACATTTGACGATTGGCTTTACAATCGGGTATATAAGGGTTGTTGCATTCTGTATTAGTGGAAAACAACTGCTGCACGTCTACAAAAGTTGTTGCGGCTTCCTCTGGAGATGGTCCGTCAACTTGACAATGCTGTTTGTCATGGAGTGGTGGCTTTACGAAATTCTGGCATGAAACAGCGTGCTATTGCTCGGCATCAACACAGTATGGCATCACTCAAGTTCAGGTGTCAAAGATCCTGAAACGAAATGCTCAGAGGGGTGTCCCTACTACAATACTGAGGCCAGGACTTCCACGCAGAACCACAAGGAGAGATGATCGCCAGCTGCACCGGTTTGTCTGCAATGGCCGTACCAAGTCAGCTAATCGGCTTAGGGCTGAGTGGCAGCAACTGACAAATTTGCCTGTATCTAGAAGGCTAGTCAACCAACGACTGATTCAAGCAGGCTATCGTGCCAGGCGTCCCCTGAGAAAGCCACGCCTGACCAGACAACACAGCCAGCGCCGATTGCAGTGGGCCAGAGAGCACCGCCAATGGCAGCCAGGACACTGGAATCATGTGACCTTCAGTGACTAGTCTAGATTTCTGGTCTATCGTCAAGATGGCCGCGTCTGAGTGCACAGACAAGTGCATGAAGCCCACAACAAAGATTGTATAGTGCCAAGAGTCCAAGCTGGAGGTGGTGGGGTGACCGTTTGGGCTGCTTTTCATGCCGGGGGCAAAACTGACGTGGTTGTTCGGAATGGAAACCTGAACCAGTTCAAGTACAGGGTCATTCTGGAAGAAACATTGCTTCCATTTGGTCGTGCAGCCTTTCGAGGAAACTTTGTCTTCCAAGATGACAATGCACGGCCTCATCGTGCTCGCATGATCCAACACTTTCTTTCTGACCATGGTGTAGAGCATATGGAGTGGCCTGCCATGTCCCCGGATATGAATCCGATAGAGAACTTGTGGGCAGAATTAACGCATCAAATCGACCACTTGGACCAGCAGCCGACCTCTGTGTGTGAATTGCAGCAGGCTATTGTCACTGCATGGCAAGCGATTCCTGTCCAAACCTTGGCAAATCTCGTGAACAGCATGCCTCAATGTGTACGTGCTCTCGTGAATGCTCGTGGGGGTTACACGAAGTACTGAACTGTAATTTTACTGTCCCTAATCCCAGTCATAATTTAGCTTTTGTTTTTGTTGAATTTTTTTTTTGGCTAATGTGCAAAATAAAGAGATACTTCTGGAAAACGTACAGAAGTTTAACACAGTACTGTCCGTGAATTGAGTTCGATATCAGTTTACATCACTTTCAAGGATCAATTTATTTGCTTCGAAATGTCAAATGTGGTTTTTGTTTCTTTTAATGGTCACATTAACAAAATCTGGAATAATTTCAACATAATTCCAATGAACTTTTGGTTCTAAGTCATCTTGAAAAGTAAGTTCACCCCCACTATAAAAAATATTCCATATTAAATGCCAAATCTGTATATATATGCCATGGTCTTGCAGGGGGGTGAAATACATGTTTTTTTATGATTATTGAAATGTGTGAGAATGGTTATGGGATTTGTGTGAGTGAATGGGGTAGAAATACACCGAGCCATGTCATTCACCTGTAACACCTGGACAGGGCCCGAGGAAATTTGGGCCCCATTGGGATGGCTCTGCAGGTAACGTTGGGTATTGTGCCATCCATCGGGGGACATGGTCTGTTGGAAGGGGTTGTATAAATGTTTTTTGTTTTTTTGGGGCATTTTCAGATAAGTTTTGTGGTTAAGGTAGGTTTTTGTGAGCTTTGATATTTTTCTTCCTGTGCCAGGAGTTAGGAGCAGGGACTTCAAGCTTTGTAAATATTTGAAATGTGAATTGTTGCTTAAGGGGATAGAACGTTAAGAAGAATAGATAAGTAGCTATGGCTCGCTTCTCACAGCCCTCCTGATTGATTTCGTAGGCGAATTAAGTGTGAGTCGTGCTAATTTGGTGGGAGTCGTGCTACGTGCTAATTAAGTCGGTAAGTGTGAAGACTGGAACGGTAATGCCTGCAGTGAACCTTGTGGGGGATACGGTTCAAGTGGGGTGGGGGGGGGGGAGAGGGGACTGCGGAAGGAGAGGAGACTGCGGGAGGAGGAGAGGAGACTGTGGGAGGAGGAGAGGAGACTGTGGGAGGAGGAGAGGAGACTGCGGGAGGAGGAGAGGAGACCCGGGGAGGGGGAGAGGAGACTGGGGGAGTGGGAGAGGAGGCTGAGGGAGGGGGAGAGGATACTGGTGGAGGGGGAGAGGACACTGAGGGAGGGGTAGAGGTGTGAGGAGGAGTTGGAAAGGAATGAGGAGGAGGAGTAAAGCGACCCCCACGCTCCCCTGTGTGTGACCCACTCTCCCCTGTGTGTGACCCACTCTCCCCTGTGTGTGACCCACTCTTCACCGCATGTTTGACCCACTCTCCCCCATGTGTGTCACCTGTGGAAGAAAAGTAATTACTTGTGTACGTAATTTGTATAATTGAATGGATTTTCTTGAGCCTCCAACTGTTGTTGCAAACACTTAAGTTTTAATTGTTTAATTGCTTGTGTTACGGGTTCGTCACTTCCGTCATTGTGGTTTTCATCCACTGTAATCATTTTTGGCTCCATGTACTATTATTGTTATCATATAAGTGAAATGGAGATAACTGTTTTCAAAAGGTAAAAAATTAGTGTTTTAAAAGAAACCGGAAACCAGATCGGGAGGAACCGGAAGAAGAAGAGGAGGAAAAAAGCGGGGCAAGTGAGGTCGGGAAGAAAAGCCGAGCTGCTTTGAGGTCTCGAGGAGACGCTGGTGAATGGGGGTCACGAGTGAACTTTGGTTTTCCCGGGTAAGGGATTCCTGTGACAGAGTGGTTATCGCTGTGACAGATAAACCTGCGTGACGGGTTTTGCGGTTGATTCTGAAGAGAATCGTTGTTGGAGAGCAGGTACGCCTCCATTACAGGCCCGCCCACCATTTCGCCTTGCTCCCGCCATTTCGCATCGCTCCAGCCTTTTCACCTCGCTCCAGCCATTTCACCGCACCCAGCCGTTAGCCTGGTTTGCGTGTGTAATGTGGATTTCGAGTGGGAATTTGCGGTTCGCCGTTTGGGAGCCATTGAACGTTCATACCCGAAGGTGTGATGTCCCAGTCGCCTTTTGGATGCACCTTTGCGCCTCTTTGGCAGCGTTGACTGTCAGCCGACCTGTATTCTGGTCTCGATACGACCTTTTTCTTGCGATCACCGGAGCGTGGATTGACTTTGGCTTGGTGCCGGGACAGAGACTTTGGGGAATGTTCTTTTCACTCACTTGGAGCACAGTGAGTTATCGAGTAAGAAACTGATGGTACCATCATAGGAATAATATGGTATTTTGGTTGTGCAATTGAAAGTATATTGTACTTGTGCTGTTATTCTTGTGTGACATTAATACAATACTTGTTTTTTGGTAACAATCGCTTGGTGTGGTTTCACCATTGGTCATTGACACACATAATAACACATCTTTCTGCCGTGACTCCTTTTGGGGCTCGGAGGTACACCATAACTGGGGTTTGGGGATGAGCACGTAACAGAAATTGGGGGCCTCGTCCAGGATTGAATTCCCTAACATTCCCAAAATTCGCAAATTTGGAATTTTCTAACATTCCCAATTTTTTCTGAAAATTGGGAAATTTTTGTGTGAAGGTTAACAAGTGCTAACTAATAGTCACCATGGTGTTTGACGCAGAAAAGTTTGCGACATCCCCAATGAGGCACAGTTCCAGGCGTTAAAAAGATTGGAACTAAATGATATTGGCCAAATATTGTAACTTGGAGGTCCGAGTTAGTATGAAAAAAGCAGAGATGCAGACATTGGTGGTGGAATCTCTCGTGGGACAAGGAACATGGGAAGAGGTAGCCTTGGAATGGTTACCCGAGGAAAAAGGAAGTGTGGAGCTCCAGAAAATGGAGATGCAACTGCAGAGCCAGGAAAGGTTGAAAGAGTTGGAATGGAAACTGGAAAAGGAAAGAGCAGAACGGGATCGAGAACTCGAGGAGAGAAGAGCAGAGGAAAGAGCAGAGGAAAGGAGAGCTGAAAAGGAAAGAGCAGAGGAAAGAGCAGAACACAAACGAGAACTCGAGGAGAGAAGAGCAGAGGAAAGAGCAGAAGAAAGGAAAGCTGAAAGGGAGTTAAAGGAACGGGACATGGATTATCAGAGGGAACTTAAACTCAAAGAGCTGGAATTACTGGGGGAGCGGAGAGAAGTAGTATCCATGCCGGGCTAGTTCGACAACCAGTCAGAACTCTTGGGATGTTGGTAGGCATGTGATGTTGGTTCCACCCTTCAATGAAAAGGAGGGTAGCCAAGTTCTTTTTACACTTTGAGAAGGTGGCTGAAATGTTAAAATGGCCTATGGGGTCCTGGACTATATTTGTACAAAGTGTTCTGGTGGGTAAAGCTCAAGATGTATTTTCGGCTTTACAGATTGACCAATGTGCAGATTATGAGATAGTGAAGAAAGCCATTCTCAAAGCCTATGAATTGATCCCTGAAGCTTACCGACAAAAATTCAGGAATGCCAGGGATAGGGAGAGTGAGACCCATGTGGAATTTACCAGAATGAAGGAAACTATGTTTGATAGGTGGTGTGACTCGAAGGAGATTGGGAAAGACTTCAACCTTTTACGACAATTGATCTTGGTAGAGGAATTCAAACAGTGTGTCCACGTGAACAATAAAGAACATCTGGATGAAAAAAAAGGTACCGGAGTTGTATGAGGCAGCAACAGTGGCAGATGACTATGCCTTGACACACCGGATGGGGTTCTACAAACCTAACCTCCCGCCTAGAGTTAGCCAGCGGATTTACGGTAAATCTGGTTCGGAGAACAAATTTTCATGGAGGCGGCCGAGAGAGGACTATGGTGACAAATCTGATACCGTGACTTTTAGGGATCAGAAGACTGCAGTTCCAAGATATAGCTATCTTCTAGGGGGCCCGAGGCAGACCAGGAGTTTTTCCTCTGGGCCGACTTGCGCTTTTTGCAAGAAACCTGGGCATTTGATGTCCCAATGTTACGCCCTGAAAAGGAAAAATCAGGAGCAGAGTCAGACTAGTGCAACTCTGAATGCGTTGGCCAATGCGTGGAATCGTCCTTTGAGAACAGTGCATTGTGAGGGTTCCCGTGCCAAAGTTACGGAATCACAGAACGACCTTGTCCAAAAGGGTTACAAACATTTTATTTCTGAGGGGTTTGTGTCACTGGATGGGGACTTAACTAACAAGAGACCTGTTAGGGTATTGAGGGACACAGGAGCACATCAATCTTTGCTGCTTGAGGGCATTTTGCCATAGTCGGAGAAGACGGCAACCGGGGTTAGCGTTCTTTTACAGGGGTTTTGGGGCTATGTTAAAGCTCCTCTTCATGTCATCCATTTAAAGTCTGATTTGGTGTCAGAACCAGTCACTGTGGGGTTACAAACCACTCTTCCTGTGGAGGGAATCTCTTTTATTATCGGGAATGATTTGGCCGGTGGTCGCGTTTCTGGTAATCCGATGTTGATTGAAAAGGCCAGTATGGAAAAGAACACAGCACAGTTAGAGCAGGAGAATCCGGGTATCTTTCCATCCTGTGAAGTGACTCGTGCTATGGGTAGGAAGCGCTCTGAAGAGAAGGAGAAGGAAGGCGATGTGGATTTGGGTTCCTTGGAGATATTGGAGGAAAAGTCTGGAAGAAATAATAGGAAAGGGAGTGACATCAAGGAACCCTAAGGAAAAGGTGGCATCTGGAACAATAGAGGAAATGGAGTGTCAGTCGGAGACATCTGGGAACGTGGCTGAACAAACGGTGCTGGTCCGAAAAAGACTTGTTGAAGAACGACACAGAGATTCGGAGCTCCGGAGTTTGATTGGTAAAGCCGTTACAGAGGAAGTGGCTATGAAGATACCTGTGGGTTACTTCATGAAAGGGGAAATACTCATAAGAAAATGGAGACCACCGGAGGTGCCAGAAAATGATGAATGGAAAGTTCATTACCAAATTGTGGTGCCACCGCTCTACCAGAAAGAGATATTGAGTTTGGCCCATGAGACACCTTTGGCCGGGCACCTTGGAGTGAACAAGACATGTGACAGAATTTTGGTACATTTTTTCTGGCCAGGATTGCGACATGATGTGGCGGAGTTCTGTAAATCTTGCCACTCTTGCCAGCTGGTGGGAAAACCTAATCAGAAAGTCCCGTCCGCACCTTTAAAACCAATTCCAGCTTTTGAAGAGCCATTCACCCGAGTCATTATTGACTGTGTCGGCCGTTTACATAAAACTAAGGCTGGACATCAGTATTTGCTGACCATCATGTGCGCTTCCACGAGGTTCCCAGAGGCAGTGCCCCATAGAAAAATTACTGCAGCAGTAATTGCGAAGGCCTTGATTAAATTTTTCACTTTGGTTGGCCTACCTAAGGTCATCCAGTCTGATCAGGGTTCCAATTTCATGTCAACGCTTTTTCAGCAAGTGGTACACCTGTTGGGAGTGGAACAAGTAAGATCAAGTACTTACCATCCCGAGAGCCAAGGGGCCTTGGAAAGGTTTCACCAGACATTGAAGAATATGATTAGAACGTATTGTTTTGAATGTGACAAGGATTGGGATGAAGGAATACCCTTATTGTTGTTTGCTCCGAGGGAATCTGTTCAGGAGTCATTGGGATTCAGTCCTTTTGAACTCGTGTTTGGACTCGCAGTTCGAGGACCATTGAAATTGGTGAAAGAGCAGTGGCTACAGGAGGAGTCACAGACAACAGTGGTAGAGTATGTGTCAACGGTTAGTTACAGATTGGCAAAGGCTTGTGAAGTTGCGAGAAGAAACTTGAAAGTGACACAGGATAAAATGAAAGTGAGACATGACAAGAAATCTCAGATAAGAAATTTCATTCCTGAGGACCGGGTGTTAGTGTTGCTTCAAGTTTCAGGTCAGCCACTGCAGGCTAGGTATTTTGGTCCCGATACAATCGAAAGGAGGGTTTATGAAACAGATTATGTGGTGACAACTCCCGACCGACAGAAAAAGCGGCAGCTGTGTCATGTCAACCGACTGAAGAAATATTATGAGAGGAAGCCTGTGGGAAAAATGGTTCCTGTCTCACCTGTCGTGCCTATAGTTGGGGTGCAAGAGAATCCAGAGGTTGAGGCTGTTTTGAAGTTTGATAACATTGATGACCAGGCTTGTCCCAGATTGACGAACACGGAAGTGTTGAGCAATCTAGATTAGAAATTAAGTTATTTGACGAGGGAACAACAATGACAACTATCCAGCCTAATTTTTGAGTTTGCACATTTATTCACAGATGTACCTGGTCGTACCGACTTGGTATATCATGATATTGAGGTGGGGGAAGCCACTCTTGTGAAGCAACACCCCGATCGGATGAACCCTGTGAAGATGGAGTATCTTCTGAAGGAGGTTCAGTATATGTTAGAGAACGACATCATCGAACCAAGCAGCAGTGAATGGAGCTCACCATGTGTGTTGTTCCCAAAACCCGATGGCAGTTTCGCTGTTGTACAGATTTAAAACAGGTTAATGCAGTGACCAAGACCGACTCATATCCCATCCTGAGGATTGATGACTGGATTGATAGAATAGGCCCAGCTAAATTTGTAACTAAATTTGACTTGCTGAAAGGGTATTGGCAGATTCCTCTTACTGATAGAGCCAAGGAAATCTCGGTTTTAGTCACACCAAATGGGTTGTATCAGTACAAGGTTCTTCCCTTTGGAACGAAAAACGGGCCTGCTACATTTCAACGGCTGATTAATAAGCTTATTGCAGACCTTGAGGGGGTGGAGGCTTATCTGTATGATGTCATCATCCACACCATGACCATGGAAGATCATCTTAAACAAATTCATGTATTTTTCAAGAAACTGACCGAGGCAGGGTTGACCATCAACTTATCTAAGAGTGAGTTTGTAAAATCACAGGTGGTGTTCCTCGGCCATGTAGTACGTCAGGGTCAGGTGCACATAATAACACATCTTTCTGCTGTGACTCCTTTCGGGGCTCGGAGGTACACCGTGACGTGACAGCCAAGATAGAAGCCATTGATCGCTTCCAAGTTCCAAAAGGGAAGAAGGAGCTTATGAGATTCTTGGGTATGGCTGGTTGGTACCGGCAGTTCTGCAGGAATTTTTCTGATGTGGTAGCCCCATCAACGAATTTGCTGAGGAAAGAGACCAAGTTTGTTTGGGATGACAAATGCCAGGCTGCCTTTGCCCACGTCAAAGCAATATTAATGAGCTCTCCTGTCCCAGCAGCCCCGGATTTTCAAGCACCTTTCAAGTTGGCCATTGATGCAAGTGATGTGGGGGATGGGCAGTTCTATTACAGGAAGATGAGGATGGCGTGGATCAACTGGTGTGCTACTATTCCAAAAAGTTTAACAAACACCAGGCAAATTATGCCACTGTGGAAAAAGAGACCCTTGCTCTCCTGTTAGCGCTTCAGCATTATGATGTGTATCTGGGAACTACTACCTTTCCTATAAAAGTCTTCACTGATCACAACCCCTTAACGTTCATTCAAAAAATGAAAAATAAAAATCAGAGGTGGATGAGATGGAGTTTGTCTTTGCAGGAGTTCAACTTGGAAATTGAGTATGTAAAGGGCAGGGACAATGTCGTTGCTGATGCTTTATCCAGAGTGAACTAACTTTGAAAATTCCTGTAGGGTGTTTGGAAGTTTTGTTGCTTTCTTCTGGGGAATATTAATTATTATTGCTCATGTGAATTTATCATTTGGGTGTGAGTTTTACTTTTGTTTGTTAAAAAGGGTTTTTGCATGAAAAGAAAGTTTTCACAATGTTCAAACTTTCTTTCTTGAGGGTGGGGAGTGTTACGGATTTGTCACTTCCATCGTTGTGGTTTTCATCCACTGTAATCATTTTTGGTTCCATGTACTATTATTGTTAATGTTTTAAGTGAAATGGAGATAACTGTTTTCAAAAGGTAAAAAAATAGTGTTTTAAAAGAAACCGGAAACCAGATCGGGAGGAACCGGAAGAAGAAGAGGGAGGAAAAAGCGGCGCAAGTGAGGTCGGGAAAGAAAGCCGAGCTGCTTTGAGGTCTCGATGAGACACTGGTGAACGGGGTTCACGAGCGAACTTTGGTTTTCCCGGGAAAGGGATTCCTGTGACAGAGTGGTTATCGCTGTGACAGATAAACCTGCGTGACGGGTTTTGCTGTTGATTCCGAAGAGAATCGTTGTTGGAGAGCAGGTACGCCTCCATTATGGGCCCGCCCACCATTTCTCCTCGGTCCCGCCATTTC
Source organism: Myxine glutinosa (assembly GCF_964187855.1). NCBI lineage: Eukaryota > Metazoa > Chordata > Myxini > Myxiniformes > Myxinidae > Myxine > Myxine glutinosa. The sequence continues at coordinate 380,875,820 of NC_136261.1, read as the reverse complement.
GCATCGCTCCAGCCTTTTCACCTCGCTCCAGCCATTTCACCGCACACAGCCGTTGGCCTGGTTTTCGTGTGTAACGTGGATTTCGAGTGGGAATTTGTGGTTCGCCATTTGGGAGCCGTTGAACGTTCATACCCGAAGGTGTGATTTCCCAGTCGCCTTTTGGGTGCACCTTTGCACCTCTTTGGCAGCGTTGACTGTCAGCCGACCTGGATTCTGGTCTCGATACGACCTTTTTCTTGCGATCACCGGAGCGTGGATCGACTTTGGCTTGGTGCCGGGACAGAGACTTTGGGGAATGTTCTTTTCGTTCACTTGGAGCACAGTGAGTTATCGAGTAAGAAACTGATGGTACCATCATCGGAATAATATGGTATTTTGGTTGTGCAATTGAAAGTATATTCTACTTGTGCTGTTATTCTTGTGTGACATTAATACAATACTTGTTTTTTGGTAACAATCAGTTGGTGTGGTTTCACCATTGGTCATTGACACACATAATAACACATCTTTCTGCCGTGACTCCTTTCGGGGCTCGGAGGTACACCGTGACCGGGTTTGGGAAGGAGCACGTAACACTTGCTCAAGCTTAATTAATACATGTATTAATCAGCATTAAGTGTATTCCATTTTATTCAACAGTAACTATTTGTCTGAGAGCTTTTGGACAAGTTTGAAATCTGTGCAACTGATGAACTCTCGCAGGTCTGGCTCGTGTGCAAACCCATGAGGCAACCAGCCTGCTCGTCGAAGAATGGCTTATCAGCGCATCGACCAGTTTGAAGTTGTTTTAATTAAATATTCATAGGATTTCATGTTACCTTTGAAAAGGATTTAAAACGTTAACTCATATATTAAAGATTCAAACTATGGAACAAACATTTAATTGTTAGTAAGTCTGTAACTTGTAACCCTCTGAACTGAATCTTGTAACTATAACTTGTAACAATAACTTGTAACCCTCTGAATCTGAACACTTGTAACCCTCTTTTCTCCAGGCGGGAGATTGGGCCACCATCTGGTCTTCATCAAGAACCCAGATGTTATCTTAAAAGTCACAGAACTGGTTGATACTGAATTGCAAGGCAGACCAGATTCTTTGTAATACCATTTCAATAATTGGTGACATTTATGACTGAGTAAGAGATAACTAGTGTGCTGTCCTTTCAATCGACAATGGAAAGAACCTGCAGTACCATGGATGGATCCAACAGATGGTGCTGAGAGACCACGAAATTCTGCTGCCTTCATTGTTAATTTGTAAAAGTTTCCTGAATCTCTTGCAACTTTTCTTATCTCTTTCCCTCATACCACTATCTAAGTTCCTCCCTCTTTCTCTCCTCCCCTCAGCCCCCACCCCATCGTCCTTGTGCTTCACAAAAGTATAAGAAGACTGTGCTGCACCAATGCTTCAGGATTTTGCTTAGGAATTGGTGTGTGTGTGTGTGTGTGTGTGTTCTTTTTGTTTTCTTGCCAAGTGGCTTTCTGCATTCCTTTGAGTAATATCTTCCTTGTAACTGATGTGAAGTCCTCCATGTTGCATTAAAAATCAGTCAATTATCTTTTGAAAGGTTTGGACAATTTAATTTTTTGTGTTCTGTCATTCATTCAAGACTAAATTAATTAATTCCCCAACAATAATGGTGACGGTGACACAGGATGCTGACACTGGAGCGATCTGGAGTGACAGGAGAGCAGAGAAGTGAGTGGAGGTGAATGCAAAGAGATCGAGCCTAAATTTGAAGGTAAGGGACCAATTTTGTACCCTGATAAAGCTGTCTTCACCTCGCACGTTCTACAATCTCTCTCTTCTCGCTCCACGACATCTGGAAACATATTGTTACGGAATCCGGGGGACGGCACTCCTGTTAGCAAGGGGGGGGGGTTAATCCCTTTTTCCTGTTAAGCTGGCCGTCTCCGCCAGTCCTGGAAGTATGACGTCACTTCCGGCCGATGGTACGTAGGGTCGTAAGCCCAATTAGTCTTAATACCTAAGTATTACCACCGGCCGTCAGCGAGGAAATACTCCCGCTCGTGCCGCAGCGTAATTGATGGATTGCGCCGAGCGAAGCAAACTGCGGCACGAGCGGGTAACAATGACTAAACCCGATTGCGAAGCGGTTCGGCCAAAATTGTGCCACAGGTACTCAATCGGGAAATCACTAAAGCGATCGGATGAGAAAGAAACCAAGGTAAGGAGGAACAGGTATTTATTAATTATGTACAACAAACCAAAGAAAGAGAAGAAACGAACGTAATTTACAGAAGAGGAAGAAGAAGATACACAGGGCAATTCTTAAACAGGCTTACTTATTGATCCCCAGACAACACAGACAGCACAAACTCACGTACACGAATGGGGAATTGCAGGCAGGAATGAATGGCTGGAAGGAGAAGGTTCAGGTCCGTGCAGAACGGGCGGCAGGGAGGTCCAGGAATCGCGACATGCCATTGGTGTCCAACGGGCACGCACTTGTTCTTGGTTCAGTCGCAAAAACCCCGGTCGTCAGCCTCCTTATGCGACTCTCCAGTGCTCCTTTCTCGTGTGCCTCTGAAGCTCATCCGCTCGTACCTTCTCCTTGCTCGTCTGCGCATCTCTGCCTCATGCGTCGTCTGGTGGGGGCCTTGCGCCCAGGGTTTTATATCCACCCCTGTGGAACCTTCACGAACCTGCTAGATCTTTCTGTCCACGCCCTCTCAAGCCATGCCCACCGTTTCCTGGTTGGTCATTAGGGGGCTCCCTGGCTCCACCTTTGATGACGGGGTGGGGCCAGGCCCTTCTTCTCCATGATTACCTCATGGGCAATGGAGTTTTGCAGACGCTGAAAACAACCCAAAGCAGTAGCGGCGAACGCCGCCGTACTGGCGCTTTTAGGAGGCCATGGGGATATGGTAAGGGATCCTATCTTTTTTGATTTGATGCAACGGAGAGTCAACTATTGGAAACAGGTCCTTAACTGAAACACATACTAATGATATAACTATTGAGAGGTCCTATGGTGTCCGACGTGTTGCAATGTGGACTAACTAAGGTGCAATTATTTCAATTAACAGCCAATTACGGGGAAATGTACACAGGGGTTTATTTATAAGGGAATTTACTACTAAATTTACATGTGAAGGTTCTAAAAACCGCAAGAGTATCAAAGAACCAATTGCTGATTTTTGATGACCGTGTATTATATGTTTATTGTGTGTGTGTGTGTTTATCTGTTTGCCTGTTCTTGCATTCGTTTTTGTTATGTATAAGTGATTTGTGATAGAGATCTGGTTTTGGCCATGTAATGATTCGGTTTGGGGACACCGGACTTTGATCAAGTGAAATACCCTGATGTGTTTGATCGTTAGGACAGATCTGATCTGATTCTGGCTGTTCAGCACAGGTGACCGCAATTGTTAGCGGTGGTTCAGCTGTATCACGAACCTAGTCTTACTGCCGAGGAGAGGTTGTGAAAACAGTGATTTGTTGTACAGTGTGGTTGATTTGATTATTTGTCACAGTTGGTGACCGTTGTGTGCTTACACGTTTGGTTGCTGATATCCAGCCGGATCTGGTATGAGTGTTGAGTGAGTTGTGTGCTTATTCAAGTGTGTTGTGCGTGGAGGGACGGTTGTGTGCGTGTTGATTGCATTTTCCCTGATTTGATTTTATCTGATCTGATTTTGATCTGTTTGAGGTACATTGGTGTTGAATTGATTGTAGCTTTGGTTGAATTGTTGCTTTGATTGTGCCTTTGACTGTTCCTTCCTTTGATTGTTGTCGATTTCTGATCTGATTGATTGTGCTTTTCTGTTGTCTTGATTTTGTCTTGATTTGGCTCCCTCTTTCAGGGGGATTTGACTCTTTTTGGATGTCTTTGATGTTGATTTGACTCTTTTTTGAGTTCTGTCAATCATTAAAGACTAAATTAATTAATTCCCGAACAATCCTCTGGGCCTTTAAGGGTGCTTTGGTTATTCAGGGTATTTAAGGGTCTTTTGGGTTTAAAGGGTCTTTTGGGTTTAAAGGGTCTTGAAGGGTCTTTGGGGTCTTCAGGGTGTTTTGGGTCTTCATGGTGTTTTGAGTCTTTGGGGTCTTTTGGGTCTTCTGGGTTTTTTGGGTATTCGGGGTGTTTTGGGTCTTCTGGGTCTTTTTGAGTCTTCGGTGTCTTTTGGGTCTTTGGATGTTTTGGGTCTTCGGGTTTTTGGGTCTTACGGGTATTTTGAGTATTCGGGGTATTTTGGGTCTTTGGGGTCTTTTGTGTCTTTGGGGCCATTTTGGTCTTCGGGGGTCTTTTGGATCCTCTGGGCCTTTGAGGTGTTTTGGGTCTTCAGGGTCTTTTGGGTCTTCAGGGGCTTTTGGGTCTTAAGGGTCTTTTGGTTCCTCTGAGTCTTTAAGAATATTTTGGATCTTCCGAGTCTTTTGTGTCTTCGGGGTGTTTTAGGTCTTCGGGGTGTTTTGGGTCTTCAGGGTGTTTTGGGTCTTCAGGGTGTTTTGGGTCTTCAGGGTGTTTTGGGTCTTCGGGGTGTTTTGGGTCTTCGGGGGTGTTTTGGATATTCAGGGTCTTTTGGATCCTCACGGCCTTTACGGGTAGTTTGGGTCTTCAGGGTCTTTTGGGGTCTTCAGAGTATTTTGCGTCTTCAAGGTCTTTTGGGATTTAAGGGTATTTTGGGTCTTCAGGGGTCTTGGTGGTCTTAAGGGTCTTGGGGGCCTTAAAGGGTATTCAAAGGTCTGAGTGGTCTCAGCAGTCTAAACGTAATTAAGAGTTCATGGACTGTGTTTTGGGTGTTTATTTTTTGAAGAAGAAGAAGAGGTTTTGGTCGCCGATAAACAAACAAACAAGAAGATGTCATGCGGAGCACGATACTTGCAAAATCCATCCCCCACCACCAAGAAAAAGAAATTCCATTGATACAGCAAATTGTCCATTTCATCAAGATTAAAATTGACAATCTTGATAAAATCTCAGGTCAATAGGAAAAAAGTGACGATTTTTCAGATGAAAAATGATTATTTTCGAAGGTTGACCTTGAGCTGACCTTTTTTCTTTTTTTTTCTTTTTTTCTTTTTTTTTTGTATACAAGATCGAGGCTCGTGAAAGAGCGAACATTAATCACACAGAAAGACAAACCGACACATAAAACATATAACATCGGGAGCGGTAGACAAGATGGGGAGAGAGGGGGAAGGACACAAACTCAACATTTGAGAGCAGGGACCGAGAGACATGGAGACATCGAGAGATCTGAGAGAGGGCGAGGGCTTTGGGGGGGGGGGCATGGGAAGGGGGCGGTGGGAGAGGTATAAAACATATGGACACTGCCAGGACTTCCAGGAAAGAAGTTGGAATTTCAAACAAGGTGGATCTTGGGTGAATTAGCGGGGGTAGAAAAGATCAAGGTTTTGGATGGGGGAAGATAAGAGATGGTGGTGAACAGCTGTTTTAAAGACCTGGAGGGAGGAGTGGGATTGAAGGGAGTGAGGGAGTTTGTTCCAGAGGCGGGAGAAAAGAGGAATGAAAGAGTGAAGGTGAGCAGAGAGCCGAGATTTCGGCAGTTTAAGCATCAGAGGGTTGCTGGCAGATCTTGTGCGACCTGTAGGAATATTTGGGGGACAGAGCACAGAGAGAGCTGGGGGTGCAAGGCTGGAGAGGAGTCGGTAGAAGACAGAAAGACCACCTACCTGCCTGCGGCGAGTGAGTGAAAGGCCCTCAGAGATAGCTTCATCGCGGGAGATTCCAATAATTCTGAAAGCTTTGGTTTCAACAGCGTGAAGCCGAGCTAGGTGTGAGGCAGGAGCACCGGCCCATAGGGTAGAACAGTATTCCATTGAGCTGCGGATGAAAGCCTTGTATGTGGTGAGGAGCTCAGGTGTGCCGAGGAAGGACTTCGCACAACGGAGGATGCCCAGTCGGCGACTGGCTTTGTAGGCCAGCTTGGAAATGTGGTATTCCCAAGAAAGATCATGGCAGATAGTGAGACCCAAAAGCTTGAGCGACAGAACTTCTTGGAGAGGATTGTTGAGAAAGTAGATGGGAGAAGTTGTCCAGTCGAGCTTTTCGGAGAGACAAAGTTAGAGTGTGAGATTTGTCAGGATTGAAAGACATGTTCCACTTGTTTGAACAGTCTGTGATTTTGTCCAGGTCTTCAGAGAGTGAGGAGGCTGCAGACTGCCGATCTGAGGGAAGAGGAATGGAGCGGCAGAGAGTGGAGTCATCAGCAAAGAGAAAGAGAGGATTTTCCAGAGAGTCGGAGAGATCATTGATAAAGACCAGAAAAAGCACAGGGCCCAGCACACTGCCTTGGGGAACTCCAGCCTGAACAGGAAGGGGAGATGAGAGAAATCCATTCAGGGCCACACGTTGACTACGACCATAGAGGAAGTCCGCAAGCCATGCATGGAGATTTCCATGGATACCATAGGAGTAGCGTTTGGTGAGCAGAGCTGGGTGCCAGACCGTATCGAAGGCACGTGATATGTCGAGGGAGACAGCTCTGATTTCCTGTTTGGCATTGAGGACCTCCATCCATTGTTGAGACAGGAGAAGCAGCATGTCCAGAGTAGAGTGACCTGGTCTGAATCCAAATTGATGATCAGAGATCAAGCCATTGGAGAAGAGGAAAGATTTCATATCCGAAGCAATGATGGATTCCATGACTTTGCTGATAATTGGGAGCAGGCTGATTGGTCTGTAGTTAAAAGGATCTGTTTTTGCACCTTTTTTGTGTAAAGCGGTAATGTTTGCTGATTTCCAGGATGCTGGTAGATGACCTTGAGCAAAAGATAGGGTGAAAAGAACAGAGAGAGTGTGAGATAGAGCGGCAGAGCAGGATTTTAGGACCCGTGGGCTGATGCCGTCTGGTCCAGTTGCAGAATCAGAGTCGAGGCTAGACAAAAACTCCTCCACCTTGTCAGGAGAGAAGGACACAGATTCCAGTAGCAGTTGGGTTCGACTGGGAAAGGTGGGAACAGAGAGAGATGGGTTTGGGACTAAAGATTTTGAGGCAAACACAGAGTTGAGGCATTCGGCTTTGTCACGTGCGATGTCAACTGTGTGGCCATTTGAGGTAAGGGAGGGGATGGAGGGGGAACAAACACCAGAAACGGATTTGACCAGATGCCACCAGGATTTGGAGGAAGGAGACAGATTTGAGAGTTCGTTCTTGAGTGAGGAGAGATAGTGCTTCCTGGCACTCCTGAGGGTAGACACACACTTGTTCCGAGCTTGGTGGAAGGAACTGAGATTGCCTTCAGTTGGATTAGCCTTCCAAGAGGCAAAGGCAAGTTGTTTCAGGGCAACTGCCTCACCACAAGATTCGGTGTACCATGGACGGGAGGAAGGGTAAGACAACTGAAGACGAGATGGGATAAATCTGTGCATGAGAGAGATCAGTTTGCTTTGGAAGAATTCCCAGGAAGAATTGATGTCAGAGGCAGTGGAGATGGGAGACAAATCCAGACGATTGATGGCTGCTTGAAGCCCGTCCCAGTCGGCCTGAGTGAAATGCCAGACTCTTCGACGCTGAGGAGGCTCTCTGAGAATGGCAAGAGAGATGTCCACTTTGACAAGCACATGATCAGAAGAACCGATTGGAGCAGAAGAAGAGCAGCAGACATTAGCAGGGAAGTTTGTCATAACCAAGTCTAGAAGAGAAGAAACTCCATTGGCTGAGATCCGGGTCGGGAAATTGACAGATTGTGTCAATCCCAGTGAGTCACAGAAGTCCTTTGCTGAGGTGCCATGACTGGTGAGAGAGGAACCCACACCCAACCTGGTGGCATGATGACAGTTGAAGTCACCACATATGAGGAAGAGAGAGTTGGGATGAGTGGATAGAAGTTGGTCCATGTTGTCAGAGAGTGAAATGTAAATTGAGTCATCACTGTTTGGGGGACAGTACAGAACACATATGAACAAAAGGTGGGAGCGGAGAGTAAGGCGTAGCCAGAGGTACTCCTGGGGGTCAGGAGGAGAGAGGGCAGTGCAAGGAGAATGAGGAAGAGAGTTTTTGCTAAAGATAGCCACCCCACCACCAGGACGAGGCTCAGGTCTATCATACCGGAAGAGGGAGTAACCAGGAAGAGATATTGAGGAATCAGAGACATCTTGAAGGAGGAAAGTCTCTGTTAAGCAGATCAAGTCTGGATTGTCAGAAGCAACCTGTATGGAGAGATCAGTCAGGTTTGAGCGAAGGCCCCGGATGTTTGAGGTCCATACCATTAAAGAAGAGAGAGGGGGAGCATCGGGTACAGGACAGGGGAGGGGAGGAGTAGGGTAAGATGAAGGATGAGAGGGGGAGGTAGGGAGAGCAGATGATAGTGTGTCAGAGATTACAGAAGAGTTCCAAGAAAGGGAAGGATGAGGAGGATGAAAGGTTTGGTGGTGAAGGGATGAGGCAGAGTGAGGGGTTGTTTGAGGGGGGGCATGGGACAGTAGAAGGTTGGGGGGGTGGAGGCATGAGATAGAAGGGAGACGAGGTGGGGAGGAGGCAACTTTGAGGAGGGGGGAGGAGGGAGAATTTGAGAGGAATGGTATGGGGGGAGATTTGAATGGGAGGAGTTGGGGGGGAGTTTTGAAGGGGAGGAGTGAGGCGGGAGTTTAGGATGGGAGGGGCAAGGGGGGAGTTTAGGAGGGGAGGGGCAAGGGGGGAGTCTAGTAGTGGAGGGGCAAGGGGGGAATTTAGGAGTGTAGGGACAAGGGGGGGGGGATTTGGAGGGGAGGGGCAAGGGAGGAGTTTATGAGGGGAAGGGCAAGGGGGGAGTTCAGGAGTGGAGGGGCAAGGGGGGGATTTGGAGGGGAGGGGCAAGGGGGGACTTTAGTAGGGGAAGGGCAGGGGGGGAGTTCAGGAGTGGAGGGGCAAGGGGGGAGTTTAAGAGTGGAGGGGAAAGGGGGGAGTTTAGGAGTGTAGGTGCAAGGGGGGGGGGATTTGGAGGGGAGTGGCAAGAGGGGAGTTTAGAAAGTGGATGATTAATGAAAGACGAACATTGATAACAAATTGGGTTTGTTGTGATTTTGAAGTTAGCAATCCGATTCAGAACGATGGAGGAGGGATGGAATGAATGTGAATTTAAACCATGTAGTGAGGGAGACGTATAAGATATTGAATTTCTTTTTTTTGACGTGGAATGAGTTGGAGAGGAAATTGAAAAAAGCCTTTTAAATAGGAAGAAAAACAGCGTGTTGTAATATACCACTGAATAAACCACTGAAGGGGAAAGGTTAAACATATTTAAAATAATATTTAAACAGAACCGTGAACAATCTTATATGCACAAAATACCAACGGGGGGAGGGCCAAGAGGGACCACCACGAGTCACGTGAACAGGGCAAAAGGTGGATGGCAAGGAGATAATGGGGGCGGGGCGAAAAGCACCGCGATACACCTGGACAGAAAGTACAGGATGAGACAACGGCACACGTGGAGAAAGGAAAAATAAATGTTTTTTTGTTGTTGTTGTTGTTGTTTTTTGGTGTGGGTGGGGTGGGGTGGGGATTTAAAACGTTAGACAGAGAGTATTACGTTCGGTGTAGAAGGGAAAAACTGAGAGCCAAGCAAAACACGATGTAGGGGACTTAAGTTAACAAACACCGATGGGGGTACAAGGCCGCACACGAGGCGCAGAACAGGCTTAATTAATTACGAGTTACAGGAAATTCAAACCAAAACTAACTATAAACAAACAATAAAGCATGGACGATAAAGTAACGAGTTGAAATTTGACAAAGACACGAATGAAAAAATAACCACTTTGGATTCCCGGAGAGAAACCAAGCCTCCAGGTCGGAAGCTTCAACAACTAGGCCGCGTGGCCGCGCGCGGCATGAGATACTCGACTATTTTTTACAGGTATGAAAGATTAACCCCGATAAAACTTCCGAGGGACACTTAAAAGGTACACACACGTAAGATAAACAGTTTAGACAAGAATACAAATGTGACAATGACATAGCTTCGAGCGTGCGTGAAGATCGTGGAACAGCTTCGAAAATCCGTGACCGCCCCGATCGTGACCCTTTGACCTTTTGACCTCAAAAAGTATGTTTCCCAATTTAGTGACTCGATATGCAAATGCTGTTCAATTTTCAAGTCAATTCGATGAAAATTGAGGATTTTAGACATTTGGCCTATGTTGACCTTTTGGCCTATGTTGACCTCAAGTATACTTGGTGGTTGAATTCAGTGACCAGATATGCAAGTCCTCTTCAAATTTCAAGTCAATCAGATGAAAATAGAGGATTTTAGAAATGTGGCCCATGTTGACCTTTTGGCCTATGTTGACCTCAAATATACTTCGTGGTTGAATTCAGTGACCAGATATGCAAGTCCTCTTGAAATTTCAAGTCAATCGGCTGAAAATTGAGGATTTTAGAATTTGGCCTAGGTTGACCTTTTGGCCTATGTTGACCTCAAATATACTTGGTGGTTGAATTCATCGACCAGATATGCAAGTCCTCTTCAAATTTCAAGTCAATCAGATGAAAATTGAGGATTTTAGAAATTTGGCAAAGTTGGTGACATTTGGCCTATGTTGACTTTTTGACCCCCAAAAACAATAGGCTTCTCAATTGGGACGACCTATACAACTTGGTGAAGTTTTTGTGACGATTGGTTTAGAATTGTGACCTGTAGGCCGGTGACAGACAAACAGACAAACAAGAGGACGTCATGCGTAGCACGATACTTGCAAAATCCGCCCTCTCCCAAAAGTTTTCCAATGATACATGATGGCCTATGTTGACCTTTTGGCCTATGGTTACCTCAAAAATACTTGGTGGTTGAATTCAGTAACCAGATATGCAAGTCCTCTTCAAATTTCACATCAATTAAATGAAAATTTAGGATTTTAGAAATGTGGCCTATGTTGACCTTTTGGCCGATGTTGACCTCAAATATACTTGGTGGTTGAATTCAGTGACGAGATATGCAAGTCCTCTTCAAATTTCAAGTCAATTGGATGAAAATTGAGGATTTTAGAAATTTGGCCTATGTTGACCTTTTGGCCTATGTTGACCTCAAAGGTACTTGGTGGTTGAATTCAGTGACCAGATATGCAAGTCTTCTTCAAATTTCAAGTCAATTGGATGAAAATTGAGGATTTTAGAAATTTGGTCTATGTTGACCTTTTGGCCTATGTTCACCTAAAATATAATTTGTGGTTGAATTCAGTGACGAGATATGCAAGTCCTTTTCAAATTTCAAGTCAATTGGATGAAATTTGAGGATTTTAGAAATTTGGCTTATGTTGACCATTTGGCCTATGTTGACCTCAAGAATACTTGGTGGTTGAATTCAGTGAGCAGATGTGCAATTCGTCTCCAAATTTCAAGTCAAATGGATGAAAATTGAGGATTTTAGAAATTTGGCCTATGTTGACCTTTTGGCCTATGTTGACCTCAAAGATACTTGGTGGTTGAATTCAGCGAACAGTTATGCAAGTGGTCTTCAAATTTCAAGTCAATCGGATGAAAATTGGGGATTTTAGAAATTTAGCAAATTTGGTGACCTTTGGCCGATGTTGACCTTTTGACCTATTGACCCCAAAACAATAGGCTTCTGGCTTTTGACCAACTCTACCATTTGGGGAAGTTTGGTGAAGATCGGTTGAAAATTGTGACCTGTAGGCTGGTGACAAACAAACAAACAAGAAAACGTCATGCGTAGCACGATACTTGCAAAATCCACCCTCCCCCAAAAGTTTTCCAATGATACATGATGGCCTATGTTGACCTTTTGGCCTATGGTGACCTCAAAAATACTTGGTGGTTGAATTCAGCAACCAGATATGCAAGTCCTCTTCAAATTTCACATCAATTAGATGAAAATTTAGGATTTTAGAAATGTGGCCTATGTTGACCATTTGGCCTATGTTGACCTCAAGAATACTTGGTGGTTGAATTCAGTGACCAGATGTGCAAGTCCTCTCCAAATTTCAAGTCAATCGGATGAAAATTGAGGATTTTAGAAATTTAGCAAAGTTGGTGACCTTTGGCCTATGTTGACCTTTTGACCTCTTGACCCCAAAAACAATAGGCTTTTGGCTTTTGACCAACTCTACCATTTGTTGAAGTTTCGTGAAGATCAGTTGAAAATTGTGACCTGTAGGCCGGTGACAAACTAACAGAGTCACAAACACAACCGACCAATATACTTGAAAAATCTTCGATTTTGCAAGTAACAAGAAAACGTCATGCGTAGCACGATACTTGCAAAATACGCCCTCCCCCAAAAGTTTACCATTGATACAGCAAATTGTCCATTTCATGAAGTTTAAAATTTACAATCTTGATCAAAGCTCGGGTCAACAGGATGAAAAGTGACGATTTTTCAAATGAAAAATGATGATTTTGGAAGGTTGACCTTCAGTTGACCTTTGACCTTTTGACCTCAAAAATAGTTAGTTTCCCTATTTAGTGACTCAATGTGCAAATGCTGTTCAATTTTCAAGTCAATTCGATGAAAATAGAGGATTTTAGAAATTTGGTCTATGTTGACCTTTTGGCCTATATTGACCTCAAAAATACTTGGTGGTTGAATTCAGTGACCAGATGTGCAAGTCCTCTCAAAATTTCAAGTCAATTGGATGAAAATTGAGGATTTTAGAAATTTGGCCTATGTTGACCATTTGGCCTATGTTGACTTCAAAAATTCTTGGTGGTTGAATTCAATGACCAGATATGCAAGTGGTCTTCAAATTTAAAGTCAATCGGATGAAAATTGAGGATTTTAGAAATTTAGCAAAGTTGGTGACCTTTGGCCTATGTTGACCTTTTGACCTATTGACGCCAAAAACAATAAGCTTCTGGCATTTGACCAACTCTACCACTTGGTGAAGTTTGGTGAAGATCGGTTGAAAATTGTGACCTGTAGGCCGGTGACAAACTAACAAACAGAGTCACAAACACAACCGACCAATATACTTGAAAAATCTTAGATTTTGCAAGTAACAAACAAACAGACAGACAGAGTCACAAACACAATCGACCAATATACTTGAAAAATCTTCGATTTTGCAAGTAACAAACAGAAAGAACCACAAACACAACCGACCAATATACTTGAAAAATCTTTGATTGTGCAAGAAACAAGAAGACGTCATGCAGAGCACGACGATACTTGCAACCCCCCCCCCCCCCCCCTCTCCCCAAGAAAAAAAATTCCATTGATGCAGCAAATTGTCCATTTCATCAAGATTAAAATTGACAATCTTGATCAAAGCTTGGGTCAATAGGAAGAAAAGTGATGATTTTTCAAATGAAAAATGATGATTTTGGAAGGTTGACCTTGAGTTAACCTTTGACCTTTTGACCTCAAAAATAGTTGGTTTCCCTATTTATTGACTCAATGTGCAAATGCTGTTCAATTTTCAAGTCAATCGGATGAATATTGACGGTTTTTCAGATAAAAAGTGATTTTGGAAGTTTGACCTTGAGTTGACCTTTGACCTTTTGACCTAAAAATAGTATCTTTCCCAATTTAGTGACTCGATATGCAAATGCTGTTCAATTTTTCAAGTCAATCGGTTGAGAATTAACGGCTTTTTAGATGAAAATTGATGATTTAAAAAATCTGACCTTAAGTTGACCTTTGACCTTTTGACCTCAAAAATAGTATGTTTCCCAATTTCGTGACATGATATACAAATGCTATTCAATTTTCAAGTCAATCGGATTTAAAATGGCGATTTTAGAATATTTGACCTCCAGATGAGCTTTGACCTCAAAATCAATCGGCTTCTCAATTGGGACGACTTATACAACGTGGTGAAGTTTCGTGACGATCGGTTTAGAATTGTGACCTGTAGGCCGGTGACAGACAAACAGACAGACAGACAGACAAACAGACAGAACCGCAAACGGAACCGACCAATATACTTGAAAAATCTTCGATTTTGCAAGTAACAAACGTAACCACGAACGTTTGCTCTATTATAATAAGATAAGTACATCGCGTTCTGTGAAACGAACTGTATTGGAGAACCTGCTCTCATTGTGCGAGGGTGCGTCATCGCGTTGTTTATGACGTCACGGGTAGAACCTCCTCCTTATTGGCTAGGGAGTTGCGCATCTTGCTTCCTCACTTGAAAACGCTTCGGTCGGAGGTGAGGGAACGTGTCTGTACTCGTGACCGGGTTTAGGAATAATTATCAAGCTATTGATGAGAAATGTATGACAATTGTGTTTGTTGAGGGGAAATGTTTCAACATAACAAATGTACAATGATGAGGAAAGAAGTGGGAGCCATATCCATATTTGATTCACATGTTCGTTCATTTCGTCAACATGACACCGATAATGGCGACTGAAGAAGAAGAAGAATATAATATCGGATCTGTGAACTCGAGTATCAAACTTATCATATTCCATCTTTATCCGTTTAGCTTGTTTCCGTTTTGAAATCTGTCCGAGAGATCCTCCTTTTCTAAGGTTGAATTCGAACACTTGGTCCGTCAGACCCTCATTGAGATCCATGCTGGGTCCATGGACTGAGGTGATTGTGGTGATGAGCGAGAAACCACCATTACTGATTGTATTTTATTTTAAAGTGAACACATTGATGGACTCGAGTCGAACGTGACAGAACTGGCTGGAATTACACAGCTGAAGGTGGATTTGGGGTGTATTAATGGGGGTAGAAAATATCAAGGAATCTGTAGAAGACAGAAAGACCCCAACCTGCCTGCGTTGAGAAAGTGAAAGGCCCTCATTCAGCTTCATCGTGGGAGATACCAGTGATTCTCAAAGCCTTGGTTTCTACAGCGTGAAGCTGAGTTAGATGTGAGGCAGGAACACCAGCCCAGATTTGAGAGCAGTAGTCCATCAAGCTGCAGATGACAGCTTTGCATGTGGTGAGAAGCTCAGTCGTGCCAAGAAAGGACTTCGCACGACGGAGGATGCCCAGTGACCGACTGGCTTTGAAGGCCAGCTTGGAAATGTGGGTTTCCCAGAAAAGATAATGGCAGATAGTGAGACCCAAAAGCTTGAGTGACAGTACTTCATGGAGAGGATTGTTGAGAAAGTATATGGGAGGGTTGTCCAGACGGTTTTTTCGGAGAGATATAGTGAGAGTGTGAGATTTGTCAGAATTTAAAGACATGTTCCACTTGTTTGACAAGTTTGTGATTTTATCCAGGTCTGCAGAGAGTGAAAAGGCTTCTGAATGCCGATCTGAGGGTTAAGAAATGCAGCGGCAGAGGGTGGAGTCTTCAGCTAAAAGATAGAGAGGATCTTCCACAGAGTCGGAGAGATCATTGATGATGACCAGAAAAATCACGGGGCCTAGAACACTGCCTTGGGTAACTCCAGTCTGGACAGGAAGGGGAGATGAGAGAATTTAGAGCCACATGTTGACTTCAACAGAAAAGGAAATCCGCGAGCCATGCGTGGAGATTTCCATGGATACCATAAAAGGAGTGTTTGGTAAGCACGGCGGGGTGCCAGACTCCATCGAAGGCACGAGATATGTCAAGAGACGGCTCTGATGGCCTGTTTGGCGTTGAAGGCACTCATCGCTGGTAAATGGAGGGAAGGAAGTATCGATTCATTGCTGGTAAATGAAGGGCAGGAAGTATCGATTTATTGTTGGTAACTGGAGGGAAGGAAGCATTGATTCATCGCTGGTAAATGGATGGGAGGAAATATGGATTCATCGCTGGTAAATGGAGGGAAAGAAGTAACGATTCATCGCCCTGAAGGTGGCCAGAGGCAGTATGTTTTTGTGTTGTCCGTACAGGCTAAAGCTCGTTTTTCTCAGCAACCACATGTCCAATTGTTGTCTGAATCCAAAATTTGAAGAAAAAAAAGTCCAAATCTGTCCAATATTTTTTTTGTCCAAATCTGTCCACAATTTTTTGGAGATACAGTATCTTGTTCACAAACAAACAGACCGACAGACAAACAGATGAAAAATCGGTCAGAGACCGAGGACTTGCCGGAATTTACTTTTTTATCGGCCATTTAGGACAAATATGGCGGCCGAACCACGTGACCGATGATGTCATCATGAACATATTTTATTCCCCATGGAGAGTTCTTTACAATGAGCCATGTCTCAGCTTTTTCTGTTCTGCACTTTCGGAGATATTGAGGTGCACAATTTTTCGGTTTTTCCAAGATGGCGGCCGAACCACGTGACATATGACGTCATCATTAACATATTTTATTCCCCATTGAGAGTTCTTTGCAATGAGCCATGTCTCAATTTTTTCCATTCTGCACTTTTGGAGATATAGTGGTGCAAAGTTTTCCCATTTTTCCAAGATGGCGGCCGAACCACGTGACCGATGCCATCATCATTAACATATTTTATTCCCCATGGAGAGTTCTTTACAATGAGCCATGTCTCAATTTTTTCTGTTCAGCACTTTTGGAGATTTTGTGGTGCAAAGTTTTGCCGTTTTTCCAAGATGGCGGCCGACCACGTGACTGATGACGTCATCATTAACATATTTTATTCCCCATGGAGAGTTCTTTACAATGAGCCATGTCTCAATTATTTCTGTTCAGCACTTTTGGAGATATAGTGGTGCAAAGTTTTGCCGTTTTTCCAAGATGGCGGCCGACCACATGACATATGACGTCATCATTAACATATTTTATTCCCCATGGAGAGTTCTTTCCAATGAGCCATGTCTCAATTTTTTCTGTTCAGCACTTTTGGAGATATAGTGGCGCAACGATTTGCCGTTTTTCCAAGATGGCGACCGAACCACGTGACTGATGACGTCATCATTTACATATTTTATTCCCCATGGAGAGTTCTTTACAATGAGCCATGTCTCAATTTTTTCTGTTCAGTACTTTCGGAGATATAGAGGTGCAAATTTATTCGGTTTTTCCAAGATGGCGGCCGAACCACGTCACCGATGACGTCATCATTGGGGCACAGTATATTAGAGGGCAAGACCATTATGTGTGCAAAGTTTGGCGATTCTCCGTGCAACGGTGTAGACGCAGTGCTGCAAACAGACAAACAGACAAACAGACAAACAGACAAACAGACAAATGAAAAATCGGTCAGAGACCGAGGACTTGCCGGAATGTACTTTTTTATCGGCCATTTAAGACAAATATGGCGGCCGAACCATGTGACCGATGACGTCATCATTAACATATATTATTCCCCATGGAGAGTTCTTTACAATGAGTCATGTCTCAATTTTTTCTATTCAGCACTTTCGGAGATATGGAGGTGCTAGGTTTTTCCAAGATGGCGGCTAAACCACGTGACCGATGACGTCATCATTAACAAATTTTATTCCCCATGGAGAGTTCTTTACAATGAGCCATGTCTCAATTTTTTCTGTTCAGCACTTTTGGAGATATAGTGGTGCAAAAGTTTTGCCGTTTTTCCAAGATGGCGGCCGACCACGTGACATATGACATCATCATTAACATATTTTATTCCTCATGGAGAGTTCTTTACAATGAGCCATGTCTCAATTTTTTCTGTTCAGCACTTTCGGAGATATGGAGGTGCAAACTTTTTCGGTTTTTCCAAGATGGCGGCCGAACCACGTGACTGATGACTTCATCAGTAACATATTTTATTCCCCATGGAGAGTTATTTACAATGAGCCATGTCTCAATTTTTTCTGTTCAGCACTTTCGGAGATATGGAGGTGTAAATTTTTTCGGTTTTTCCAAGATGGCGGCCGAACCACGTCACCGATGACGTCATCATTTGGGCACAGTATATTAGAGGGCAAGACCAATATGTGTGCCAAGTTTGGCGATTCTACGTGCAACGGTGTAGACGTAGTGCTGCAAACAGACAAACAGACAGACAGACAGACAGACAGACAAACAAAAGAAAAATCGGTCAGAGACCGAGGACTTGCCGGAATGTACTTTTTTATCGGCCATTTAGGACAAATAGAGCGGCCGAACCACGTGACCAATGACGTCATAATTAACATATTTTATTCCCCATGGAGAGTTCTTTACAATGAGCCATACCTCAATTTTTTCTATTCAGGACTTTTGGAGATGTGGAGGTGCAGAGTTTTTCGGTTTTTCCAAGATGGCGGCCGAACCACGTGACCGATGACATCATCATTAACATATTTTGTTCCCCATGGAGAGTTCTTTACAATGAGCCATGTCTCAATTTTTTCTATTCAGCACTTTCGGAGATATGGAGGTGCTAAGTTTTTCGGTTTTTCCAAGATGGCGGCCGACCACGTGACTGATGACGTCATCATTAACATATTTTATTCCCCATGGAGAGTTCTTTACAATGAGCCATGTCTCAATTTTTTCTGTTCAGCACTTTTGGAGATATAGTGGTGCAAATTTTTGCCGTTTTTCCAAGATGGCGGCCGACCACGTGACATATGACGTCATCATTAACATATTTTATTCCCCATGGAGAGTTCTTTACAATGAGCCATGTCTCAATTTTTTCTGTTCAGTACTTTCGGAGATATAGAGGTGCAAATTTATTCGGTTTTTCCAAGATGGCGGCCGAACCACGTCACCGATGACGTCATCATTGAGGCACAGTATATTAGAGGGCAAGACCATTATGTCTGCAAAGTTTGGCGATTCTCCGTGCAACGGTGTAGACGCAGTGCTGCAAACAGACAAACAGACAGACAAACAGACAGACAAACAGACAGACAGACAAACAAACGAACAGATCAACATACTTGCCGGAATCTTTTCCGGCAAGTAACGAACAGATCAACATACTTGCCGGAAAATTTTTCCGGCAAGTAACAAACGAACAGATCAACATACTTGCCGGAAAATTTTTCCGGCAAGTAACAAACAAACAGACAGGGGTGAAACACAGACAGTAGAATGACACTCAGTAGAGCATCCTTTTAACCTCAAAAATAATCGGTGATTGAATTCAGTGACGTGATATGCAAATAGTCTTCAAATTTTAAGTGAACGGGATGAAAATTGACAATTTTAGAAATTTTGCCGATGTTGACATCTTGGCTTATGTTGACCTCAAATATAATTGGTGGTTGAATTCAGTTCGCTGATATGAAAATCCTTTTCAAATTTCAAGTCCATCACATGAAAATTTAGGGTTTTAGAAATTTGAAAAGGTGGTTTACCTTTGGTCGATGTTGACCTTGTGACCTATGTTGACCTCATAAATAGATGGTGGTTGAATTCAGTTCGTTGATATGAAAATCCTTTTCAAATTTCAAGTCTCAATCATATGAAAATTGAGGATTAAAAAAATTTGAAAAGGTTGTTGACCTTTGGCCTATGTTGACTTTTTGACCTCCAAATAAATAGGAATCTGTCAGACCACCAAATCTACCATTTCATGAATATTCGTGGAGATGAGTTAAAAATTGTGATCTGTCGCCAAGTATAAGTGAGCGAACAGACAAACACAAAAACATACACAAACCAGAGTGATCAACATACTTGTCAAATATATATATTGTTGCGGTTTTGAGAAGTGTACAAATAACATCATTAAAGGTTAAAGGTTTGCCCCCCATAGTTAGTCCACAAGCAAGCGGCATGGTCGCGGCATGGCATTAAATTGCGGCATGGTCGCGGCATTAAATCGCGGCATGGTCGCGGCATGGTCATGGCATGGAAAAATAACATCAAGTAATCGAATCGATAGGAATGTCCTGTGCCTATAACATCGACGTTATAGGCACAGCTGCATCTAGGCATTGTGTAACATCGACGTGGCTTTTGTTTTAATTAAAACTTTTTGTGCTTGTTTTTTTTTGTTTATTTTGTTTTTACCTCAGAAGAGATATCAACATCTACCTCAGCGAATGTCAATCGCGGTGTCAGTATTTGATGAACTTATAAAGGCCTAGGTGACTTAGAAGTGTGACCAGCATGTGCACGGGATTCTTCCCAGAAGAATGAGTGGTCGCATTAGCTTGTACGACTTAAAATGAGCGAGTTTTGTTTTGACGTTTGGGCCAGTTTTACATGTTGTATCCCTAAGGAATGAAACGAACGTTTTTCCTTCCTTCCAATTTTATTTGAAGTCACACATGCCTCAAAATACACTAGAATTGAATGCTGAATCCGAAAATGTAAGTGATATTGCCTTGTTTTTTAAACATTATCTTCTATATATTCTAAATATATATCTGTGCAGTGTCTGTCTTGTGTTGTCTTGTCTTGTGTTGTCACTGAACTACTCCCTCAAAATTTTGTAAAATCGTACGATTCCAACCTGACCCACGGCAGGACTATGCGCTCTACTGAGTGGCGTTCTAGTGTCACTTATGAATATCATCACAAAAGGTGCTGTTTTTGGAGATTGCAGATGTTACATGTACTCCATTGAATGGCAAAAGCGTGGATTGCCACACATCCACATTTTGGTCTGGCTTAAGGATAAGATTCGTCCAGCTCAGGTAGATGATATCATCAGTGCAGAGATTCCAAATCCTACCGAGGACAAAGTATTGCACGAAGTAGTGGTGAAGCACATGCTCCATGGTCCCTGTGGTTAGAGGATTCTTAATCATTACTGATCATTACGTTTCTTTTTATGTCTTTCAGACCGTGTTCATTGTTGAAGTTGCAATAAACCGCCAACTGGAGTAACAAAGAGAACTGGTCTTATTTACGAACACGGTCCATTGACCTGCCGAGAGAGGTAACGCCTACCAGGAGCAAAGCTCCCGCCATTATGGCCCAAAGGGTCACAGGAGCATGCAAGCCTCCTCACTACGATTGCCACAGCCTTGGAGGTAACACATGGAAACGTTCCCACAATTGTGTCCTCGACAGTCGAGTTTATGCACTTCGTGTCACGTGGTCACATCAACACTCATTCTCCTTGCATGAAAGCGGGAAAATGCACAAAACGATACCCCAGACCTCTTCTTACAGAAACTCAGACAGATCAGGATGGATATACTTTGTACAGAAGAAGAAAGCCAGGTGATGGGGGCTTCACCACTACTCTCAGAGTGAAACAACAAGAAATTGTCATTGACAACCAGTGGGTGGTGCCCTTCAACCCTCTCCTTTCATGCATCTTCAAATCACACATCAATGTTGAAGCATGCTACTCAGTCAAGTATGTCTTGAAGTACATCAACAAAGGTACTGATCAGGCAGTCTTTGGTCTGCAGAGAGAGGAAACCAAAAATGATGAGGTATCAGCATATCAGATGGGTCGTTACATCAGCAGTAATGAGGCTGTGTGGCGTATTCTCAACTTTCCCATTCATGAACGCCACCCCAGTGTTATGCATCTTGAGATCCATTTGGAAAATGGGGAAAGAGTTTACTTCACAGAAAAAACCACGCTGCAGCGAGCCCAGCAGCCACCTAGGACCAAACTAACTGCATTCTTTGATTTGTGCAAACAGGATTCCTTTGCTAGAAGCCTTCTACACTGGGAAATGCCTGGATATTACACCTGGCAAGAAGGGAAAAAGGCATTTCAGCCAAGAAAGCAAGGTGCAACAATCCCTGGACACCCTCACATCAGATCAAGTCAAGTGTTAGGTTGTGTCTACACTGTTCATCCCAGCAACTCTGAGAACTTTTATCTCAGACTCCTCCTGCACAACATTCATGGTCCAACCTCATTCCAGGATCTCAAGACAGTTGCTGGATATGTCTGGGCAACATACCGTGAAGCTTGCCTGAGAAGAGGTCTCTTGGAAGATGATGCACACTGGAACAGTATCTTGGAAGAGGCTGCAGTCTCGCATTCTCCAAGCAAGATGAGGAGCCTCTTTGCTGTCATTATCTGTGCCTGTTCACCATCCAACCCTGAGCAACTTTGGCATAATCACCAGGACAGCATGACAGAAGACATACTGTATCAAGCACAACAAGATTTAAAAAAACCCAAACCTGCAGTTTACCTCTGCCATGTACAACCAAGCACTGGTACTCATTGAAAATACTGTACAGTCCATGGCTGGCAAGGATCTTCAACAGTGTGGACTGCCTGCTCCTGTACGAACTGAACCTGCAACTCTCAGCCGAGAGATCCTTCAGGCAACCACCTATGACATTCAACAGCTGCAACAGTATGTCCACCAAAATGAACCACTCTTGGTTCCAGATCAAAAAGAAGCTTATACAAGGATCAAACAATTGTTGACATCTGACTTGGGTGGAATTGTTTTCCTTGATGCCCCCTGGTGGAACAGGCAAAACGTTTTTGATCAACTTAATTTTGGCACAAGTTCGTTCACTCCAGCAGATTGCTATGGCAGTGGCCTCATCTGGAATTGCTGCAACTTTGTTCACAGGTGGCAGGACTGCTCATTCTGCCTTTAAGCTGCCACTCAACCAGGCCCACAATGAGTCCTGTGTGCAATATTGGCAAAGGATCTGGACAGGCACAGGTTCTAAAGCAGGCCAAGCTGATAGTATGGGATGAGTGCACAATGTCTCACAGACTTGCATTTGAGGCTCTCGATCGCACCTCACAGGATCTCAGAGGTAACACTAAAATCATGGGTGGAGTCACACTCTTCTGAGCATAAGAGAGTGTAAGAGACCTTGAGCACAAGAGAGGGTGAAGAGAACAGAGAGAGGGAGTGAAAGAGCAGCAGCGCAGGATTTTAGGACCTGTGGGCTGATGCCGTGAGGTCCAGTTGCAGAATCAGAGTCGAGGGTTGACAGAAATTTCTCCACCTTGTCAGGAGAAAAAAAACACTAGAGTCCAGGAGCAGCTGGGTATGACTGGGTACGGTGGGTACAGAGAGGGATGGGTTTGGGACGCAATATTTGGAGGCAAACACAGAGTTGAGGCATTCAGCTTTTTCACGAGCGGAGTCAGCTGTGTATCCGTTTGAGGTAAGCGAGGGGATGGAGGGGGAACAAATACCAGAAACAGATTTGACCAGACGCCACCAGGATTTGGAAGAGGGGGGCAGGTTTGAGAGTTCAGTATTGAGGGAGGAGAGATATTGTATCCTGGCTCTCCGGAGTGTGGACACACACTAGTTTCGGGCTTTGTGAAAGGAAATGAGATTTCCTTCCATTGGATTTGCTTTCCAGGAGGCGAAGGCAAGTTGTTTCTGGGCAACAGCCTCACCACAAGATTCCGTGAACCATGGTCGGGAGGAAGGGTATGACAACTGAAGACGAGGTGGGATAAATCTGTGCATGAGAGAGAGCAATTTACTTTGGAAGAATTCCCAGGATGAGTTGATGTCAGAGGTGGTGGAGATGGGAGACCAGTCCAGATGATTGATGGCTGCTTGAAGACCGTGCCAGTAGGCCTGAGTGAATTGCTAGACTCATCGACGCTGAGGAGGCTCTCTCAGAATGGTCAGAGAGATGTCCACTTTAACAAGCACATGATCAGATGAGCCGATTGGAGCAGAAGAAGAGCAGCAGACATTTGCAGGGAAGTTCGTCATAACCAAGTCTAGAAGAGAAGATGCTCCGTTGACTGAGATCCGGCTTGGGAAGTTGACAGATTGTATTGTCCCAATGAGTTGCAGAAGTCCCTTGCCCGAGTACTTTTGTGCACTTTGGAGGAGAGGGAGCGGAGGAAGAAGAGCGCATCTCTTGGCTCTGTCTCAGTAGCCTCTGACTGTTGAATCCTCGAGGAAGAGGAGTCTCAGGTTTTCTTTCTCAGTCTTTGGAGCTCTCTCTCGGTCTGCCTTTTGTCTCGGTTGGCCACGGCTGTCTTGTGTGCGATTGTGAGAACTTTTTGAAGCTGAGTTGCAGTTTGGAGGAAGAGACGAGTGAAAGATAACTGGCCGCACAAATTACCTCACGTTTGTGGGGCTGAAGAGAGCAACTTTGCGCCATTTTGTACGTTTCCCGTGTGAGCGGCTTCGGGCCACCTTGTCGTCCTGACTTCATTCAACGATCTCATTGAGCAAGCTGAATGCCGGCCTTCCAACAGAAACCTTCATTTTCTTCATCTATCTCTTTGTCTGTTCTGTGCCTGAGTGGAGACGTCTCAAATTAGATTTTAGATTTACCTCACCTTTCATTTTTTTCGAAGTACAATTACTTTTAGTAAATAATTACCGTGGTACTTTGATTTGATGTATCCTGTTTGCATGGTGTTGGGTTCGAGAATAAACCGATGTGGCTCCATCCAGGTAAGCACCTTGTTTCCCTCACCACGTGCGACAGGCCAACTGTCGGAATTAAGGACCGTTTCGGCTATTCATCACCCAATGGTGTTAACCGCCAGGGATGACAGGACAATACAATTGATGGGTTGAGACGCTGAGAGGAATAGACTCATCCAGGTCTGAAGGGGATTACATGGAAGACTGGCAATGCAAGAAAAGCAAAGGAGGATGAGATGGAGTGAAGCAAGCAAAACAAAAGTCCGAAGAAAGAGTCAGAAGCACCTTTATGTTCCTCGATGACGATTTGTTCGTCGTTCTCCATAAAGCCTTTGTACGACCTTGTTTGGAATATACTCGCTCTGTGGAGTCCGTCGAAATTAATATTGCTTCCTTGGGAAATATACAAAGGAGAACAACAACAATTGGCTGCAGGTGCACCTGAATGCATGGACATGGAGACCTTTAAGATGCTCAATAAACGCGACAAGGTGAAGATTACCTTCAGCCTGATGCTCCCGCAAACAGAGGATACTCTGTCAAACTGCCAAGTGATCTCCTGCATCAAAGTTTATTGTGTCACTTTATTGTTCTTGCATCGGAAATTATGAGAAGCAATGGAGAATGTTGACCTTTCCACAACAGAGGGACGGTGTTGGAGACTGCTCATGGAGAGATGCAGAACCACTTGGTAATTTATTTCCCAAAGCCGGTATGGATTTGTGGTTTAATAAATCAAAGGGAGATTGTGTTTAATAAATTCGATGAAAAAAAATTCACAAGCTGGTCAAACACTTGAAATATGTCCTTCACCCCTGACAAATCTTTCTTTCCCCCTCTCTCTCTCTGAAAGTACGATCTGGCAACCTCTTCCCCCTCACATTTTGAATTTTGGGACTCGGCGATTCTTCTTCCTCTTTCCTGTGAAAATACGGTCATTGAATTTCCAAATAAACTTCACTTTCCTCCAGTGTTCAAATTATCTCATGATACAAATGGTTTTCCTTCAAATCTTTAATACAGGTGACGAAGTGCTACTTGCCAGTGTGACGAACTGAATTCCCACCAACAAGTTCCACAGAAATGTTGTTGTTCAATCCGATTTCTTAAAACTGGTTTCTTATTTATTTCCAGAAAGTTATTGATGTGGGGAAACTGTCTGCATATTAGCAAATCTGTGGCATGGATTACATCTGAGCACAAATACCCAGGCTTCATACACATCCCCTGTGCTTGTGTGTGTGGCCTTCCCACCATTGAATGTCTTCATCGTAAAATTTCTGAACAGGCCGAGATTTTACATAAATTTCGAAACTTTTAATGTATTACATTTGGCAAAATCAACATTCACATTAACATGTAATACAATTACAGTATTGTCTTAAGATATGCAATTTTGTTTTTTGGGGGTCAGAGTGTGTGCCTTAGTGTGGTGAAAGTTTAAAGCACTGTAACTGATTTAAACAGAAGATAATGCCTCAAGTGCAGAGGTACTTCATATATTGGCACTTTGTTAGATCAAGGCACTCAGAGTGGAGCAAACATCAGGAAGAGTGGGATGTTTTTTGCCTCTCAAGGTTCACGAACCATGTATGCTCAAGTTCGCTGTGAGAAGGCTTCCTGTGATGTGCAGCTGGAATCGGAACAGCTGACTGTGCTCGTGTGTGGAATGAAGGTTGAGGAGCTGGAAGCATTTCCCGAGATTCTGCAGATAAAGATAGAGGATGTGAACTCCTTTGGTCTGGCTGAGGAGCAAAGCAACCAGCCGAATGGTGAGTTGTGTGAATCTGATGATATTTGTGTTTGTTCAGTGCGCTTTTTTTTGGATACTGAATGGAGGCTCCTCAAAGACCTAGAGCAGAATGGAAGGGAATAAAATAGAAAGGGGAAACAACAATAGAAGATTTAACATAAGAGCTAACATTAATCACAAAAACACAAAATGACACATAAAACATATGATACAGGGAGTGGGAGTCAATATGGGCAGAGAGAGGGAAGCACACAAGTACAACAGCAGAGAACATGGAAACTGTAGACAATAGGGACATCGGGAGATCTGTGTGAGGGAGAGGGCTGGGGGGAGGAGGCATGGGAAGGGGGTGGGGGTTGGAAGAGGTACAAAACACATGGACACTGCTCCGACTTCCAGGAAAGAAGTCGGCCTTTCAAAAAGGTTTTTTCAAAAAGAAGTAGGTATTTCAAAAAGGACTTAAAGGGTCGTCAAAGGTCTGAGGGGTCTCAGCAGTCTAAATGTAATTAAGAGTTCACGGACTGTGTTTTGTGTGTAAATTATTTTTTTTGAAGAAGAAGACGTTTTGGTCGCAAAAACAAACAAACAAACAAACATAACCATATGCGTTTGCTATATTGCAAGAAGATTATCTGCATTTGTCAACATGCTAACCTGCCACACTCTTTCGAGACAAAAAGGTTGCATGTTGGATCGCAATGGTTTATAATTTGACAATAAAAGCAGTTTGGTGGAGAAAACCTCTATTTCGCCGCTGTACATTTTTCTTACCTTCTCTGTTTTGCTGGTTGTGATTTTCGGTGGTGGTGAAATTCTGCTGAAGATGTGGTCAGGGAGGAAGCATCTCATAACATCGAGGCAGTTTGTATTTGAGTTCATATTTGAGGCAGAACATTATACTTTGATATCGTAATGTTTTTACATGACGCCATTACCGAGGGAAATGTTTTATTTTCTCTCTTCAGGGAAGATTTTAATGTTTTGATCGAGATTTTAATTTTTTCTAACGATTTTAATGCAATATTTATTTATATATTTTAAGAGTGTGGAACCAGCTATACATGTGACACAAGAGTGCCTGGATTTAATAAAAGTTACTTTTCCAGATTTATTTGTGAAAGTGGAAGTGAAAACTGAGCACGACATTGATGTCCACCTGGATCGACCTGAACCAAATGATGCTGAGGCTTCTGTCCTCGAGAACCATCCCCATGAAGGTTTCTGTCGATGTCCACACATTTTGATTCGAACAGTTTCATGATGAACTCTGGTGTTAAGAAAAAATAACCACGTTTTGATTTAATTGCTTTAAGAAATAATAATGATGGTCGATCAATTTCTCAAACATCAATTATCCCCTTCATTATTATATCAAATATTTTAACCAACAATAATATGCCTTGTTGTATCTTATTTTCCTTAATTTGTACAATCAATTCTGATTGCATTTTCATTTGACACCTGTTAGTATAGCCCCCGTTAGACTTTGTCCAAAACGGGGGTTTTTGGATTGGGTCTCGTCCACGTGTCTGCAACCATATACCAGAGATGTATGGACCGATTTTGTTCATACTTGGCAGAAAGACAACACATGATGGTGTTCATATGCACATCATTTTGTTTTGCTTTGCAATCAAAGATGGCCGACTGGAGGCCATTTTAGGTGTAAAAACACTGTGTTGAAAACTTCCTCGGCCATTTCTCGGACACGCATTTACTGATGTTGTTCAAACTTGGAAAACAGATGAGGAATGATGGCTAACATATGCACGTCATTTTCCTTTGAGATCAGATCCAAAATGGCCGACCGTCAGCCATTTTGTTCCTTAAACATATCCCCAACCATTTATTGAACATGCATCGCCGATTTTGATCAAACTTGTCATAAGCACCACAAGACGGCATATATGTGCACCTCACTTTATTTTGTGATCTTATCAAATATGGCGGACAGGTAGACTGGCAGCCATTTTTGTTGTAAAAACTCAATATTGACCATATCATCAACCATTTCTCGGACATGCATTTACCAATATTGTTCAAACTTGGAACACAGAAAATGAATGATGGGATACATATGCACATCCTTAGCTTTCGAGATTCGATCCAGGATAGCTGATTGGTGGCCATTTTGTTCCTCAACTGTGTCCCCAACCATTTATGACATGCATGGACTGATTTTGTTCAAACTTGGCACAACGACAATGCATGAGAGTATACATATGCAGAAGTTTTTGTGTTGCAATCCAACTAAAGATGGCCGACTGACGGCCTTTAACTCCGTATGGCAAAATTAGTAAAACCATGGGGACTATGACATTTTACTTCTTTTTTTTTCTCATGGATTTCTTTTACATGTTTAAATATGATCTTGGCTCATCGAAGAATGAGGTGACAGAGAAAAAAGGCAACAAATTGATAGTAAGGCAGTCAGGCCACAGTTGGACGGACGCAAGGAAGTCGTAACAGCAAGAGGAGAAGGGGAGGAAACAGTCAGCCGATATTCGTGTTTTGTTGGGTTGTGGTTCATGTGTCTCGATAATATATTGGGTGGGGAAGTGGATGGCATGATATGGTGGTGAACTTTGTAGCCTTGGTGGAAAGATTACAATTCAACCATATTTGGCCTCATGTGATCACTTTTTGTAAACACACACACACACACACACACACACACACACACACACACACACACACACATGCAGTAACCTCATCACCAAAGAAGGACGTGGATATACCCATACAACCAATCAAATAACATCCAAAGAAATGGGAAAGGTGACACATCTACTGTAAATTAATGATTTAATGCTCTTCACCACAAATGATGAAATATTGACAGAATAACTAAAAGTAGAAACTAAAACAATTTGGATGTATTGTTGTTCCACATATGGGACCACACAAAATAGTGAGTGGATCACGAATGCAATTATACTACTATGGAAAACCATGAAGCAATCGTACTACTGTAGAAAACGATGTATCGTCACAAAATGTGACGTGTTATGAAATGTTTAGTCTCAGCAAAGGCAAGCTGAGATATAAGAAACCTTGTCTGTGACGTAGCATTCCTGCTGTATTCAAAGGGTTCATCCTAAGTTGTTAAAAATCTTGGCTCATATCAAAGGGTCTTGATGGTATAAAGGGGTCTTTAAGGTCTAATGGGGCCTCATGAAGCTATGGTAATTAGATAGGTGAAGCTATGGTAATTAGATAGGGGTTAAGATTAGTTTTCCCCCAGAATGTGATTGCCCTCGGTGGGTTTTCCCTATGTTTTTACAATTACAACAAGGCCAGCCATAAAACCATCCATTAACCAACCATAACCAACATAGCTGCCGTCAGAACCCCAAACATTCTCGATCGGCAACTATACCCCGCCGCCAGAGGATTGTAACGGGCAGGCCACGCCCCAAGCTTCGTCATTGGTCGTGGAGACAGGGTGATTCGCTGGGGCTCGGGATTGGCCAGAGTGACATCATCGAGAGGGTTTGAGAGGAAGAAAGAAGAAGAGTCGTTCTCTCGGTCGCTTTGGTCTACACTCTAGAGCTTTCGGCTGCGGCTCGCTCATGTGCGCTTGTGAGGAGACTTTTCGGAGCTTTGTGGAACCTTTGCAACGTTGAAGCAGGGGGCGCTATTGGTTAGTGGTGCTCTTTGGGGGAGCCTAAAAGGGAAGCATTTTATTTTGATTATGTTTTCCCCTGTGTGTTTTTGTGACTGAGTGTAGATGTCTCAAATTAGGATTTAGTTTCACCTCATCTTTCTTTTTCACCTCTTTAATTTATTTTCATTAAATTATTGTGTTGCATTTCATTTGTTGTGTCGTTTTTCCTTGTTCGTGGGTTCAGGAATAAACCCGTGTGGCTTCTGTTCAGGTTAGCACCTCGCCGCCTTCTGTCCCATGTGCACGCCAAAAAGTACTGCCAATTTTCGGGCTGCCACCTCGGGAGTAACAACGATGGGCCATTTGTCACCCAGTGGTCTTAATCGTTGGGCGACAGGACAATATGTACATTTTTGTATACGTTTGTCAAAATTATATCACGAGTATTGAACAGAATTGCATTTTTTTTACAGGTCATGTGATGTTGTATTTACAGGTGGATTCATTGAATCTACAAGGGAGACTGCACCTACTTTTATGAACAGCGTAGACACATGCCTGCAAGACTCGCCAACTGAAACATACAAGAGGACTTTTTCGAAACACAGCAAAACGAGTAATGAATTGTTTGCACGGAATAATTTTCACCAGGCTCACAAAGGAGCGAAAGATGAACGCCCATTCATATGTAAAATTTGTGTAAAATCCTTCAGTCATTCATCCAGCTTTACATCACACCTGCGAAAACACAATGGTGAACGCCCATACAAATGCACAAGTTGTGGAAAATCTTTTAATCAATCATCCAACCTTAAATCACACATGAAAATTCACAATGGTGAACGGCCGTATAAATGCACAAGTTGTGGAAAATCTTTTTATCACTCATCCAACCTTAAACGTCACATGAAAATTCACAATGGTGAACGTCCACATGAATGCAAAAGTTGTGGAAAATCTTTTAATCAATCATCCAACCTTAAATCACACATGACAATTCATAATGGTGAACGCCCATACAAATGCACAAGTTGTGGAAAATCTTTTAATCATTTATCCAAATTTACAAGGCACATGAGAATTCACAATGGTGAACGTCCATACAAATGCACAAGTTGTGGAAAATCTTTTAATCAATCATCCACCGTTAAATCACACATGAAAATTCACAATGGTGAACGGCCGTACAAATGCACAAGTTGTGGAAAATCTTTTAAGCATTCATCCAACCTCATATCACACATGACAATTCATAATGGTGAACGCCCATACAAATGCACAAGTTGTGGAAAATCTTTTATTAATTCATCCCACCTTAAATCACACATGACAATTCATAATGGTGAACGGCCGTACAAATGCACAAGTTGTGGAAAATCTTTTATTAATTCATCCAAACTTACAAGGCACATGAGAATTCACAATGGTGAACGTCCATACAAATGCACAAGTTGGGGAAAATCTTTTAATCAATCGTCCACCCTTAAATCACACATGAGAATTCACAATGGTGAACGCCCATACAAATGCACAAGTTGTGGAAAATCTTTTAATCAATCATCCACCCTTAAATCACACCTGACATTTCACAATGGTTAAACGCCCATACAAATGCACAAGTTGTGGAAAATCTTTTAATCAATCATCCAACCTTAAATCACACCTGACATTTCACAATGGTGAACGCCCATACAAATGCACAAGTTGTGGAAAATCTTTTAATCGATCATCCAACCTTAAATCACACCTGACATTTCACAATGGTGAACGCCCATACAAATGCACAAGTTGTGGAAAATCTTTTAATCAATCATCCAACCTTAAATCACACCTGACATTTCACAATGGTTAAACGCCCATACAAATGCACAAGTTGTGGAAAAACTTTTAATCGGCCATCCTCCATGAAATCACACATGACAATTCACACATGACATTACATTTGGCTTCCGGTTCCGCCGGCGAAGTAGTGTTCATCCGAGCTCTCCAGGTCACCAAAGTTAAGTATTTTCACGTTTGTGTTTTTGTCAAATTTGTACTCTTTATTTTACTGTGTATGTGTTTACTGTGAATTTCTAGTTATATCTCGGTTTGTAAATCGTGCATACTTGTGCGTAATAGTCGTTTTGTTTGTGCCGTGTTTGGGGCCTGGGCCCTGGTAGTGTTTTGTTGTTTATTTACTTTCGTTTTTTCATTTTATTGCTTTTGTCTTTGTTTTTCTTTTCACCCTATACCTCCCCCGAACATCGTACCCTCTGTTAAAAGTCTGGAACCCCAAAAAATACAAAATTAATAATTTCCTCCTGTCCTCGCGGCTCCTCCTCCCTCACGACCACGTGTTGTCTCACCCCACCCCTTTTCTCTCCTTCCTTAATATCTCCTTCCTCTCCAGCCGATACTCACCTTTCCAATTCTAGTTTTCAACATACTCCTTCAACCTTTCTCTTTCTTCCTCAGATCCACTTTCCCTTCACCTTCAAAACAAAACAAAATATATGAATGAAAAATTAAAAAAGAGACAAACTCCCTCATGGCGAACGTCCATACAAATACGAAAACAATTGCATATACACCTCCCTGTTTCTTTGTTCTCTGCTTACCTGGCTGTCAATCTCCCATTCTTCTGTTCCTCCTTCTGAACCTGTTCTGGAATCCTTCATCCCCCTTAGCCTCCATGCCCTCACTTCAGGGAATTTCCCAGATAGTTTTTATGGTTTTGCTTAAAATCATCGGAATTGAATTGAATCTTTGGAATCTCCCACGATGAAGCTAACTCTGAGGGCTTTTCACTCACTCACTGCAGGCAGGTTGACGGTCTTTCTGTCTTCTACCGGCTCCTCTCTGGCCTAGCCACCCCCTCCCTCCCCCAGCCCTGTCTGTGCTCTGTCCCCTAAATACTCCTACAGGTCGCACAAGATCTGCCTGCAACCATCTTCTGGTGAAACTGCCAAAATCAAGACTCTCTGCTCACCTTCACGCTTTCATTCCTCTTTTCTCCTACCTCTGGAACGAACTCCCTCACTCTCTTCAATCCCACTCCTCCCTCCAGGTCTTTAAAACAGCTCTTCACCACCATCTCTTATATTCCCCCATCCAGGACCATGATCTTTTATACTCCCCGTTAAAACATCCCAAATCAACCCCTTGAAATATCCAACTTCCTTCCTGAAATTCCTAGCAGTGTTCCTTTGCTTTATACCGTGTACCCCTTCCCTCTCCACCTCCCCCACCCCAGCCCCAGCCCTCTCCCATCTACATATCTACCGACGTCCCTGTTCTTTATTGTTGTTGTGCTTATATGCTTTCCTCTCTATCCCCCTCTTGTCCCCCGCTCCCTTTATTTAAAGTGTGTTTTTTTGGGTCCGTGCACGTTTTCGTGTGTAATGTATTCACTCTTTCATGAACCTTGACTGTCTCCAAAAAAAATAAAAAATGAAGAAAGCCCATACATGTGCACAAGTTTTGGAAAATCTTTTAATTAGTCATCCACCGTGGAAGTAAAATAATGAGTTCACAATGTTCAATTGATGGTTCTTTTTGAAAAAGAGAATTTATGACCATAATTATAAGGTAATGCAGAACTCTAGAGACCATGTGATTGCTGCAAAGCATTTTGGGCGAGTACTAAAAAAGTGATGAGCATTTTGTTTTCATCTCTATGTTTCAAAGCTTTGCAATGTAAAAACTGCTCGTATAAGATAACAGATCACAGAGTCTCTTGTTTGCCATCTACTGATCACTATCTGTTGTTTACTTGTAAAATCCTCAATGTCAACAGGACGAGGCTTGAATTGTGATTTCCCCATAAATTGGCACATCTCTGTTTATTTCACTGTATATAAGTAGTTCATTTGAAACATTTCACGAGAGAGGATGAACGTGCGCATGTGCTGACCCTGTGTTGTTTTGGCACCTCTCTCCATGTGCACGTATTTAAAAAATGATTCAACCAATCTGTGAACTGGTATGACTTGATCGAGGTTCGAGTTATTCCGCGACAGTAAATGGTGATGGGGATGGAATCGCAAAACCCTGCGTGTGAGGGGGGGGGGGGAAGGGGTAGGGCATGAGGGGGGAAAGGCGTGAGTAGAGTGGAGTGGTTCAGCTGAGGTGATGCAGATGTGAATGTCTGCCTAAATGTGAATGGCTGCCTAAAAAGGGAAGGTAAGAGAACCTTGCTGAGATTATTTTCCTGTCCTTTTTGTTGTGTCACATTCGCTGAAGTCGTGCTCCCCATCTCTGAACCCAACGGGTGACGCGATCCTGAGAAATTGAGTAGAATTATTTATTTTTAGGGAACGGGTTGTGGAAACCCATCATTCTAATGTAATATAGTATCGAAATCCCTGGAGCTTCAAGCTCACAGGTTCCTAGAAGTCATTGAAGTGTGGGAACCAAGGGGCTCCTGCTGATTTCTGAAATCCTTGTAAATTTGTTATAGGATCAGAGTTCGTATAGGGACTTGGACCCATATGCATACAATATGCAAACACGGGTCATTGACCCGTTTAGGTTTAGGGATTTGGAATCCTGCTGATCCGAATGTTCCATTGCACTAAAGGTCTGGAATCCCATGGCATTGCTCAGTATATGATTGTGGCTGTGCACTTTTGTGAGTGAATTGTTTGATTGACAAACTGGGCATTAAGCGAGATAAGATGAAGGTCTCGGTGTACCCCATAACTCCTAAAGCAGGGGTTCCCAACCTTTATTGTGTTATGGCCCCCTTGGCTCCCAGAGCACATCCCCAGCACCCACCTCCCTTTCACGAGGGTCGAGCGGCAGAGCACATGTAAGCAGGCTAAGGGGGTCTGGGGGCATGGCCCCCCTACATTTTTTGATTTCGAGATGCTCTGTGGTGCAATGGTGCATTCTGAGAGGTGTTTTTTTCCTTTAATTAGCTATTTTGTTTGTATGAGAATTGGTAAATTATTACAAAGAAAATGAGGATTTCCAAGCAGCCAACATGGACATTTTGTTCCATCGTTTTTTTCTGTTCCTTACTGGCTCCCAACTACATCGTTTTTGAAAGAAGCAAACAAAGCAACATCACTCGAATGATGCATGTTTGATATGAGATTTTAATATTATCAGTAGCAACACTATGGACAGCATAAAATAGAACTGTCACACAAGAAAATAGTATGAAAAGGTTCCAAGTCAAGAATATGTGAAAACTAAAAACCTCTGTTGTGTCTGTATTTAACGCAGTGTTATAATCTCACAAAAAGAAACTCAATTCGACAACAACTCAGGTAATCAAACCTCGGGACGTGGTGCATGCGCCGTAAAAGTGAATTAAAAACTCAGTGGGATGGCTGTAATTGCATTTTAGCTACCAATTGGGGTATCCGTGGTTGAGTCACAGTCATGGCACAGAGGAGGTCATCTTCCACATGGAGCCGATTACACTGTTTCGATTTGATATTCAATAGCATGGAAAACCCCACTTCGCAGAGATAGGTAGACGAGAATGGCAGAAGCACCTGAATAGCTATCTGGCTGATATTAAGGTAGCGACCGATTCCCACCCAAAACTCCATCAAGCTCTTCTCTTCGAATGTGTCTTTGGAAAATGAATCGTTTCAGAGATCCAGGAATTCATCTTGCATTGCCTCTGGCATGCTCTCCATACAAAGGTTGACGGAAAAAGGATTCCTCACAATTTTTTGCCTCATTGTCGTCTAAATCAGGAAAATACCTATGAAATTCTAGCTCCAGTGACAGCAAATGCTCAAGAATGTTATTTTTCAGAACGGGATCAAGCTCTTTTCCCAGGCTGTCATGCAATTCAGACATTCTTTCGAACATAGCAATGTTTCCTGTGTTCACTTTCCTGCGCCAGTTTTGGCGCTTGGCAACAAATCCTCTGAGATGATCGTGGCACAGAATAATATTAGTCGCTCTTCCTTGGAGCTTGAGGTTCAGCTGGTTCTGCTGCTTGAAAATGTCAGCAAGCTAAGCAAGTCGTGCGTTCCACAATTCTTTGTCGTAATGCTGCAGGAGGTCATGTTTTCCTTGAAGATTCAAGAATGTTTGACTTCCGCATGAAGTTCAAAGACGCGGTTCAGAGCATTCCCTTTCGAAAGCCAGCATACAGCAGTATAGTACAGCAATGTTTCATGTTCCGCGTTCATGTCTTTGCACAGCTCCTTGAACATTCGGCTGTTGAGAGCCCCTGCCTTGATGTAGTTAACAATCTTGATTACGACTTCAAGAACTTTCTTCAATGAAAGAGGGAGAGTCTTACAAGCCAGGGCGTAGCAATGAATCATACAGTGGGTTCCTTTCGCTTGTGGTGCCAGCATCTTCACTTTTGCTTGGAATCCGGATTTGGAACCAAGCATGGCAGGAGCACCGTCAGTACAGATGCCGCATACATTCTCCCACTGAATTCCTCCCGCATCGATGAACAACTTCATTTTTTCCATGACGTCGTTAGCTTTTGTCGTTGTTTCCAGGGCACTGCAGAACAAGAATTCTTCCTTGATATCATCTCCCTTGACATAGCGAACGAATCCCAGTAGCTGGGAGCAGGAACTAACATCGGTCGATTCATTAAGTTGAAAAGAAAACAAGCCGAAAGGCGCCGCATTAATCTCATTGATGATCTGTTGTTTCACATCTTCCGACATGTCATGGATACGACGCTGCACTGTGTTATTCAATAAAGACACCTGTTCAACTTTGCGAGCCTCTGCCTTTCTGAGAACCCGTTTGACAATGAGGAGGGTACAAGGCTTGATGAGTGTCTCCCCAATGGAGTCGGGTTTTTTCTTCTTTGCAATTTCAAGAGAAACTTCATAAGAAGCCTGGACAGTTGCTACATTTTGTTGTTGAAAAGCTCCTCCCTCATCCAACTTCTGTCGCTTTAAATATCTTTCATGCCGCTTGAAAAATTCGGGATCCTGCTTTGCATGTTGTGCATGATTCATCTCGAGGTGCAACTTCAACTTGGATGGCCTCATGGATTCAGTACTCAAAACCTTGTGACACAGCACACATTGTGGTTTCTCTTGGCCAGACACGGTAATGGACGTGAATCAAAGCTTTATGTATTCGTCAAGATATTTTCTTTTTTTACACCCAGAAGCCATAACGTCAAATCTGCAATGACGAAAAAACAAAACAATATCAAAGTGAAAACAATATTAAAAAAAAAAAAACTTTAATTTTTAGTATGGTTCAAATTACCCCCATGGCCCCCTGAGAAATACACCATGGAACCCCAGGGGGCCATGGTCCCCAGGTTGGGAACCAAGGTCCAAAAGGATATTTTGTTTTGCCTCTGGAAGGTGGGGGAATTGTGTGTTTGATTTTGACAGAGTTCGGAAGAATAGAGCTCTTGTTTCTTGTATTTTGTATTTGGACTTGCATTAATTTGCAGATTGTGTAAAGTGTTGTACTGTTTTAATTTCATACACTAGGTCAGTAGGAGGAGGAACAGACTTTATAAGATGAGTCAGGTAATTCCGCCTGCAAAAGGAATAGAGGACGGATTGTTCCCACATTTGGTGAAATAGTTTTGTGTGCAAGTACTAGTGTATATGTGTGTAACAGTGCACTTGTTGTGAATAAAGTGGTTTTAAGAGTGATTATTAATTCCTCAGTCGAGACCAGCATGTAAAAGCAGCCTGGCTGTAATGAGTGTCCTCAATGTCACAGCTTTTACAATCCAGTGTATGACAGTAAACATGCTTGAGATAGAACTGTCCAACCACCAAAAGGGGCTGTGAAAACAACTGACTGATGTAACTCCACATTTGACCTTAGCTGTAACTGAAGGGCTTGCCTCTAAGGAAATTGGTTCCATGGTAACAATGATGAAAGTAGTGCCAAGAGAAGAGAGGCAACTGATGGTTGATTATTTTGGAAAAGATCTCTGGAAGTTGGATTTGTATGGGAAAGAAAAGCGAAAATGATGTCGACTGCACTTTAAGGAATTGTGCAAATTCCACGGGCAATGATAGGAGTATCATTGGAAGAACTGGAGAAGGTACCTAAACGACTATGGACTACATAGTCAGGTTCACTATGTTAACAAATATAATTTCGTTCAAAATTTTGGTACATTAGCAAAACTATACATTTTTGGAATATTCAGAGCATGAGGAATCCAAAAATTAATGTTTACATTTGCGTAGACACCTTTGCGAAAATGACACTCAGGACAGTGATGAAGATAGTCAGGTTCAATATGTTAACAAATATAATTTCTTTCAAAATTTTGGGATTAGCAAACCTGTACATTTTTGGAATCTTCAGAGCATGGAGAATCTGAAAACCAATTTTGGCATTTGCACAGACACCTGCATGGCCGCCATTTTGGATTTTGAAAATGGCCGCCATAAAATACATATTTTGCGCGATCTCGGCTTCTAGTCAACCTAGAGACTTAATTAAATATGCTAATCCTATGTTTTCTGGGTCAAAGAATCCAATAAAGGCCTCAAAATAGTGCTCAGGATTATAGAAAAGCAACAAACAAAGGTAATTGAAAACCATTGTCTTTATATTTGTGATATAACCGTTTTTTTGTTTGTTTTTTTTGTTTTTTTGTATACAAGATCGAGGCTCGTGAAAGAGGTCACATTAATCACACAAAAAGACAAACCGACACACAAAACACAAAAAACAATGGGAGCGGCAGACAAGATGGGGAGAGAGGGGGAAGGACACAAACACAACATTTGTGAGCAGGGACATCGGGAGGACTTGGGGGGAGGTGGGAGAGGAATAAAACATATGAAC
This sequence comes from Myxine glutinosa, assembly GCF_964187855.1. Taxonomy (NCBI): domain Eukaryota; kingdom Metazoa; phylum Chordata; class Myxini; order Myxiniformes; family Myxinidae; genus Myxine; species Myxine glutinosa. The sequence continues at coordinate 380,837,725 of NC_136261.1, read as the reverse complement.
ACTGCAAGGACTCTGGGGTGAATTACCGGGGGTAGAAAAGATCAAGGTTTTCGATGGGGGAAGATAAGAGATGGTGGTGAACAGCTGTTTTAAAGACCTGGAGGGAGGAGTGGGATTGAAGGGAGTGGGGGAGTTTGTTCCAGAGGCGGGAGAAAAGGGGAATGAAAGAGTGAAGGTGAGCAGAGAGCCTAGACTTTGGCAGTTTAACCATAAGAGGGTTGCAGGCAGATCTTGTGCGACCTGAAGGAATATTGGGGGGACAGAGCACAGAGAGAGCTGGGGGAGCAAGGCCGGAGAGGAGTCGGTAGAAGACAGAAAGACCACCAACCTGCCTGCAGTGAGTGAGTGAAAGGCCCTCGGAGTTGACTTCATCGCAGGAGATTCCAATGATTCTGAAATCTTTGGCCTCAACAGCGTGAAGCCGAGCAAGGTGTGAGGCAGGAGCACCAGCCCAGAGGGGGGAACAGTATTCCATTGAGCTGCGGATGAAAGCCTTGTATGTGGTGAGGAGCTCAGGTGTGCCAAGGAAGGACTTCGCACGACGGAGGATGCCCAGTCGGCGACTGGCTTTGGAGGCCAGCTTGGAAATGTGGTTTTCCCAAGAAAGATCATGGCAGATAGTGAGACCCAAAAGCTTGAGCGACAGAACTTCTTGGAGAGGATTGTTGAGACAGTAGATGGGAGGGTTTTCCAGTCGGTCCTTTCAGAGAGACATTGTAAGAGTGTGAGATTTGTCAGGATTGAAAGACATGTTCCACTTGTTTGACCAGTCTGTGATTTTGTCCAGGTCTGCAGAGAGTGAGGAGGCTGCAGACTGCCGATCTGAGGGATGAGGAATGGAGCGGCAGATAGTGGAGTCATCAGTAAAGAGATAGAGAGGATTTTCCAGAGAGTCAGAGAGATCATTGATGAAGACCAGAAATAGCACAGGGCCCAGAACACTACCTTGGGGAACTCCAGCCAGCACAGGAAGGGAAGATGAGAGAAATCCATTCAGGGCCACACGTTGCCTACGACCAGAGAGGAAATCCGCAAGCCATGAGTGGAGATTTCTCTGAATACCATAGCAGGTGAGTTTGGTGAGCAGAGCTGGGTGCCAGACCGTATCGAAGGCATGTGACATGTTAAGTGAGACAGCTCTGATTTCCTGTTTGGCATTGAGGACCTCCATCCATTGTTGAGACAGCAGAAGCAACATGTCCAGAGTAGAATGGCCTGGTCTGAATCCAAATTGATGATCAGAGATCAAGCCATTGGAGAAGAGGAAGGATTTGATATCCGAAGCAATGATGGATTCCATGACTTTGCTGATAATTGGGAGCAGACTGATTGGTCTGTAGTTGCAAGGATCTGTTTTTGCACCTTTTTGTGTAAAGCAGTAATGTTTGCTGATTTCCAAGATGCTGGCAGATGACCTTGAGCAAAAGAGAGGGTGAAAAGAACAGAGAGAGGGTGAGATAGAGCGGCAGAACAGGATTTTAGGACCCGAGGGCTGATGCCATCTGGTCCAGTTGCAGAATCAGAGTCGAGGTTTGATAAAAACTTCTCCACCTTGTCAGGAGAGAAGGACACAGAGTCCAGTAGCAGTTGGGTTCGACTGGGAAAGGTGAGAACAGAGAGAGATGGGTTTGGGACACAAGATTTTGAGGCAAACACAGAGTTGAGGCATTCGGCTTTGTCACGTGCGGTGTCAACTGTATAGCCATTTGAGGTAAGGGAGGGGATGGAGGGGGAACAAACACCAGAAACGGATTTGACCAGACGCCACCAGGATTTGGAGGAAGGAGACAGGTTTGAGAGTTCAATCTTGAGTGTGGAGAGATAGTGCTTCCTGGCACTCCTGAGGGTAGAAACACACTTGTTTCGAGCTTTGTGGAAGGAACTGAGATTGCCTTCAGTTGGATTTGCCTTCCAAGACGCAAAGGCAAGTTGTTTCAGGGCAACTGCCTCACCACAAGATTCAGTGTGCCATGGACGGGAGGAAGGGTAAGACAACAGAAGACGAGATGGGATAAATCTGTGCATGAGAGAGAGCAGTTTGCTTTGGAAGAATTCCCAGGAAGAATTGATGTCAGAGGCATTAGAGATGGGAGACCAGTCCAGTTGATTGATGGCTGCTTGCAGACCGTGCCAGTCGGCCTGAGTGAAATGCCAGACTCGTCGGCGCTGAGGAGGCTCTCTGAGAATGGCCAGTGAGATGTCCACTTTAACAAGCACATGATCACAAGAACCGATTGGAGCAGAAGAAGAGCAGCAGACATTTGCAGGGAAGTTAGTCATAACCAAGTCCAGAAGAGAGGATACTCCATTGACTGAGATCCGGGTTGGGAAATTGACAGATTGTGTCAGTCCCAATGAGTTGCAGAATTCCTTTGCTGAGGTGCCATGGCTGGTGAGAGATGAACCCACACCCAGCCAGCTAGCATGATGACAGTTGAAGTCGCCACATATGAGGAAGAGAGAGTTTGGATGAGTTGATAGAAGTTGGTCCATGTTGTCCGACAGAGAAATGTAAATGGAGTCATCACTGTTTGGAGGACGGTACAGAACACATATGAACAAAAGGTGGGAGCGGAGAGGAAGCCGTAGCCAGAGGTACTCCGGTGGGTGGGGTGGAGAGAGGGCAGTGCAGGGAGAGTGAGGAAGAGAGTTTTTGATAAAGATGGACACCGCACCACCAGGACGAGGCTCAGGTCTATCGTACCGGAGGAGGGAGTAACCAGGAAGAGATATTAAGGAATCAGAGACATCTTGAAGGAGGAAAGTTTCTGTTAAGCAGATCAAGTCTGGATTTTCAGAAGCAACCTGAATGGAGAGATCAATCAGGTTTGAGTGAAGGCCCCGGATGTTTGAGGTCCATACCGTTAGTGAGGCGAGAGGGGGAGCATTGGGTGCAGGACAAGGGAGGGGAGGGGTAGGGTCAGATGAAGGGTGAGAGGGGATGTAGGAAGAGCAGTTGATAGTGTGTCAGAGATTACAGAAGAGTTACAAGAAAGAGATGGATGAGGAGGGCGAAAGGTTTGATGGTGATGGAATGAGGCACAGTGAGAGTTTGTTTGAGGGGGTGCAGAGGAAAGTAGAAGGTTGGGGGAGGTGGAGGTATGACATAGAAGGGAGACGAAGTGGGGAGGAGGCGGCAGCTTTGAGAAGGAGGTGGGAGGAGGGAGAATTTGGGAGGGATGGTTGGGGGGGAGATTTGAAGGGGAGGGGAAGGGGGGAGTTTAGAAAGTGGATGATTAATGAAAGATGAACATATATAACAAATTGGGTTTGTTGTGATTTTCAAGTTAGCGATTCTTTTAAGAACGATGGAGGAGGGATGGAATGAATGAGAATTTAGAGCATGGAGTGATTTGGAATCATAAAAGATTGAATATTTTTTTGAAATGGAATGAGTTGAAGAGGAAATTGAAAGGAGCCTTTTTCAATAAGAAGAAAAACAGCGTGTTGTAATAAACCACTGAATAAAACACTGAAGGGGATAGTTGAAACATATTTAAACAGAACTGTGAAGAACAATCTTATATTCACAAAAATACCAATGGGGAGAGGAAGCCTAGAGCGACGAACATGAGTCACTTGAACAGGGCAAAAGGTGGAAGGCAAGCGGAAAATGGGGGCGGGGCAAGACAGCGCACGTGGGCAGAGGCAAAAGCACACGAGGGGAAAGGGAAATAAAAGTTTTTTTTGTTTGTTTTGGGGGGGGGTGTGGGGTTTACAACGTTAGACAAATAGTAGATGTTTGGCGAAGCTTGGTGGAGAAGGGGAAATCAAAAAAGCTAGCAAAACAGCGAAGGAAGGAACAACCTTCGACGGGGGAAGCCTGAGGCTGCAACTGTGAAGATATTGCATTCCATAATACATGATATTGCAAGTCCTTTGAAGTTATAGGTTGTTATAGGAAGTTATAGGTCGTATCAGATTGAAGTATAAGTCCTATACACAGGATCTACGAGGTCTATACCATTCAGGAATATGCTTTTACAGATCTTCATCACTGTCCTGAGTGTCATTTTCGCAAAGGTGTCTACGCAAACGTAAACATTAATTTTTGGATTCTTCATGCTCTGAATATTCCAAAAATGTAGAGTTTTGCTAATCTACCAAAATTATGAACGAAAAAACATAGTGAACCTGACTAACACATCCGAACGTTGTAGGGCAGATTAAGGGGGCACAGCCGTTAACAATCAAGATAGACCCTACTAAACAATTGCCATGATGAAACCAGTAAGTAAGCAGTTTCGGAGGATTGAGAAATGGCGAGTACCAAGTGCATATCTACACCAACTAAACAAGTCCCTACATTGGATGACATCGGAATTCTGCAGGATACCATGACTGATCAGAAATGCACTAGGTGGGTCAATCATGGATGTTTCCTTAACGATGATTTTAAGGTATGGATGTCTAGCCACGGCGGTGTAATACCGCTGCAAGCCATGTAACCATGGTTGGCTCATATAACTCATGAGCAAAGGGGAATGGTATCCATGGTAGCTAAGGAATGGTATACACTGGGATTTATTCCAGTGGCAGACCAGTGTTGCAAAACGTGTGTCATTGGTCCGCAACATAAAGTAGGGAGAACACAAGGAATAGACGGTCAAGGGGCACGTCCACCATCAATGGGACTGTTTGGACACAGGCAAATGGATTTTATTAAAATGCCTCAATGCTTTCTCTTTATGTAGCACTATCCAGAACTGTGTGAGCATTTCATTTGAAGGTGAAGGAAGCCCTTCCGGAAACAGCAGCTGAGGACTGCCATAAATTTCAAGAGGGCATATGTGAACTCAGAAAGCCAAGAGGAAAAGGATTCTTCTTCGGATACTCCCTGGGGATGGTGATGTTTGTACTCAGACTGAGTCTGGTTTTACTAGTGATTGTGCTTTACTTGGTTAATGGGGAATTTACTATACAAACGAAACAAAGAAATACAACAGCGGATTTGAATATGTAGGTGTATAGTAATGGAGAAAGGAAGGATATAACAAATTTGTGGCCAGTTATAACCCTATCTATCATTTGCAAAGATGCCCCTTTATTTGACTATCCAGCAACAAGTGAAAGGTTATATGTGCTGGGCCCACCTCAAACTGCACAAGGCTGTAGATTCATGGGTAATTGCACTTGCCAATATTACTTGCATTCTCGGGAGTGCTTCAGTGTAACTGCAGTGTTGGGGAGAGAGAGGGAGGTGGAACCTCACCTGGCCGAACCATTCTCCATACCTTCTCCACACACTTACCAATTCGTCACTAATGTCACGTTTACAATTAACAAGTGACGTTAATTAGGTTTACTCTCCATGAAATGGAGAGTAACCTATTATTACTGCTAGGGTTTTTCTTATTAGGTTTACTCTCCATAAATGGAGAGTAACCTATTATTACTGCTAGAGTTTTTCTTATTATTATTCTTCCACCCTATTTTGCACCTCCGAAAAATTCATAATTAAGTTTCTCAGCAACCGCTGGTCGGATTGACAGGAAATTTTCATCAAATGATCGGCTAGGATCGTATAATTTTTTAATGCTAATGATGACGTCATAGGTCACGTGGTATGGGCGCCATCTTGTAAAACACCTTCAAATTTGCCCCTCTGTATCTCCGAAACGGCTCAATGGAAAAATTTGAGGGATGGCTCGTTCTAAAGAACTCTGCAATGGGAACAAAAAACATGTGTATTGAGTATATCAAAAATGCTAACGTTAAGAGGTTAGAATTCGTCAAACACAATTTTTCTCCCCCGAAAATGAGATTTTTTCCCCAGATGCTTAGTTAAAAAAAACTCAGAATGCGAAAATTTTCGAAGTCATACGTCACATGGTTCGGCCGCCATCTTGTTTTCCGTGAAAAAACACATAAAACCCTTTTTCTCCGCAACGGCTGAACGGATCGAGCCCAAACTTGGCATGCATATTCGCATACCCATGGCGAACAAAAAAGTCAGCGAGCACGATGTCATCCGACACGTGGTTTCAGAGTTATGACGTTTTAAAATCTCAAACTAGAAAAGGAATCCCCTCCATAATTTGTGGAGGTATCGAGTGGAAACTTTACACAAATGTTCCTCATGGGGGGATGTTTCATCGTTACTTGAGACGTTTTGATAAGTCACTTGGTTTGGCCGCAATAAATAATGGAAGTTAAATTTTAAAAAGCTTGTAACTCTTGAACCACTGCATGGATCGCCTTGAATTTTTAATGCGATGTAGCTCTCATCAGGTGGAACAAGTGTGCAAAATTTCAAGATGATTTGATGTACGGTCGTGAAGCGATAAGTCTTTATTGTTGAAAGTAGAAGAAACACACCATTTTGTCCTGCCAGGCCACGTCTCACAGTGAGTGCTATTGCCATTTTAAGTTTTAATTTCCTTTTAAAAACATTTTCTCTGCAATAATAGGGCCGATTGAGATAAAATTTTCACCATAGGAGGGACTCGGTCTGTAGAATATTTTAATGGTAAATATGACGTCGCAGGTCACGTGGTTCGGCAGCCATATTGTTTTTCGTGAAAACACGAAAACCGCTTTTTCTCTGCAACAGGCTGTACAGATCGAGGCCAAACTTTGCAAGCGGCATCGCATACTCATGACGAACAAAAAAGTCAGCTAGCACGACATCATCCGACACATGGTTTCAGAGTTATGACGTTTTTAAGCATGAACCTTTAAAACCTAGCTCCTCCCTCATTTTTGATCCATTCGAGGAGAAAATTCACAGATCTGTTCTGCATGTCAGTCTACTAAAATGTCATTTTAGAATTTGCGATAGGTCACGTGGTTTGGCAGATACCGTTAATTAAACGAAAATATTTTTTTAAAAATGGATATCTCTTGAATCGCTTTATTGATCGACGTGAAATTTCATACTCTAATAGAAGTCTTGAAGAGTAACAAGTGTGCAAAATCTCAAGATGATTGGATGTACGGTCTGGAAACTAGAAGTTGTTATTGCCTGAAGAAGAAGAACCACAACACTTTTTTTTGACCAGGCCATGTGACATAACCACCTCACGAGCTAAGGGTAGCTCGAAATTAAAACGTCTTCGGATTTGACAGTCGGTAGAGGGTGTTAACATTCGAATGCAACAAATCTGGGCAAATTCTGATGAATTTTCGTAAAACTACACGATATTGTCATTTACATTGGAAAATAACATTGTAAAACTCTCCGCCGCCTCGGCTTATTTCTCGCTCTGAAGTTCATCCTGTCTTCAATTTTAAGGAGAAAGAGAGGTATCTGCAAGCAATGGTGACCTTTATTTTGTGGAAATCCGATTTACAATGACGAAGTTATCCAAAATCTAACATTGTAAATGGGTCGTATTTCCAAAGTGAATCTTCCACAGGTAAAATATCCATGCGTGCAGGCAGACCTTTCGGCGTCAATTTGGCTCCGATTTCAAATCGGATTTCGATTGTCGTATGGCCTCGGATGGGTTAACTAAATACCACAACAAATTTGGTGACAATCATGAAATATTTGACCAATTTCGATCGACGGGATACTTCGTTCTACGCTGACATACGGCACGGGCCACGGATGACGTCATGCCACGGCATGACGTTCTTCCACGGGTGGCAGATATCGTTAATTAAACGAAAATTTTTTTTTAATGGATGGGGTGGGGGGGATGTGTGTGTGTTTGTGTGTGTGTATGGATGTGCGTGTGTGTGTGTGGGTTGGGGGGGCGGGATATGTGTGTGTGTGTGGAGGGGTTGGGGTGTGCATGTGGAGGAGGGGGGGATGGATATGTGTGTGTGTGTGTGTGTGTGTGTGTGTGTGTGTGTGTGTGTGTGTGTGTGTGTGTGTGTGTGTGTGTGTGTGTGTGTGTGTGTGTGTGTGTGTGTGTGTTGGGAGTGGGTTGGGGAGATGTGTGCGTGTGTTTGTGTGTGTGTGTGTGGATGTGTGGATGTGCGTGCGTGTGTATGTGTGTGTGGGTGTGAGGGGGCGGGTGGATATGTGTGTGTGTGGAGGGGTGTATGTGTGGAGGGGTGTTCGTGTGGGGGGAGGGGTGTTGGGGTGTTTGTGTGTGTGCATGTGTGTTAGGGTTGGGGGGGTGGGGGGATGTGTGCATGTGTTTGTGTGTGTGTGTTAGGGGTGGGGGATATGTGTGTGTGTTTGTGTGTGTGTGTTGGGGGTGGGGGGGCTGTGTGCATGTGTGTGTGTGTTAGGGGTGGGGGGGATATGTGTGTGTGTGTGTGTGTGTGTGTGTGTGTGTGTGTGTGTGTGTGTGTGTGTGTGTGTGTGTGTGTGTGTGTGTATGTGTGTGTGTGTGTGTTGGGGGTGGGGGTGGGAGGATGTGTGCATGTGTTTGTGTGTGTGTATGTGTGTGTATGTGGGTGGGGGGTAGGGGGAATGTGTGTGTGTGTGTGTGTGTGTGTGTGTGTGTGTGTGTGTGTGTGTGTGTGTGTGTCGGGGTTGTATCCAAGGGGATTGTGTCAAAGCATGTCCAATGAAAGTGGGGCTGTATCACAAGTGGGGTTGTATCAAAAGTGGGGTTGTATCAACAGTGGGGTTGCATCAAAAGTGGGTGCGAGTAAACCGGTCATCACTGCCAGCAGTTTTAAAGTGGCAGTTCTAGTTAGGTTTACTCTCCATGAAATGGAGAGAAACCTATTATTACTGCTAGAGTTTTTCTTATTATTATTCTTCCGCCCTATTTTGCACCTCCGAAAAGTTCATAATTAATGTTCTCAGCAACCGCTGGTCGGATTGACATGAAATTTTCAGCAAATGATCGTCTCGGCTCCTCGAATTTTATCATGCTAATTATGACGTCATTGGTCACGTGGTGTGGGCGCCATCTTGTAAAACAAATTCAACTTTTCCCCTATGTATCTCCGCAACGGCTCAATGGAAAATTTTGAGGAATGGCTCATTCTAAAGAACTCTTCAATGGGAACAAAAGATGTGTGTATCGAGTATATTAAAAATGCTAACGTTAAGAGGTAAGAATTCGTCAAACAAAAACTTTTCTCCCCCGAAAATGGGATTTTTTTCCCAGATGCTTAGTTAAAAAAAACTCAGAATGCGAAAATTTTCGAAGTCAAACGTCACTTGGTTCGGCCGCCATCTTGTTTTCCGTGAAAAAACACAAAAAACCATTTTCCTCCGCAACGGCTGAACGGATCGAGCCCAAACTTGGCATGCGTATTCGCATACCCATGACGAACAAAAGAGTCAGCGAACACGACGTCATCCGACACGTGGTTTCAGAGGTATGACCTTTTAAAGCTCAAACTAGAAATGGAATCACCTCCATAATTTGTGGGGGTATCGAGTGGAAACTTTACACAAATGTTCCTCATGGGGGGATGTTTAATCGTTACTTGAGACGTTTTTTTAAGTCACATGGTTTGGCCGCAATAAATAATGGAAGTTAAATTTTAAAAAGCTTGTAACTCTTGAACCACTGCATGGATCGAC
>NC_136261.1:380655216-380823086 GCF_964187855.1 Myxine glutinosa | reverse complement strand
GAGTGTGAATGGTTGGGCACTCCACCACTGTGAGGATGTCGGCCAGGTGAGGCCGCAGGTGGGCTCTGGGAGCCGGTAGTAGTTGTTGTGGATGGGGCCCGAGGATCCGGAGGGCAGACCCGGGTAGCCCAGTGCCAGTGGGCACCGAGGGGTGACAGAGCCAGGAGGGGCCTTCCCCAGTTAGTTAGGTTAGGGTGAGGAGCTAGGTAAGCTCGGGTGGCAACTGCAGTGGTGGAGGTGTGCAGGTGGGTAGACCTGCTGGGAGAGCTACACGTCGCAGCCCAGAAATTGTGCAAGGGCACCGGGAGATGAATCGGGGGAGTGAGACCCCAAATTGAGAAGCACCACAGATGGTCAATGGGATTTTGTTTCTTCGAACCACATAGAGTAATAAGTGCCAATGGTTTGGCAGGAGAAAGACCCCGGGTAATGTAAAGTTGTTAAAGTCATTTAGGAAATAGTTAGGATTGATGAACCTGTCGCACCATACGCAGCCACTTACCTGAGGTGATGATGATGACTCCACACCTGTGTTTTCTTTGTTTTGTGTTGCAGGAAAGGAGAATTGCTGTTTGGATTTGTGAGACGCATCACGACGTGGATGAGACATTGGGGTGATTCCATCTCTCCCTCCTTAGGAGGGACTGATGATGAATTGGTGATGGCAGATTTTGATGTTGAGTTGGAGATGGCAGATTTTGATGAGAGTTGGAAATGGCAAATTTGATTGGTTAGGAGGGAGAGAAGACGAATTTGGTTTATGGGAGGAACGGGGAAGACAGTAGGGACGTTGTTGATGTGTTAAGTAGATGTTTATGGGTAGTGTTGTGTTTTGTGGATACAGTAAGGGGTAAGGGAGGGGCAATGTAGGTTACCTGGTGGGGGGGGGGGCGTACGGTAGGAACGTACCTGTCTCACCTGGTTCCCATGTGCCCCCAGTGTGCATTACCTTGTATTGCGTGCACTTTTGTGCCCTTACCCCCTTACTCACTTGTCTTCTTTTGTCTCCCACCTCCGAGGATCTGGCTTTGGGGCAGAGAGAGAGGAGAGAGAGGTGCTGGCTCCGCAGTTGTGGGCCTGTACTTCCGCTGCTTGCTGCCTGGATCGATACACCATATGGACCGCAATTTTTGTGGCCGCCCACAATGGACCGCAGTTCTTTTGCGGTCAAGCACCACCCGTGGATGGACCTCTGGGTCAACGTGGCACCTATGCCATACAGGTGAACCACTTTTAGTTGGCCCTCCTGATGGCCACAATTCAGAAATGGACACGGTTGGCGCCTTTCTTTATTTCTAAAGAAGCCAGAAGGCCAAGTGCACTCCATGAAGGCAAGACCAGCGGCAGAACATCGGCCGGCTGCGACACCACCGGTGACCATGGACACTTAATTGTGCATTTTTATGAACACTTTATTGGTGCACCGGATGGTGCTGACTGTGCGTAATGGGGTGGTGCTTTTGGTGCTTGGACGGGGTGCTCTGCACATAATTAAAGGCCGTAGGGCCACAGGGCACTCGTTGGTTGGTGTATCGATGCTGGCATGCGTGCTCTCCCTATGCATAACATCTGCATGTGTTCCTCAAAGAACAGGTCCTGGATCGTAGTGTAAATATCAGTGTTGTATAAATAATGCTCCCTACCGGCTGTATGTTTAGTTTGAGGATGCTTTCCGCGATTCGGTTATCCTGTGGGTGTGTTTCTGTTAGGAGAAGGGTGCAACGTCGCAGGGGGACATATTTACTCATTTGTGAACATCTGTAAAACTGTCGCACTCAGGGTTGAGTTAATAGTAGAGGGAACTACATCTGAGTGCCACACTAAAGTAGGTAAAAATTTATCGGGTCGGGCCGCCCCGAGGTAGAGAAGGGTGCAGTGTTGCGGATATAGGATTTGCATCCATCCATATCCGCTTGTAAATATTCCCCTATTTCCTCAATACTTCCCAACTATCCCAAATCCACCATTCCCGAGTCCCATTTTCTGTAAACAACACTCTGTAGACCCGACCTCCCCCTATTTCCCCCATTAAATGTCGTGCCCAGGTTCACCGCATCTCATGTAAGACAACTATAGGACATCTTGCTAGTTATTCTTAGTCTATGTCAGTTAAGGACTCGTTTCCATTAATTCTGACCCTTCGTTGCACCAGAATGTGATTGTATGGCACCGTTAGGAAGTTTAGGACCTCCCAATACCTCCCCGCAGCTCTTCCTCACAGTTCAACAACAACAACAACAACAACAACGAGCGCATGAAGTGCGCGTCCTCACTCCAGCTTGGTTGGTAGGGGGTGTTGGGAGGGCACCAGGCCTTCCCAACGAGCCGCCATCAAACATGTGATCGACGGGGTTACCAAATAGGGGCTCCCTGTCAGCTCCTCGTGAAGGGCGGAGCCCGGTAACCCCCGCACCCAATGGAAGCGGCGGACCGGCCCCAGTGGGGTGGAACCAACCAGCCGAGGGCGTGTCACTCCCGGCTGAGCATGCGCAGTGAGGGGGGGGGGGGGTGACGTCAGATGCGCGCTGAGCTTGGAGAAAGGAAGATGTCCCCTCCGAGCGCTGTGACACCTCCCCGCATCTTCTGGACCATGCTTTATCCTGTCCCCGAGCCAAGGTGCACCTTATGCTATCGACCTACCTGTCCCTTCCTGCCATCAATCCCTGTGTAAGTCTGCCTTGTTCCGTTTGTCTGTGGTCTGTCTGGGATAAGATAAGACGGTAATTAAGTGCCCATCTCTTCTGTGTCTTTACCTCACTGCCTTGTAATCTACCCCTTTTCTCCACCACTGTAATTATACCCTCCTCCGGAGGTCTTGAGAACTGTACCCATTGCGTCGTTTCCTGTTTCCCAGTCGTCGTGTCCTTTCTCTCATTGATTTGGCATAGCGCGATTTGGCCAACGTCTGGGTGAATCGGGTGAGTTGGGGAAGAATCGGGGGAACTGTTCGGTCGCGGTAATACCAACCGCTCTGTAAATAACATCTTTAACTGCGTCCGCAACAATATTAACTTATATCAAATAGGTCTTTTAAGGTGAAAACGTGATGACGTCACCACGTCACGCGGCACGAATGCGCACCTGTGTCGTTGGAGGTATTGACTTATATAGGGTTGGTTTTCTAAGGCTTATATCAAAATATTAACTTATATCAAATAAGTCTTTTAAGGTGAAAGCGCGATAACGTCACCACGTCACGCGGCACGAATGCGCGCCTGTGTCGTTGGAGGTATTGACTTCTATAGGGTTGGTTTTCTAAAGCTTATATCAAAATATTAACTTATATCAAATAAGTCTTTTAAGGTGAAAGCACGATGAGGTCACCACGTCACGCGGCACGAATGCGCGCCTGTGTCGTTGGAGGTATTGACTTCTATAGGGTTCGTTTTCTAAGGCTTATATCAAAATATTAACTTATATCAAATAAGTCTTTTAAGGTGAAAGCGCGATGACGTCACGCGGCCTTGCCTAGATGTAGGACGCACCTCATTTTGTCGAATAAAGTGGTATTCGGGTGGTTCCGGTATTTGGGACTGCAGGGACGGAAAGTGCAGGTACGGGGTGCCAGGGACTCCCCAGCCGGCCCGCTCTGAAGGTTCGGATCGGGACACCGGGATTCATTCCGGTCGCCCGGTCGGCCCGGAGGTGGGGTTGCGGGGCCTGTCACGGAACGTCAAAACAAACGGCCTGCCGGGGCCGCCCAAAAGTCGGGCGTGAGGGGCGCGTCCACTAATGGAACGCTTCTCGCTTCCCAGATCGAGGGCCACGTGGTCAGGAGAACCTCGTCCCTTCTGGTTGCCTTGCCGTCCCACCGTGAGCGCTGGTCAGGGTGTACTTCAAACTAAGCTTAAGTGTCAAGCGTTAAGTTCCTCCTTGCCCTCGCAAGGGAAAGGCTAGGGTCAAGCTCTTCCAAATTTCCAAACACTAGAAATCGGACGTCTCAAATTAATAAAATTAATTTGTTAATACATCTCAGTCGCCCGCGACCTCTCCAGCGCGGGCGTCGAACCAGTTTATTCCCGGTGCGACCGGGCTGAGTATCGGCCCGACCGTGGCCGAAGCCGTTGATTCCGCCGTAGCATGCTAACGTGTAGGCTCGCGCGTCCCTGGTCCGCCGGGGCTCCGCGGGTGTCCTACCGTGCCTGGCGCCGCTATTCTCTCAAACTTCCGGGAGTAGGTGCCAGTGCCCGGGGACAGATTTTGCTGTCTAAACATGGTAGCGCTAGGCCAGTGGGACCGCCGGGACCCACGTGCACTCACAAGTTGTTCTGCGCATGGGCGGCAGTATCAGACCGGGGCGCCCAAACGCTCCTCGGCTAAAGTTCATCCTGAAAGCGCCCACATTGTGCGGACAAACCCCACCAAGTCGAGGGCCACGTGGTCAGGAGAACCTCGTCCCTTCTGGTCACACTTTGCCTCTCGGCCGTCCTCGAAGACCGAAATTGTGTCGGTTACCGATCCTTCGGGTTCGGAACTATGCCACCCTAAAAAGGTGGAGTCTCACTCTCACAGGTTGGTTTTCTCTCACTCTCACAGTCTCACAGTCTCACAGTCTCACAGTCTCACAGTTCTTTCTCTCACAGTCTCACTGTCACAGGTGGAGTCTCACTGATTGCCGTTTATCAAGCTGTTAAACGACAAGCTGAGTTATATTGTTGGTTAAAACTGAAATTGTGTACGTAATTAGTGGACAGAAAAATATTGTTGGTACCCTCTTGTTGGTATTGCTGGTCACCGGTCCGTGTGTGTGCCCAGGTGTATTGTGGGTTGTCATAGCTTGCCGATAATGGGGTTGTGCACCAGGAAGAGGGAGTGCTGCATGGTAGAGCATGCCTCCCAAGAATACAAGAAACCTTCCAAAAAAAGTTGAGAGACTCAATGGTATGGGGGGGGGGGGGGGGCGACTGGGAAGCGTGAGTTTTAGAAGGAAGTAGTCGGCTTAGATGATGCAGTGTGTGTGGCCACGATGGCGTGAAGCTTTCATGTGTGTGAAGATTATGTCTGGAGAGGAGGTCAGTCAGGTAGGATGGGACCAGGTTATGGAGGGCTTAGTAGGTCAAGAGGAGGATTTTGTACCGGATTCTCTGGGGAATGGGGAGCCAGTGAAGCTTATAAAGGGCGGGGGTGATGTGGTCAAGGGTCCAGGAATGGGTGAGTAGACAGGCAGCGGAGTTCTGACCGTATTGGATTATTGAGGTTTGGTGATTATTGGTGATTATTGAGGGTGAACAAGAGAGGCTGTTGCAGTAGTCCAGACGGGCGATGTTTTTCAGGTGAAAGAAGGCTGTCTTTGTGATCTGTTTAGTGTATTTGTCGAAGGAAAGGGTTTGGTCAGGGATGATGCCAAAATTCCGGATGTGAGTGGAGGTGGATACTGGGAAACCGTCGATGTTGAGGGCAAAGTCGTGGGTGGATTTGGTGAGTATTTTTGGGCCAATGAGGATTATTTCAGATTTATCATAGTTAAGTTTGAGGAAGTTGATTTGTAGCCAGGATTTTATTTCAGTGATGCAGTTTGTCAGGATAGAGCGGGTTGCGGTGATTGAGCTGTTGTAAATGTTGTCAATTTGAGGAGGATGAGAATGTTGAGGTTGCCAGCATCAGAGGAGAGGAGAAGGTCATTGGTGATTTTGAGGAGAGCAGTTTCAGTGCTGTGGTTGAGGCGGAATTCGGATTGGAATGTTTCATACAGGTTATTGGCAGAGACGTGATGTTTGAGTTGAGTGGCTACAGCGCGTTCCAAAACTTTGACAGAAAGGGTAGGTTGGAGATGGGTCTGAAATTATTTAGGGTGTCAGGGTTGAGTCTAGGTTTTTCCAGAATGGGGGTGAAGTTTCACGAGTTTTTTGGGAAATCGGTATGGGTAGCTGGATTACATTATTTTGAATAAGTTATTAGTGCTATGAGTAATTACATAAGTAATTATGAGTTATTATGAGTAATTAGTAAGTGTGAGTATTAGTTATGAGTAAGTGATTATTTTAGTAAGTTACATGTTTCGTTTTGTGGATCTGAGGACAAGCTAGTTTGATGGGACTCTGGGGTCTTCTGTGTGTCTATGTGTTTGTCTGTCTGTTACACTGGACTCTGGGATGTGTTTTCATGAGACGAATTTCAGAATTGATGGAAATTCAGTGAGTATGGTGGACAACGTGAAGTGGCTGGTGCAAAGGAAGTGGTTGGGAAAGTTGGACCCCCCCTTCACGAATACCCAGTAGGGTAGCTTAAAGGTAGGTAGAGGGAATAGGTAAATTGTGGTGGATATTGGCACTTGTGGTGTGTGTGGTAGAATGGTGTTTGGATGGGTGCATTAGTGACGTGTGTCCACACCAACAGGGGAAAGAGTAAAACAGGACACCTGCACTCAAACAGTGAGAATCTATTTTGAGTGAGTCACAGTGGGTGATAAAAATTGACCAGACGGTAAGACATATGAGAACTATTGTATTCTTTTTATTTATTTATTTTTTTCTATTTTTATTATTCTGTTTTTATTTTCAATAATTATTTCCACTATTTTTATTTTCAATAAATAGACCAGGTTATTTTTATTATTTGTTTATTTGCGACAATAAATAAATAACAGGGGGAGGTTAATGGTGGATTGTTGGCGATAAAAATTGGTTGAAAGTCGAGTTGAAACAATTTATATTGGGATATTGGGATATTGGGATCTATTGTAGATATTGTAGATATTGTAGGGAATTTGGACAAGTATAACCATTGTAGATGGGCAGCTATTGTAGATATTGTAGATATTGTAGGGAATTTGGAAAGTGCGAGGTGTCCTCACATCCGCAGCTTCGGTGATAAAGAATTTGGAAGAATTTGGAGAGATAAATAGATAAATAGATGAAGAGATAAAGAATTTGGAGGCCACCAAAGGGCGGACACTGACATTGCTCGGGGCAACGCAAGGGCGGACGGGAAGGGCCGCCAACGAAAGGATAGGACACACAGATTGTCAACATATACCGCCAAAATTAGGGCAGGAATAGGGAGTTGGTTCAGAATGCTGGCGATAACCCACCGATGTGTGTCCCTGTGTCTGTCTGGCCGTCTAGCAGGCCATGGAGTTATATTTCTGAAACATGGATTTCAAAGAGGCAGGTGTGTGCCCTGAGAAAATTGTGGGTTGTGGAGTGGGCACTTTTGATGGGCACTGGGGGCTGCTGTTGTGTGGACTGGGGAACTATGCCACCCTAAAAATCATGCAGCGAAAATGAATGAAATTCGTTCATTTTGTCATCTAACCAGTGACGCGCATGAAGGGATGAACGAGATTCCCACTATCCCTATCTACTATCCAGCAAACCCACAGCCAAGGGAACGGGCTTGGCGGAATCAGTGGGGAAAGAAAACCCTTTTGAGCTTGACTCTAGCCCGACTCTGTGAGGGGACTCGAGAGGCCTGAGGCACTCAATAGGGCTGGACCCGTGAAATTTCGAGGATTTTTGGTAAAATTAGCTCAGGGTAAAGTTACATAGGAAAACCCCGTGTTACCCCATTTGGGGGAGCTGAGAGGATTCAGTCGTGATAGAGTGCACTGGACACTTTTTCCCTCCCGTTCTTTCCTGCCTTTGTTCCCTCCATCTTCCCTGCGATTGTGTGGGCGGGAGGAAATTTGAGGCGAGGACGTGTTTGTTGATGGTCGCCTCGCTTCGCCGTCTCTTCAACCTCGGTTACCTGTGCGAGGGTGTGTCTGAGTGAGTATACCAAGACAAGAACAAGAACTAGAAGGAGGTATGTACGGTGCAAGTCATATAATATATTGTTTAGTTATCGTCGAATGAGGAATTTGGGGTCGGGATGCGTGGTCGGCCTTGATGACTTGGTCTTGACTAGATGCTAGGCCGCGCTACATTTAGTCGAATAAACTGGTCTTAAAATATTTTTTGATGGTTCTTATGCTTATCATTAGATGCATAACGTTCGTAGCGAGGTGTGGATATATGGATTGACATCGGATGGCATGGGATTTGAGATTTAGGAACTCCGGAGTTTTTTCATTAGGAATATATGCGATTTGTTTTGGGGGGCCCTTAGAACTAACGGAGGCTCGGATTTTAATTCTGATTCCGGATTTCGCAGTCGCTAGTACGTTTTAACACTCAACAGAAACTGGCCCCGCGAAATTTCCAGGATTTTCGGTAAAATTACTTCAGGGTAAATTTACATAGGAAAACCCCATGCTAAATTTTCGTCGCCGAAGGACTTTATTTTTTGCGAAATTCATCCTGACTTCGCCTCTAGGAGGATACAGGGGTATCTGTGGATAACGGGAACCTTTATTTGGCGAAAATCGGACTGGTATTGACCGAGTTATTCAAAATATTAACTTATATAAAATTGCCGTTTAAGCCTGTAAACGCAGTGACGTCACCACGTTCCGCGGCACGACTTTGGATTCTGAGGAGATTTTGTTACATTGTGCACGCTTTCGTTTTATTTCCAAATTAGAATCTGTTTTCACTTCTGCCGCAAAAACGACATCAGTGCATTGAGTGAGGTATTTTATTTGGTAAAAATCCGTCGATTTGAAGTACGTGAAAATAAAATGTGATCATGGAAAATCGCAGCGAGGGGCCATTTTGAATCGGTTTTCGATTATTGCACCGGGTTACTTGTGGTGGATAGGAACACCACCAGGTAAGTAAAGACAACCTTTATTTAGCAAAGAATGGGCAAAAATTGACCGACTAATTTAAAATATTGTTGCGGATATCGGATTTGCATCCATCCATATCCACTTGTGAATATTCCCCTATTTCCTCAATACTTCCCAACTATCCCCAATCCCCCATTCCCTAGTCCCATTTTCTGTAAACAACACTCTGTAGACCCGACCTCCCCCTATTTGCCCCATTAAATGTCGTGCCCAGGTTCACCGCATCTCATGTAAGACAACTATAGGACATCTTGCTAGTTATTCTTAGTCTATGTCAGTTAAGGACTCGTTTCCATTAATTCTGACCCTTCGTTGCACCAGAATGTGATTGTATGGCACCGTTAGGAAGTTTAGGACCTCCCAATACCTCCCCGCAGCTCTTCCTCACAGTTCAACAACAACAACAACAACAACAACAAGGAGCGCAGGAAGTGCACGTCCTCACTCCGGCTTGGTTGGTAGGGGGTGTTGGGAGGGCACCAGGCCTTCCCAACGAGCCGCCATCAAACATGTGCTCGACGGGGTTACCAAATAGGGGCTCCCTGTCAACTCCTCGTCAAGGGCGGAGCCCGGTAACCCCCGCACCCAATGGAAGTGGCGGACCGGCCCCAGTGGGGCGGAACCAACCAGCCGAGGGCGTGTCACACCCGGCTGAGCATGCGCAGTGAGGGGGGGGGGGTGACGTCAGATGCGCGCTGAGCTTGGAGAAAGGAAGACGTCCCCTCCGAGCGCTGTGACACCTCCCCGCATCTTCTGGACCGTGCTTTATCCTGTCCCCGAGCCAAGGTGCACCTTGTGCTATCGACCTACCTGTCCCTTCCTGCCATCAATCCCTGTGTAAGTCTGCCTTGTTCCGTTTGTCTGTGGTCTGTCTGGGATAAGATAAGACGGTAATTAAGTGCCCATCTCTTCTGTGTCTTTACCTCACTGCCTTGTAATCTACCCCTTTTCTCCACGACTGTAATTATACCCTCCTCCGGAGGTCTTGAGAACTGTACCCCTTGCGTCGTTTCGTCTTTCCCAGTCGTCGTGTCCTTTCTCTCATTGATTTGGCATAGCGCGATTTGGCCAATGTCTGGGTGAATCGGGTGAGTTGGGGAAGAATCGGGGGAACTGTTCAGTCGCGGTAATACCAACCGCTCGGTAAATAACATCTTTAACCGCGTCCGCAACAATTGGTGTCTGTGAGTGAGATATGGACCCGAAGCGCGCTTAACGCGCTCAAAATTACAAGTCACCGAAATTTGATTTTGTTTTACAAAAAAAAACCCAAATTTTGAAAGTCGCGCTATGGGAGATCAAGACGGCTGGGTTCCGGTAGAGGAGAGTGAGGCAGGGTCGATCCAGGACCAAATTGAGGGACATGAGGAGAGCGAAGCAGTGAGGGTGGCAGGTTCGCAAAATGGCGTCCTCGCGCACGAGGTTACGGGCACGCAAAATGCCGCCTCGCAGATGGCTACGGCGATCGCGCCCGCGACCGTAGCAGCGCCGCTGGTGGATTTGAACCTTTTTTTAATACAAATAAAGGCCCTTATGGCCCAGAATAGTGAACAATTGGAACAAAGAATGGGCAAGCAATTAAGGAAGGACATGGGGGCCAATAGCCAACGGTTAGAACAAAGGATGGGGTCCAATAGCGAGAAATTGAGGGAGGACATGGGGGCCAATAGCCAACGGTTAGAACAAAGGATGGGGTCCAATAGCGAGAAATTGAGGGAGGACATGGGGTCCAATAGCGAGAAATTGAGGGAGGACATGGGGGCCCAGATCGGAGGGTTAGGGAGTAGAATAGAGGGATTAGGAAACAAATTTGAGGGATTAGACAATAGATTAGGGGAAATACAGGAGGGGTTAACGGGGGTAGAAAACAGAATGGCCGCTCAAGAGAATCAAATCAAAGGGATGAAAAAGGGGTTAGAGGGGTTAGAAAACAGTATGGAAGGCAAATTGAGGGACATGAGGGACCAAGCAGAAAGGGAAGTTAAACAAATGGGGCAGCAGATAGAGGGGGTCAGAATGGGGGTAGAAACTAAATTGGATGCTCACAGGGAGGAAATGGAGCAGATGAGGGTGGCATCTGGGCAGGAGATGCAAGTGATGGGAGAGGAGATCAGAAGAGGTGTGAGTGAGGAGGTCGGAGGAGTGCGCGAGGAGGTGAGGCACTGTGAGGAGCGCATGGAGAAGGAGGTGAGAAATGGGACTGTAAAATTGCAAGGTGGTATAGAGGAGTTGACGCTGGGAGTAGAACAGCTGACAGTGGGACAAAAGGAGTTGGGGGACCAGGTAAAGAAGAACACAGCGGTAATAGAGGGTTTAAAATCAACACAGAAGGAGATGAAAAAGGACGTAGGGGTAATTAAAAAAGAGTGTCAGACGGTACATGAGGACCTGACGAGGAAAATGAACAAGGTGGTAGAGGTGATGGAGGTTAAAGAGCGGGAGGTGCGGGAGCACATAGAAAAAAATAAGGTGGAGTTAGAGGAAGAACTTAAGGGGGCACACGAGGAGATGAAGGAGGTGAAGCAGAAATTAGAAGAAGTGGAAGAAGGGGTGAGCGAAATGAAGAAGCGACGGAGAGAGGATAAGAAAGAGATAAAAGAGGAAGTAAAATAATTGGTCCAAAGTCTGTGTTCGGATCGTGATGATTTGCTCATTAACCGGATGAGGGATTCGCAGGTGATGGAGGAGAAGCGAAGAGAAAGAGGACCCGGTGTAAGTGGTGACCAATATGGTCGTGCGTATGATGCGCCAGGTGATTTAATAAGCTTGGGGTTCGAGATGGACCCGGATGTTCGTGAGAGGCCAAGAGTGAGGTGTATGGCTGGTCCGGAGTGTATGGAACGAGGGTGCGAGCGAGAGGGTCCGGTGATGGGAGAGGTGCGAGGTGTGAGTGAGCAAGGTTGTGGTGGTATGGAATGGGTAGTGGGTTGCAGAAGCATGACCCATGCATCGACATCAACAGGGGTAGTTTTTAGAGGGACAGGGGAGGCACGGGAGCCCCTTGGGGGTAATGTACTGTGGGGGCCCGGCCGGTTCGGCCCCGCGCTGACCCCGCAAGGGGCAACGCAAGGGGTCCGGCAGGCAGGCAACGACTCGCATACGAGGTGGTCCCACAAGGTCCCACTCGCGCCGTATGACGGTGGGTAAGGGTGGCATCCCTGCCACCCTTCCCATGATTTGGGGGCAAATGCACCATAGTATATGGGGTGGCTATGACAACCTAGCCCGGGTGGGTTAGGATATTGTGTGTAGGGCCCTAGAAGATGACATTAGGCAACGTTAAGATTAGTTAGTGACAAGGGTACCTGTAGTGGGGACGTAGTAGCTTAGTGTTTGATAATGACGTGGGAGCGCTGAGTGTAAGGGAATATGGAGGAGCGCGAGTTTTAGAAGGGAGTAGACAGAGCAGATGATGCAGTGTGAATGGAAGTGCTGGTGAGCAGCTTCAAATGAGGCATCGGTGAGGCAATGCTCCGAGGTGTGTGTGAGTGTACAAGTGATGAATGAGAGAGCATTGTGGATGAGTGTCATGGTGAGTAGTGAGTGTTGTGGATCAGCGCGAATGCGCTTGGGGGAGAGAAGGGTGCAGGTGGCACCAAGTATGAGAGCACAGGTGTGCAAGTACAGGTGTGTGGAATATATGGAGCAGAGAATGAGTGGTGTGGAGAGAGTTGGAGTAAGTGGTATGGAGTGGTGTGCATGGTGCGAAGGTGTGGATGGGGGAAGAGTGGACCCCTTTTCACGAGTACCCGGGGAGGGTAGTCTAAAGAATAGTTAGAAGGTATAGGTAAATTGTGGTTGGATATTGGCATTTGTGGTGCGGATGCAGAATGGTATTGTGGATGGGTGCATTGGTGTGGTGAAATTGGCTGGTCGTGTGGCCTGTTAGTATGAGTGTGAATGGTTGGGCACTCCACCACTGTGAGGATGTCGGCCAGGTGAGGCCGCAGGTGGGCTCTGGGAGCCGGTAGTAGTTGTTGTGGATGGGGCCCGAGGATCCGGAGGGCAGACCCGGGTAGCCCAGTGCCAGTGGGCACCGAGGGGTGACAGAGCCAGGAGGGGCCTTCCCCAGTTAGTTAGGTTAGGGTGAGGAGCTAGGTAAGCTCGGGTGGCAACTGCAGTGGTGGAGGTGTGCAGGTGGGTAGACCTGCTGGGAGAGCTACACGTCGCAGCCCAGAAATTGTGCAAGGGCACCGGGAGATGAATCGGGGGAGTGAGACCCCAAATTGAGAAGCACCACAGATGGTCAATGGGATTTTGTTTCTTCGAACCACATAGAGTAATAAGTGCCAATGGTTTGGCAGGAGAAAGACCCCGGGTAATGTAAAGTTGTTAAAGTCATTTAGGAAATAGTTAGGATTGATGAACCTGTCGCACCATACGCAGCCACTTACCTGAGGTGATGATGATGACTCCACACCTGTGTTTTCTTTGTTTTGTGTTGCAGGAAAGGAGAATTGCTGTTTGGATTTGTGAGACGCATCACGACGTGGATGAGACATTGGGGTGATTCCATCTCTCCCTCCTTAGGAGGGACTGATGATGAATTGGTGATGGCAGATTTTGATGTTGAGTTGGAGATGGCAGATTTTGATGAGAGTTGGAAATGGCAAATTTGATTGGTTAGGAGGGAGAGAAGACGAATTTGGTTTATGGGAGGAACGGGGAAGACAGTAGGGACGTTGTTGATGTGTTAAGTAGATGTTTATGGGTAGTGTTGTGTTTTGTGGATACAGTAAGGGGTAAGGGAGGGGCAATGTAGGTTACCTGGTGGGGGGGGGGGCGTACGGTAGGAACGTACCTGTCTCACCTGGTTCCCATGTGCCCCCAGTGTGCATTACCTTGTATTGCGTGCACTTTTGTGCCCTTACCCCCTTACTCACTTGTCTTCTTTTGTCTCCCACCTCCGAGGATCTGGCTTTGGGGCAGAGAGAGAGGAGAGAGAGGTGCTGGCTCCGCAGTTGTGGGCCTGTACTTCCGCTGCTTGCTGCCTGGATCGATACACCATATGGACCGCAATTTTTGTGGCCGCCCACAATGGACCGCAGTTCTTTTGCGGTCAAGCACCACCCGTGGATGGACCTCTGGGTCAACGTGGCACCTATGCCATACAGGTGAACCACTTTTAGTTGGCCCTCCTGATGGCCACAATTCAGAAATGGACACGGTTGGCGCCTTTCTTTATTTCTAAAGAAGCCAGAAGGCCAAGTGCACTCCATGAAGGCAAGACCAGCGGCAGAACATCGGCCGGCTGCGACACCACCGGTGACCATGGACACTTAATTGTGCATTTTTATGAACACTTTATTGGTGCACCGGATGGTGCTGACTGTGCGTAATGGGGTGGTGCTTTTGGTGCTTGGACGGGGTGCTCTGCACATAATTAAAGGCCGTAGGGCCACAGGGCACTCGTTGGTTGGTGTATCGATGCTGGCATGCGTGCTCTCCCTATGCATAACATCTGCATGTGTTCCTCAAAGAACAGGTCCTGGATCGTAGTGTAAATATCAGTGTTGTATAAATAATGCTCCCTACCGGCTGTATGTTTAGTTTGAGGATGCTTTCCGCGATTCGGTTATCCTGTGGGTGTGTTTCTGTTAGGAGAAGGGTGCAACGTCGCAGGGGGACATATTTACTCATTTGTGAACATCTGTAAAACTGTCGCACTCAGGGTTGAGTTAATAGTAGAGGGAACTACATCTGAGTGCCACACTAAAGTAGGTAAAAATTTATCGGGTCGGGCCGCCCCGAGGTAGAGAAGGGTGCAGTGTTGCGGATATAGGATTTGCATCCATCCATATCCGCTTGTAAATATTCCCCTATTTCCTCAATACTTCCCAACTATCCCAAATCCACCATTCCCGAGTCCCATTTTCTGTAAACAACACTCTGTAGACCCGACCTCCCCCTATTTCCCCCATTAAATGTCGTGCCCAGGTTCACCGCATCTCATGTAAGACAACTATAGGACATCTTGCTAGTTATTCTTAGTCTATGTCAGTTAAGGACTCGTTTCCATTAATTCTGACCCTTCGTTGCACCAGAATGTGATTGTATGGCACCGTTAGGAAGTTTAGGACCTCCCAATACCTCCCCGCAGCTCTTCCTCACAGTTCAACAACAACAACAACAACAACAACGAGCGCATGAAGTGCGCGTCCTCACTCCAGCTTGGTTGGTAGGGGGTGTTGGGAGGGCACCAGGCCTTCCCAACGAGCCGCCATCAAACATGTGATCGACGGGGTTACCAAATAGGGGCTCCCTGTCAGCTCCTCGTGAAGGGCGGAGCCCGGTAACCCCCGCACCCAATGGAAGCGGCGGACCGGCCCCAGTGGGGTGGAACCAACCAGCCGAGGGCGTGTCACTCCCGGCTGAGCATGCGCAGTGAGGGGGGGGGGGGGTGACGTCAGATGCGCGCTGAGCTTGGAGAAAGGAAGATGTCCCCTCCGAGCGCTGTGACACCTCCCCGCATCTTCTGGACCATGCTTTATCCTGTCCCCGAGCCAAGGTGCACCTTATGCTATCGACCTACCTGTCCCTTCCTGCCATCAATCCCTGTGTAAGTCTGCCTTGTTCCGTTTGTCTGTGGTCTGTCTGGGATAAGATAAGACGGTAATTAAGTGCCCATCTCTTCTGTGTCTTTACCTCACTGCCTTGTAATCTACCCCTTTTCTCCACCACTGTAATTATACCCTCCTCCGGAGGTCTTGAGTACTGTACCCTTTGCGTCGTTTCCTGTTTCCCAGTCGTCGTGTCCTTTCTCTCATTGATTTGGCATAGCGCGATTTGGCCAACGTCTGGGTGAATCGGGTGAGTTGGGGAAGAATCGGGGGAACTGTTCGGTCGCGGTAATACCAACCGCTCTGTAAATAACATCTTTAACTGCGTCCGCAACAATATTAACTTATATCAAATAGGTCTTTTAAGGTGAAAACGTGATGACGTCACCACGTCACGCGGCACGAATGCGCACCTGTGTCGTTGGAGGTATTGACTTATATAGGGTTGGTTTTCTAAGGCTTATATCAAAATATTAACTTATATCAAATAAGTCTTTTAAGGTGAAAGCGCGATAACGTCACCACGTCACGCGGCACGAATGCGCGCCTGTGTCGTTGGAGGTATTGACTTCTATAGGGTTGGTTTTCTAAGGCTTATATCAAAATATTAACTTATATCAAATAAGTCTTTTAAGGTGAAAGCACGATGAGGTCACCACGTCACGCGGCACGAATGCGCGCCTGTGTCGTTGGAGGTATTGACTTCTATAGGGTTCGTTTTCTAAGGCTTATATCAAAATATTAACTTATATCAAATAAGTCTTTTAAGGTGAAAGCGCGATGACGTCACGCGGCCTTGCCTAGATGTAGGACGCACCTCATTTTGTCGAATAAAGTGGTATTCGGGTGGTTCCGGTATTTGGGACTGCAGGGACGGAAAGTGCAGGTACGGGGTGCCAGGGACTCCCCAGCCGGCCCGCTCTGAAGGTTCGGATCGGGACACCGGGATTCATTCCGGTCGCCCGGTCGGCCCGGAGGTGGGGTTGCGGGGCCTGTCACGGAACGTCAAAACAAACGGCCTGCCGGGGCCGCCCAAAAGTCGGGCGTGAGGGGCGCGTCCACTAATGGAACGCTTCTCGCTTCCCAGATCGAGGGCCACGTGGTCAGGAGAACCTCGTCCCTTCTGGTTGCCTTGCCGTCCCACCGTGAGCGCTGGTCAGGGTGTACTTCAAACTAAGCTTAAGTGTCAAGCGTTAAGTTCCTCCTTGCCCTCGCAAGGGAAAGGCTAGGGTCAAGCTCTTCCAAATTTCCAAACACTAGAAATCGGACGTCTCAAATTAATAAAATTAATTTGTTAATACATCTCAGTCGCCCGCGACCTCTCCAGCGCGGGCGTCGAACCAGTTTATTCCCGGTGCGACCGGGCTGAGTATCGGCCCGACCGTGGCCGAAGCCGTTGATTCCACTGTAGCACGCTAACGCGTAGGCTCGCGCATCCCTGGTCCGCCGGGGCTCCGCGGGTGTCCTACCGTGCCTGGCGCTGCTATTCTCTCAAACTTCCGGGAGTAGGTTCCGGTGCCCGGGGACGGATTTCGCTGTCTAAACATGGTAGCGCTAGGCCAGTGGGACCGCCGGGACCCACGTGCACTCACAAGTTGTTCTGCGCGTGGGCGGCAGTATCAGACCGGGGCGCCCAAACGCTCCCCGGCTAAAGTTCATCCTGAAAGCGCCCACATTGTGCGGACAAACCCCACCAAGTCGAGGGCCACGTGGTCAGGAGAACCTCGTCCCTTCTGGTCACACTTTGCCTATCGGCCGGCCTCAAAGACCGAAATTGTGTCGGTTACCGATCCTTCGGGTTCGGAACTATGCCACCCTAAAAATCATGCAGCGAAAATGAATGAAATTCGTTCATTTCATCATCTAACCAGTAACGCGCATGAAGGGATGAACGAGATTCCCACTGTCTCTATCTACTATCCAGTTAACCCACAGCCAAGGGAACGGGATTGGCGGAATCAGTCGGGAAAGAAAACCCTTTCGAGCTTGACTCTAGCCCGACTCTGTGAAGGGACTCGAGAGGCCTGAGGCACTCAATAGGGCTGGACCCGTGAAATTTCGAGGATTTTTGGTAAAATTACCTCAGGATAAAGTTACATAGGAAAACCCCGTGTTACCCCATTTTGGGGAGCTGAGAGGATTCAGTCGTGATAGAGTGCACTGGACAATTTTTCCCTCCCGTTCTTTCCTGCCTTTGTTCCCTCCATCTTCCCTGCGATTGTGTGGGCGGGAGGAAATTTGAGGCGAGGACGTGTTTGTTGATGGTCGCCTCGCTTCGCCGTCTCTTCAACCTCGGTTACCTGTGCGAGGGTGTGTCTGAGTGAGTATACCAAGACAAGAACAAGAACTAGAAGGAGGTATGTACGGTGCAAGTCATATAATATATTGTTTAGTTATCGTCGAATGAGGAATTTGGGGTCGGGATGCGTGGTCGGCCTTGATGACTTGGTCTTGACTAGATGCTAGGCCGCGCTACATTTAGTCGAATAAACTGGTCTTAAAATATTTTTTGATGGTTCTTATGCTTATCATTAGATGCATAACGTTCGTAGCGAGGTGTGGATATATGGATTGACATCGGATGGCATGGGATTTGAGATTTAGGAACTCCGGAGTTTTTTCATTAGGAATATATGCGATTTGTTTTGGGGGGCCCTTAGAACTAACGGAGGCTCGGATTTTAATTCTGATTCCGGATTTCGCAGTCGCTAGTACGTTTTAACACTCGACAGAAACTGGCCCCGCGAAATTTCCAGGATTTTCGGTAAAATTACTTCAGGGTAAATTTACATAGGAAAACCCCATGCTAAATTTTCGTCGCCGAAGGACTTTATTTTTTGCGAAATTCATCCTGACTTCGCCTCTAGGAGGATACAGGGGTATCTGTGGATAACGGGAACCTTTATTTGGCGAAAATCGGACTGGTATTGACCGAGTTATTCAAAATATTAACTTATATAAAATTGCCGTTTAAGCCTGTAAACGCAGTGACGTCACCACGTTCCGCGGCACGACTTTGGATTCTGAGGAGATTTTGTTACATTGTGCACGCTTTCGTTTTATTTCCAAATTAGAATCTGTTTTCACTTCTGCCGCAAAAACGACATCAGTGCATTGAGTGAGGTATTTTATTTGGTAAAAATCCGTCGATTTGAAGTACGTGAAAATAAAATGTGATCATGGAAAATCGCAGCAAGGGGCCATTTTGAATCGGTTTTCGATTATTGCACCGGGTTACTTGTGGTGGATAGGAACACCACCAGGTAAGTAAAGACAACCTTTATTTAGCAAAGAATGGGCAAAAATTGACCGACTAATTTAAAATATTAACTTATATCAAATAGGTCTTTTAAGGTGAAAACGCGATGACGTCACCACGTCACGCGGCACGAATGCGCACCTGTGTCGTTGGAGGTATTGACTTGTATAGGGTTGGTTTTCTAAGGCTTATATCAAAATATTAACTTATATCAAATAAGTCTTTTAAGGTGAAAGCGCGATGACGTCACCACGTCACGCGGCACGAATGCGCGCCTGTGTCATTGGAGGTATTGACTTCTATAGGGTTGGTTTTCTAAGGCTTATATCAAAATATTAACTTATATCATATAAGTCTTTTAAGGTGAAAGCGCAATGACGTCACCACGTCACGCGGCACGAATGCGCGCGTGTCGTTGGAGGTATTGACTTCTATAGGGTTGGTTTTCTAAGGCTTATATCAAAATATTAACTTATATCAAATAAGTCTTTTAAGGTGAAAGCGCGATGACGTCACGCGGCCTTGCCTAGATGTAGGCCGCACCTCATTTTGTCGAATAAAGTGGTATTCGGGTGGTTCCGGTATTTGGGACCGCAGGGACGGAAAGTGCAGGTACGGGGTGCCAGGCACTCCCCAGCCGGCCCGCTCTGAAGGTTCGGATCGGGACACAGGGATTCATTCCGGTCACCCGGTCGGCCCGGAGGTGGGGGTGTGGGGCCTGTCACGGAACGTCAAAACAAACGGCCTGCCGGGGCCGCACGAAAGTCGGGCGTGAGGGGCGCGTCCACTATTGGAACGCCTCCCGCTTCCCAGATCGAGGGCCACATGGTCAGGAGAACCTCGTCCCTTCTGGTTGCCTTGCCGACCCAACGTGAGCACTGGTCAGGGTGTACTTCAAACTAGGCTTAAGTGTCAAGTGTTAAGTTCCTCCTTGCCCTCACAAGGGAAAGGCTAGGGTCAAGCTCTTCCAAATTTCCAAACACTAGAAATCGGACGTCTCAAATTAATTAATTAATTTGTTAATACATCTCAGTTAAACTTTCCAAACACTAGAAATCGGACGTCTCAAATTAATTAATTAATTTGTTAATACATCTCAGTCGCCCGCGACCTCTCCAGCGCGGGCGTCGAACCAGTTCATTCCCGGTGCGACCGGGCCGAGTATCGGCCCGACCGTGGCCGAAGCCGTTGATTCCGCCGTAGCATGCTAACGCATAGGCTCGCGCGTCCCTGGTCCGCCGGGGCTCCGCGGGTGTCCTACCGTGCCTGGCGCCGCTATTCTCTCAAACTTCCGGGAGTAGGTGCCGGTGCCGGGGACGGATTTCGCTGTCTAAACATGGTAGCGCTAGGCCAGTGGGACCGCAGGGACCCACGTGCACTCACCAGTTGTTCTGCGCGTGGGCGGCAGTATCAGACCGGGGCGCCCAAACGCTCCTCGGCTAAAGTTCATCCTGAAAGCGCCCACATTGTGCGGACAAACCCCACCAAGTCGAGGGCCACGTGGTCAGGAGAACCTCGTCCCTTCTGGTCACACTTTGTCTATCGGCCGGCCTCGAAGACCGAAATTGTGTCGGTTACCGATCCTTCGGGTTCGGAACTATGCCACCCTAAAAAGGTGGAGTCTCACTCTCACAGGTTGGTTTTCTCTCACTCTCACAGTCTGACAGTCTCACAGTCTCACAGTCTCACAGTTCTTTCTCTCACAGTCTCACTCTCACAGGTGGAGTCTCACTGATTGCCGTTTATCAAGCTGTTAAACGACAGGCTGAGTTATATTGTTGGTTAAAACTGAAATTGTGTACGTAATTAGTGGACAGAAAAATATTGTTGGTACCCTCTTGTTGGTATTGCTGGTCACCGGTCCATGTGTGTGCCCAGGTGTATTGTGGGTTGTCATAGCTTGCCGATAATGGGGTTGTGCACCAGGAAGAGGGGGTGCTGCATGGTAGAGCACGCCTCCCAAGAATACAAGAAACCTTCCAAAAAAAGTTGAGAGACTCAATGGTATGGGGGGGCGACTGGGAAGCGTGAGTTTTAGAAGGAAGTAGTCGGCTTAGATGATGCAGTGTGTGTGGCCACGATGGCGTGAAACTTTCATGTGTGTGAGATTATGTCTGGAGAGGAGGTCAGACAGGTAGGATGGGACCAGGTTATGGAGGGCTTAGTAGGTCAAGAGGAGGATTTTGTACCGGATTCTCTGGGGAATGGGGAGCCAGTGAAGCTTATAAAGGACGGGGGTGATGTGGTCAAGGGTCCAGGAATGGGTGAGTAGACAGGCAGCGGAGTTCTGACCGTATTGGATTATTGAGGTTTGGTGATTATTGGTGATTATTGAGGGTGAACAAGAGAGGCTGTTGCAGTAGTCCAGACGGGCGATGTTTTTCAGGTGAAAGAAGGCTGTCTTTGTGATCTGTTTAGTCTGTCTGGGCCCTGTGCTAAGCACTATCTCTCCACACTCAAGTTTGAACTCTCAAACCTGTCTCCTTCCTCCAAATCCTGGTGGCGTCTGGTCAAATCCGTTTCTGGTGTTTGTTCCCCCTCCATCCCCTCCCTTACCTCAAATGGCTACACAGTTGACACCGCACGGGACAAAGCCGAATGCCTCAACTCTGTGTTTGCCTCAAAATCTTGTGTCCCAAACCCATCTCTCTCTGTTCCCACCTTTCCCAGTCGAACCCAACTGCTCCTGGACTCTGTGTCCTTCTCTCCTGACAAGGTGGAGAAGTTTTTATCAAACCTCGACTCTGATTCTGCAACTGGCCCAGATGGCATCAGCCCTCGGGTCCTAAAATCCTGCTCTGCCGCTCTATCTCACCCTCTCTCTGTTCTTTTCACCCTCTCTTTTGCTCAAGGTCATCTGCCAGCATCTTGGAAATCAGCAAACATTACCGCTTTACACAAAAAAGGTGCAAAAACAGATCCTTGCAACTACAGACCAATCAGCCTGCTCCCAATTATCAGCAAAGTCATGGAATCCATCATTGCTTCAGATATCAAATCCTTCCTCTTCTCCAATGGCTTGATCTCTGATCATCAATTTGGATTCAGACCAGGTCATTCTACTCTGGACATGTTGCTTCTGCTGTCTCAACAATGGATGGAGGTCCTCAATGCCAAACAGGAAATCAGAGCTGTCTCACTTGACATATCACGTGCCTTCGATACAGTCTGGCACCCAGCTCTGCTCACCAAACTCACCTCCTATGGTATTCAGGGAAATCTCCACTCATGGCTTGCGGATTTCCTCTCTGGTCGTAGGCAACGTGTGGCCCTGAATGGATTTCTCTCATCTTCCCTTCCTGTTCTGGCTGGAGTTCCCCACGGCAGTGTTCTGGGCCCTGTGCTATTTCTGGTCTTCATCAATGACCTCTCCGACTCTCTGGAAAATCCTCTCTATCTCTTTGCTGATGACTCCACTATCTGCCGCTCCATTCCTCATCCCTCAGATCGGCAGTCTGCAGCCTCCTCACTCTCTGCAGACCTGGACAAAATCACAGACTGGTCAAACAAGTGGAACATGTCTTTCAATCCTGACAAATCTCACACTCTTACAATGTCTCTCCGAAAGGACCGACTGGACAACCCTCCCATCTACTTTCTCAACAATCCTCTCCAAGAAGTTCTGTCGCTCAAGCTTTTGGGTCTCACTATCTGCCATGATCTTTCTTGGGAAAACCACATTTCCAAGCTGGCCTCCAAAGCCAGTCGCCGACTGGGCATCCTCCGTCGTGCGAAGTCCTTCCTTGGCACACCTGAGCTCCTCACCACATACAAGGCTTTCATCCGCAGCTCAATGGAATACTGTTCCCCCCTCTGGGCTGGTGCTCCTGCCTCACACCTTGCTCGGCTTCACGCTGTTGAGGCCAAAGCTTTCAGAATCATTGGAATCTCCTGCGATGTAGTCAACTCCGAGGGCCTTTCACTCACTCACCGCAGGCAGGTTGGTGGTCTTTCTGTCTTCTACCGACTCCTCTCTGGCCTTGCTCCCCCAGCTCTCTCTGTGCTCTGTCCCCCAAATATTCCTTCAGGTCGCACAAGATCTGCCTGCAACCCTCTTATGGTTAAACTGCCAAAGTCTAGGCTCTCTGCTCACCTTCACTCTTTCATTCCCCTTTTCTCCCGCCTCTGGAACAAACTCCCCCACTCCATTCAATCCCACTCCTCCCTCCAGGTCTTTAAAACAGCTGTTCACCACCATCTCTTATCTTCCCCCATCGAAAACCTTGATCTTTTCTACCCCCGGTAATTCACCCCAGAGTCCTTGCAGCGTTCATATGTTTTATTCCTCTCCCACTTCCCCCCAAGTCCTCCCGATGTCCCTGCTCTCAAATGTTGTGTTTGTGTCCTTCCCCCTCTCTCCCCATCTTGTCTGCCGCTCCCCTTGTTTTTTTGTGTTTTGTGTGTCGGTTTGTCTTTTTTGTGATTATTGTTAGCTCTTTCACGAGCCTCGATCTTGTATACAAAAAAAAAAGAAAAAAAAAAGAAAAAAAAAGTGTATTTGTCGAAGGAAAGGGTTTGGTCAGGGATGATGCCAAAATTCCGGATGTGAGTGGAGGTGGATACTGGGAAACCGTCGATGTTGAGGGCAAAGTCGTGGGTGGATTTGGTGAGTATTTTTGGGCCAATGAGGATTATTTCAGATTTATCATAGTTAAGTTTGAGGAAGTTGATTTGTAGCCAGGATTTTATTTCAGTGATGCAGTTTGTCAGGATAGAGCGGGTTGCGGTGATTGAGCTGTTGTAAATGTTGTCAATTTGAGGAGGATGAGAATGTTGCGGTTGCTGGCATCAGAGGAGAGGAGAAAGTCATTGGTGATTTTGAGGAGAGCAGTTTCAGTGCTGTGGTTGAGGCGGAATTCGGATTGGAATGTTTCATACAGGTTATTGGCAGAGAGGTGATGTTTGAGTTGAGTGGCTACAGCGCGTTCCAAAACTTTGACAGAAAGGGTAGGTTGGAGATGGGTCTGAAATTATTTAGGGTGTCAGGGTTGAGTCTAGGTTTTTCCAGAATGGGGGTGAAGTTTCACGAGTTTTTTGGGAAATCGGTATGGGTAGCTGGATTACATTATTTTGAATAAGTTATTAGTGCTATGAGTAATTACATAAGTAATTATGAGTTATTATGAGTAATTAGTAAGTATGAGTATTAGTTATGAGTAAGTGATTATTTTAGTAAGTTACATGTTTCGTTTTGTGGATCTGAGGACAAGCTAGTTTGATGGGACTCTGGGGTCTTCTGTGTGTCTATGTGTTTGTCTGTCTGTTACACTGGACTCTGGGATGTGTTTTCATGAGACGAATTTCAGAATTGTTGGAAATTCAGTGAGTATGGTGGACAACGTGAAGTGGCTGGTGCAAAGGAAGTGGTTGGGAAAGTTGGACCCCCCCTTTACGAATACCCAGTAGGGTAGCTAAAGGGTAGGTGGAGGGAATAGGTAAATTGTGGTGGATATTGGCACCTGTGGTGTGTGTGGTAGAATGGTGTTTGGATGGGTGCATTAGTGACGTGTGTCCACACCAACAGGGGAAAGAGTAAAACAGGACACCTGCACTCAAACAGTGAGAATCTATTTTGAGTGAGTCACAGTGGGTGAGAAAAATTGACCAGACGGTAAGACATATGAGAACTATTGTATTATTTTTATTTATTTATTTTTTCCCCATTTTTATTATTCTATTTTTATTTTCAATATTTATTTCCACTATTTTTATTTTCAATAAATAGACCAGGTTATTTTTATTATTTGTTTATTTGCGACAATAAATAAATAACAGGGGGAGGTTAATGGTGGATTGTTGGCTGTAAAAATTGGTTGAAAGTCGAGTTAAAACAATTTATATTGGGATATTGGGATATTGGGATCTATTGTAGATATTGTAGATATTGTAGGGAATTTGGACAAGTATAACCATTTTAGATGGGCAGCTGTTGTAGATATTGTAGGGAATTTGGAAAATGCGAGGTGTCCTCACATCCGCAGGTTCGGTGACAAAGAATTTGGAAGAATTTGGAGAGATAAATAGATAAATAGATAAAGAGATAAAGAATTTGGAGGCCACCAAAGGGCGGACACAGACATTGCTCAGGGCAACGCAAGGGCGGACAGGAAGGGCCGCCAACCAAAGGATAGGACGCACAGATTGTCAACATATACCGCAAAAATTAGGGCAGGAATAGGGAGTTGGTTCAGAATGCCGGCAATAACCCACCGATGTGTGTCCCTGTGTCTGTCTGGCTGTCTAGCAGGCCATGGAGTTATATTTCTGAAACAGGGATTTCAAAGAGGCAGGTGTGTGCCCTGAGAAAATTGTGGGTTGTAGAGTGGGCACTTTTGATGGGCACTGGGGGCTGCTGTTGTGTGGACTTGGGAGCGAGGGCGGCGTAGGTGACGTGAGGGGAATGTCACGCACTGTGACCGTCTCCCCCCAAGACCGAGGTTGTCGGGGACATTTGAAGGGGTGCGTATGTACTATGTGAATAAGGCTGCAGGAACATATGTACCGAGATGCTTGGTGGAGTAGGCATGCTCATAAAAGGACATAGTTTGAAGAGCGTGCTGCATGGTGGAGCATGCCCGCCAAGAAGGGCTGTGAAATGAGAACGGGTGAGCTCGGGTGCCGGGTGCACCTGTGGTGACCTAGGGTGGTCTGGGACGAATGTTTTACTGGAAGGTGGTGTGGTGTGGGATGTCGACCACAACCTGACGATGTTGTTCGTGGTGGAGGTCTTGTGTTAAAGTTGGGACGCGTTGCTAGGGATCTGGGTGGCTGGCACCTCGTGTGGTTTGGCTCCTGAGTAAGGGGAGGGAGCAGGGGAAATATATTCACTGTAACAGGTGTTGTTAAAGCTGTTTGTTTAAGAGCATTGGGATGCCAAAAAGTGATAAAGGTGGTTGGCCTGCACTGGAAAGAGTGTGACAACGAATGGAAAGTTGTGGCTTTTATTTAACCAAATTGTGCTAGGTTGCTACAACACAGGTTGGGGCTGGTGCAGATTGGATCACGGCTCTGCAGACCAGGTGAGCAGAACTCCACCAGGTACGCTGGAATCACATCAATTGAATTATTGTTCATAAAGGAAGGTATTTTCGGAAATTGGTGAAAGTAAAAATAACATTTGAATTTCCAGACACGACGCAGGAAATGCGGCTATGAATAGAGATGAGGTAACTAAATGCCAATTGGTGGGGTGGGGGCTAGGAATACTAATCAAGGCTTTAGTCCTCGCATGTGTGAGTAAATGTTTCACAGGATGGACAATGCTGAAGACAACACCGGAAGGGGCCATGATGGTGTCCGTCAAGCTGACCATGGACCCAAATGAACCTCCGGCTGATGACGTAACGGCCGGCTGTGGATCCTGGTACGACGACCCGACGACCCGAATGAGATCTCCGCGTCCGAAGACTGTTCTTCCATTTTTGATGTTGCCAATAACGATTTTGAAAATGATTTTGATTATACTGAAAATTTGAATTTGGATTCGGATGTGGACTTGCTTTGGTCATAACGGACCCCGTCTAGTAATTCTCATGTCACTTATGTCTCACGAGCTCACAGCAGTTCAACCCTTGCTGTCCCAGCCCTGGATTTTGACTCAACTTTGGACCCAAATGCATTGCTGGGCCCGCCTGCCAGGAAGCCGATTATCCTGGATCCCTACATGTCGCATGCAGATGCAAACGATTACTTAAAGGAAGTTTCTCTCTTTTTTATGGAATGTAAGGCTCTGACTGTCGGCCATCCAGGCCGCAGACCTAAGCCACTTGATACTGACGTTGTTATGTATTCCCCGGCAGAACGACTGCACATTCAAGGTCTTATGGACATGAAAATCGACTGAGCACCAAAGATCTGTAAGGACTGTACCTGGATTTGCTTGGGCGAGCTCCAGCTAGGGGGGAGTCCTGGTTGCATCTTCGAGGCCAAAGGGTGAGCCGGGAGATCCTCTCGGGTGTGGACCCCGGCTGAACCAGACATCTTCATTGTGGATCCGCCGCGCCATTGGATAATCATGTCTCTATGGCCGGCACACATGACATACTCACACACACACGTGAATCGTCCTTCTGGGTGCGATGCGAGGTGCTTTGGGTGCGGGGCATGCCCACTTGGGCCACATTCATGTGGTATTTTTCATTGACTGTCTCCCTACCTTGATTGAATAAAGGCCTTTGGTTGGCTCATAGAAAACGTTGTATCTTAGATCCAAAAGGGCGGTATGTGGGGATTTAGACCCCCCCCCCCCTTGTGTTCTATTATTGTTTGACCAATTACCAAATATAAACCAACCATATGTCTGCTTTGCTTAAAATATCATATCCTTTATATCCTTTGAAACCCTGCTTTTCCCTTTAAAAGACTTAGGTTACATTACTTTGCCTGTCATGTCTCTCAAGGATTATATACTTTGTGTGACGTTTTATAGCATGTCTCTTACTGTCGAAATATCCCTTTGGAACTTACAATATCCTTATAAGGAGTTATATGTATTGTAAAAGCCAGGCTCTGATGGTATAATCCTTCACTCTGTGAGGATCAAACCATATCTTTCCAGTCCCCCTTAAACTGTGTTAGATCACTTTCATGTTTGGCATTTTTACGACTTGCTGAACTTTCCCCCCAAAAAACAGGTTTCTAGAAAATCGTCAACATGTTGTTTGACCCATGAGTGACCTTGGACGAACCGAGGAGACCACTCTGTCTTTCTCTTTGCCTTGAGAGCTAAAACCACACCCCAATATTCCCTTTGTAAAGTGAAAGCTTGACCGAATTATTTCAGAGCATTATGTTATAGAGTTGGTCTTTGTGAGCTTCTATTTTCGACATTTTGCTTTCCACAAGCTTGTGTGTTTGACGAATTCAATAAATATATCAGTTGTTCCTCTCAGTCTTGAGTCCGAAGTCAACGGATCCTGTCATATATATATATATATATATATATATATATATATATATATATATATATATATATATATATATATATATATATATATATATATATACATATATATATATACATACATATATATATATATATATATATATATATATATATATATATATATATATATATATGTATATATATATATGTATATATATATATATATATATATATATATATATATATATATATATATATATATATATATATATATATATATATATATATATATATATATATATATATATATATATATATACATATATATATGACGGATCCGTTGACTTAGGACTCAAGACTCATGACAGAGAAAAGGAACAACTGATATATTTATTTGATTCGTCAAACACACAAGCTTGGTGGAGAGCAAAACGCTTAAAATGGAGGCCCACAAGGACCAAAATTCCAACAAGATGCTCCGAAATAATTCGGTCAAACTTTCATTTTATAAAGGGAATATTGGGGTGTGGTTTTAGCTCTCGAGACAAAGGAAAGACAGAGTAGTCTCCAAGGTCATTCAAGGGTCAAACTACATGTTGACTACTTTCTAGAAACCTGATTTTTGGGGGAAAGTTCAGCAAATCGTAAAAATGTCAAACATGAAAGTGATCTAACACAGTTTTCAACGGGGACTGGAAAAGATAGGTTGGTCTTCACAGAGTGAGGGATTATCTCATCAGGGCCTGGATTTACAAAACATATAACTTCTTATAACAAGCTTCCAAAGGAATATTTCGACAGTAAGAGAACATGCCATCACAGTAACTTAACTCTTTAACAGGAAATATAATGGATAAAGTTTGCAAAGCAACACACACAAATTAGTTATTTTTGGGTAATTGGTCAGGCAATAATAGAACACAATGGGGGGGGGGGGTCTGAACCCCCACATACCACCCTTTTGGATCTAAGATACAATGTTTATCTATGAGCCAATCGAAGGCCTTTATTAGGAAGACAGTCAATGAAAAATCGAAACCGAACCGAAAGACCACGCGAATGCGGCCCCAGTGGGCATGCCCCGCACCCATAGCACCTTGCATCGCACCCAGCAGGACGATTCGTGTGTGTGTGTGTGTGTGTGTGTGTGTGTGTGTGTGTGTGTGTGTGTGTGTGTGTGTGTGTGTGTGTGCTGGCCATAGAGACCTGACTATCCAATGGCGCATCGGATCCACAACGAAGGCGTCTGGTTCCGCCGGGGTCCACACTCGAGAAGGTCTCCCGACCCA
This sequence comes from Myxine glutinosa, assembly GCF_964187855.1. NCBI lineage: Eukaryota > Metazoa > Chordata > Myxini > Myxiniformes > Myxinidae > Myxine > Myxine glutinosa. Next base: position 380,794,426 of record NC_136261.1, on the reverse strand, counting down.
CCCTTTGGCCACGGAGGTGCAGCCGGGACCCTCCTCTAGCGAGAGCTCGCCCAAACAAACTCAGGCGCAGTCCTTATAGATATTCGGCGCTCAATCGAGCTCCATGTTCATAAGACCTTGAATGTGCAGTCGTTCTGCCGGGGAATACATGACAACATCAGTGTCGGGAGATTTAAACTTGCGGCCTGGACGGTCAGCAGTCAAAGCCTTACACTTCAGGAAAAAGAGAGAGACTTCCTTTAGGTAGTCGTTTGCATCTGCATGCGACATGTTGGGATCCAGGATGATCGGTTTCCTGGCAGACGGGCCCAGCAATGCATCTGGGTCCGGAGCCGAGCCAAAATCCAGGGCTGGGACAGCAAGGGTTGAACTGCTGTGAGCTCGTGAGACATAAGTGACAAGAGAATTACTAGACTGGTTTTGTGAGACCAAAGCAAGTCCACATCCGGATCCATATTCAATTTTTCAGTATAATCAAAATCATTTTCAAAATCGTTATTGGCAACATTAAAAATGGAAGAACATTTTTCAGATGCGGAGATCTCATCATTGCTGCTCAGTGACTCATTCGGGTCGTCGTTCCAGGGTCTGCAGTCCGCAGTCACGTCGAAAGCCGGAGGTTCATTTGGGTCCATCCTGTGGAACATTGACTCACACATGCAAGGACTAAATCCTTGATTAGTATTCCTAGCCCCCCTGCCCACCAATTGGCATTTAGTTACCTCATCTCTATTCATAGCTGCATTTCCTGCGTCATGTCTGGAAATTCAAATGTTATTTTTACTTTCACCAATTTCCGAAAATACCTTCCTTTCTGAGCAATAATTCAACTGATGTGATTCCAGCGTACCTGGTGGAGTTCTGCTCACCTGGTCTGCAGAGCCGTGACCCAATCTGCACCAGCCCCAACCTGTGTTGTAACAACCTAGCACCATTTTGTTAAATAAAAGCCGCAACTTTCCATTCGTTGTCACACTCTTTCCAGTGCAGGCACCTGTTACAGTGAATATATTTCCCTGCTCCCTCCCCTTACTCAGGAGCCAGCATTTTGATAAAATCATTTGAGAACACGTCCCAATGGCAATCCATTCTGCTCAGCCTTGCATGCTCCTAACATAATACTGGATTCCAACCTCCTTCTGTGAAACTGTAACCTTCAACCACACGGGTTGCCAGCCACCCAGATCCCTAGCAACGCGTCCCAACTTTAACACAAGACCTCCATGACGAACAACATCGTCAGGTTGTGATCGACATCCCACATCACTGTAATCGACATCCCACTCATGTCCCCGACAACCTCGGTCTTGGGGGGAGATGGTCGCAGTGCGTGGCATTCCCCTAACGTCACCTACGCCACCCACGTTCCCCAGTCGACACAACAGCAGCCCCCCAGTGCCCATCAAAAGTACCCACTCCACAACCCACAATTTTCTCAGGGCACACACCTGCCTCTTTGAAATCCATGTTTCAGAAATATAACTCCATGGCCTGCTAGACGACCAGACAGACACAGGGGCACACATCGGTGAGTTATCGCCGGCATTCTCAACCAACTCCCTATTCCTGCCCTAATTTCTGGCGGTATATGTTGACAATCTGTGCGTCCTATCCTTTGGTTGGCGGCCCTGCCTGTCCGCCCTTGCGTTGCCCCGAGCAACGTCAGTGTCTGCCCTTTGGTGGACTCCAAATTCTTTATCTCTTTATCTATTTATCTATTTATCTCTCCAAATTCTTCAAAATTTTTTTATCACCGAACCTGCGGATGTGAGGACACCTCGCATTTTCCAAATTCCCTACAAGAATTCCCTACAAGGTTGTTTCAGCCTCTGGCCCAATGGCTGTCCAATATCTGCAATATAAATCCCAATATGAATCCCAATATCCCAATATAAATCCCAATATCCCAATATAAATCCCAATATCCCAATATAAATCCCAATATCCCAATATAAATTGTTTCAACTCGACTTTCAACGACAACGACAACTAACAACTCCGCCAACACACCACCATTAACCTCCCCCTATTATTTATTTATTTTCGTAAATAAACAAATAATAAAAATAACCTGGTCTATTTATAAAAATTGTGGAAATAAATATTGCAAATAAAAATAGAATAATAAAAATAGAAAAATAAAAAAATAAAAATAATACAATAGTTCTCATGTCTTACCGTCTGGTCAATTTTTTTTTTCACCCACTGTGACTCAATCAAAATATCCACCAATATCCACCAATCCACCACAATATCCAATGCCAATATCCACCACAATTTACCTGTTCCCTCTACCTACCTTTAAGCTACCCTACTGGGTATTCATGAAGGGGGTCCATCTTTCCCAACCACTTCCTTCACACCTGCTACTTCACGTTGTCCACCATACTCACTCCACAACCCTCTAAGATACCTCTAAGATTTGTCCATAAACCTCAGAAACCTCTAAGATACACACAACCTGCATCAAAGTACCCCGAACAACCCACAACCAATATCAACCACTGAAGCTGCCTTCCCGACTCCAGGCAGCCACACACAGCCACATACATCTCCACCCACGTCACACAAGACAACAGACAACAAGACAACAGGTGTGTCCACCACACAGAAACCTTTGGCAATGCAACAACCGAACTCCCAGACAACCAACAACAAAACATCCAATCCATCTCCATGGCTCACCAAGCAGCTCATTGTGTCCCTGTCTATCTCTTTTTTTCATCTACACTGTTTACAGCGAGTCCAATTCATTTTTTAAGTCACATCACATTAACCACATGGACCCAGAGCATATGTAATAACCACTCAAACTTAATCCAGCTTCACATACCGATTTCCCCCCAAAAAAACTCGTGAAACTTCACCCCCATTCTGGAAAAACCCTACACTCAACCCTGACACCCTAAATAATTTCAGACCCATCTCCAATCTACCCTTTCTGTCAAAAGTTTTGGAACGCGCTGTGGCCACTCAACTCAAATATCACCTCTCTGCCAATAACCTGTATGAAACATTCCATTCCGGAATCCGCTCCAACCACAGTACTGAAACTGCTCTCCTCAAAATTACCAACGACCTTCTCTCTCCTCTGATGCTGGCAACCTCAACATTCTCATCCTCCTCACCTCAGCGCCGCCTTTGACACCATCGATCACACCATCCTTGACCAGCTTGCACCTATAAAAAACCCAAATCAGTTTCTTTCACCCATTCTGCCCCCTGATTTACCCCTGAAAGACTCCACAATAAAACAGGAGTGAATACTCCCAAGTCTACAAAGACCACATACAGCACTACAAAGATGCCCTCTTTCTGCTCTCTCCACCTACTACTCTCACTCTCAAATTATCCACTCTGGCTCCGGAAACCCAAAGCACTCTTCTCTACAATAAACAAACTCGTTAGCGCCCTGGATACCACCACCCAGTCATTCGCAGTAGAAAACTGCATCTCCTTCCTTTCATTCTTCCAAAGCAAAATTGACAACATCTACAACAACTTAATCACCACAAGTCGCTCCCCCTCATGGTGTCCCCCAAGGTTCAGTTCTTGGCCCCCTCCTCTTCATCCTGTACCTATCCCCCCTCGGTCACTTAATCCATCGTGCACCATGGCCAATGCACCATGGTCTCCAATTCCACTGCTTCACCGATGACATCCAGCTTTTCACCTCCACCAAATTGTGCTCCACCGCCAAATACACTCTATTCTGACAAACTGCATAACTGAAATAAAATTCTGGCTTCAAATCAACTTCCTCAAACTTAACTATGATAAATCTGAAATAATCCTCATTGGCCCAAAATACTCACCAAATCCACCCACGACTTTGCCCTCAACATCGACGGTTTCCCAGTATCCGCCTCCACTCACATCCAGAAATTTGGCATCATCCCTGACCAAACACTTTCCTTCGACAAATACACTAAACAGATCACAAAGACAGCCTTCTTTCACCTGAAAAAAACCGCCCGTCTGGACTACTGCAACAGCCTCTCTTGTTCACCCTCAATAATCATCAATAATCACTAAATCTCAATAATCCAATACAGTCAGAACTCCGCTGCCCGTCTACTCACCCATTCCCGGACCCGTGACCACATCACCCCCGTCATTATAATCTTCACTGGCTCCCCATTCCCCAGAGAATCCAGTACAAAATCCTCCTCTTGACTGACAAAGCCCTCCATAACTTGGCCCCATCCTACCTGACTGACCTCCTCTCCGGACACACTGTAACTCACAGACAGACAGACAGACAGACATAACAGAGGCGTATCACAAGCCCCAGCAAAGGACATCACCTCTCCAGACAGGCACAGTCTAATTCACAGTATCTATATGCCAACCTATATCTGGAGCCTCACAAAGCCAAAAATCGGACAGGTTCACTGCATTCCACGCAACTGCAGCCTCCAACCACATGGGGTGCCATGCTCCACCATGCAGCCCGATCTCTACTTGGTGCACGCCCCCATAATCGGCAAGTTATGATAACCCACAATGCACCTGGGCACCCACTTTCTTCAAGAGGGTACCAACCCTCTTGATACCACGACTTGGGCCATGCATCTTGCATCTCCTTGCATCCTCCAAAATGTCCTCCATTTAACATGACTATTCCCAGAGCTCGATCAAACTCATCACTGTACTCACTCAGCACGATTAAATTAAGTTCCCGGCATACTGTACCGGACGCTTCCGCTCAGCACCGGAAGTCTGTTTATTTCCTGAGTCCCCGCAACACCTAATAAGTCGTCAACCACAACGACACCAACAAATTTCAGAACTCAATATTCTCTGTTCACTAATTACGTACATAATTTCAGTTTTAACCAACAATATATTGTTCCTTTTTCCGATTTAACTTCTATATCAATTCGTTGAACTAACACCCAATAGATTGACTCAGCCTGTCGCCCTTTCAAGGCTAGCGAATTCACTCTGTCCTCATTCCCATTCCAAATCATTCCCATGCGTATCTCAAGCAAAGGTCAAATGAACTTCAAAAAGGTCAAATTTCAAACGATGAAAGGTGCATCTTGCCTCTGCAAGAACTCCCGCCAAAATCCCACAGCCTCTGTTGGGAGGCGTGCTGTACCATGCAGCACCCTCCCTACCTGGTGCACACCTTTCGCACGTGTGCTCGCTCAGCACATTCCTTTAATTCAGCCCCACCTTTCACACGACCAAAAACCTCAACCTCCGACAACCAACTTGTACTCCGTGTCACTCTCACCTCCTTCCCTGTCTCTTCGCCCCGACGCATCCCCAAGATGCATTACGCACCCCTTCACAAAACAAAACACCCATCATTCGCCCGGCGTGAACCACATCAAACCCCGACCGTTCTCCTTCCATGGATGAGCATTCTACCATATTATATTTTCCAAAGCACCACGTCTCCAATGTTTCCTCCATCCACCTGTGAGGCAGCTTGTCCCGCATAATCTGCCCTCAGAACCACATGCATTTTCATAACTAAATCTTACCACCATCGCTCGAATGTAAAGCCAAAAGGTCTTCACCCGGCGCATCGATCAACACAAATGCATCGATGCATCTTCCAGCCGCCACTCCGCATCACATCTGCACCTCGATCCCGCAACTGCCACCCTCTATTTCATCCGCTCTAAACAACCTTATTTACCTCATTCAGAGATCTCTCTGAATCTCACCATTCACACTGTACCTCATTTACTGTATGAACAAGACTTCCTGTTGGCACCGGAAATTCATTACTGTGTCTTGAAATCCTTCATTCGACCACGACAATCACCTCATTTTATATACTTTGCGTACTATCATCGTTTATTCAGCATTCCCCTTGTATAAATCCATCTTAAACCACGTATTCCTTATGACAATGCATGGCATGTCGCAGGCGCCGACCATTCTGACATGGCGTCCAGCACACCACATGAAACACACACGAACGTCTGCCTTGCTCACCGACACTCCTCTTGGGAGTAGGCAAGTTATCGCCGGCTCTCTGAGCAAATCCCATGCTCCGAACCCAATTCAACAAACTCCAAACTCTGGCAGGGCTTGCATTTCCCAATTCCCATCCAATGAAATGGAAATCACGGAAGTAAGTTACCAAAATACCTCCCCTCCAGATCAAAGGTGTGTATTTCGCACCTCTGACAGCATTCCACACCATGACATCATTCCATTTTAATCCCTCTCAACAACAACTCATTGACTCCCACCGCCCCAAACCTAGGGCCCCCCATGCAGCGCCCACGTGACTTGCGGCTCGCTCGGCTCCCGCCTGAGTGCGCAATAACTATACCCAAACTTCTACGGAGCCGCACGGCAGAAACCACAGGTTCGTACCACACTTTAATTAAACGAACATCACCAGGATCCTCGGATAGACGCTAAAATCGACATACACACGTCAATGACGAATACACAATACACACGACAAAAATCCGATTTAAATTCAGAGATCGCCGATCGACCTGGCACAACCAACTCAACGCGGCGACGCCACGCCGCCCCCCATCCCGGCGCACACCCTCGTGCCTCCACACAAATCCCAACACTCCCGCCTCGCGGTTTCCTGTGAGGGCCGTTGCCACGGCAACCAGACTGCACGCCGCTCTATTCGCGTTCACGGCGGGGTTCACCTCGCGTCGGGACGTGAGTTTTTTTCAAATGAGTTTGACAGCTGTCAAAACAGTCCGCTGTCAAACCTGACGCTGCCACCATCTGAGTTTTTTCTTTGCGTCATTCCATAACACAGAATCTGGTCATTAACTCATCCCTAGCTCGTAATCATCGCAAAAAACAGGATATCTGACCCTTGACCTCTGACCCAAAATGCACTGAATGACATCATCATTATCATCATCAAAACGTGACATAACATCATCCTAAAGGTGAGCTGCCTCAGGGGTATACTCCACACATACAATACACAATATAATCGTTAATTGCATCAACCATTCACGGTCCTTCCACCGCGCGGGGCACATCCTTACCCAATGACACACACAATGAACATGAATGCACACTTCTATGACAGACATCCGCAAATACATCTACTCATTCATTCATTCATATACCAGTGTGTGAGTCTCTCAGACGTCGCACGAACACCGGATCGACTCCAACCATGCACCTCCCAACTGAAACTCCCAGACAAAATTCCCATGTCTCCCGATGCAATGTATTTGAATCGTACCACGTGACTGACAAACCGGCTCGCATTTCATGTGTTTCCTTATATCCGACCAACTTGACACTAACTACGTACATTCAGAGCATCTTGTGCAACAATCCACATTCATTTATATGTCTCACTTCATTCAAAGGAAAAAGAGGGATTTTGGGACAAGGGGAGAAAAGGGGTTTTGGGACGGGGTGAGTTGGGGTGAGAAGGGTGAGGCAGGGTGGGGGGGGGTGCAGGGGGGGGGGCTCGCTGCACAGGGGTGTGTTGCCTGAAGCCCCGGGACAGAGCTTAGGGCTTGGAGGGTAGGGGTTTGATCTACCTAACCCTTCCACGGGGTCTTGATCTTCAATGAGCGGCATTAGTCGCGCGTTGGCTTGCGTATCTATCTTATTCCTTACTCCTTATTCCCGCCTTATTCTGCACCTGCAATTAGTTTGCCTGCTTCCTCAGGCCATTGAGAGCCGAGAGGCTTGCCGGCCTTCTCTTGGTCTCACAGCGGCATAGCCATGCCTTTTAAACACAAAATGCTGGGATATTTCTGAGATATTTCTGAGATATTTCTGAGATAAAATATTTATATTGGGTTATTTCTGAGAGGCTCACACTGCCTTCACAGATTCTAACCTAACTCCTGAGAATTTGGTTTATCGATGTTGCCTTAGTCCCGAGAGGATCACCCGCCTGCTCAAGCTATGGCTGCCTAATCTCACTCTCCATGTGCTAACTCTCCGTGTGCTCCGTGTTCTAGCCTAACTTCTGGCCGAACTCCTAACTTTCTAGCCTAACTCCTGAGAGGTTCACCCGCCTCACAGCTTTCCGTGTGCTACCCGTATCTTACCTGTCCAGGTAACCGCCAGGTAACCAGGCAACCTTACTTTATGAAACCAATCTATTCCTTATCCTCGGCGCCCTCTTGGGGCACCTTACTCTCCCGTCCCGTAACGTTACCCTGACGAATCCATAAACAGCCAGTTGCTCCGGAGCCCCAAAACGGCTCGTTCTTAAATTTTGTTCGAGGATCAGGCTCAAGCAGGAAATGGGCAAACGACACCGAGCGACAGAGTGAGTTCCAATTTAGCCTAAAATCCCAGTCTATAACAAAATAAACCCAAGGCTCACCTCACCCAGACCGATCAAACCAGCTGGTGTTTTTTTCCCACTCACTCGCGCCTGGAGCCGCGTCCCGACTCTGCCCGAGCTGAATCCCATCCTCGTCGCCATTTGACGGGATCCGTTGACTTAGGACTCAAGACTCATGACAGAGAAAAGGAACAACTGATATATTTATTTGATTCGTCAAACACACAAGCTTGGTGGAGAGCAAAACGCTTAAAATGGAGGCCCACAAGGACCAAAATTCCTACAAGATGCTCCGAAATAATTCGGTCAAGCTTTCATTTTATAAAGGGAATATTGGGGTGTGATTTTAGCTCTCGAGACAAAGGAAAGACAGAGTAGACTCCAAGGTCATTCAAGGGTCAAACAACATGTTGACTACTTTCTAGAAACCTGATTTTTGGGGGAAAGTTCAGCAAGTCGTAAAAATTTCAAACATGAAAGTGATCTAACACAGTTTTCAACGGGGACTGGAAAAGATAGGTTGGTCTTCACAGAGTGAGGGATTATCTCATCAGGGCCTGGATTTACGAAACATATAACTTCTTATAACAAGCTTCCAAAGGAATATTTCGACAGTAAGAGAACATGCCATCACAGTAACTTAACTCTTTAACAGGAAATATAATGGATAAAGTTTGCAAAGCAACACATACAAATTAGTTATTTTTGGGTAATTGGTCAGGCAATAATAGAACACAACTTTTGGGGGACTGAACCCCCACATATATATATATATATATATATATATATATATATATATATATATATATATATATATATACACATACACACACACACACTAGTGGGGTCAACCGTGGGAATCCCACGGGCATGGACGTGTGTGACATTTGGACATATTGAGTTAGATGCTGCACCTGCACATTCAGTTTTACAAAATGGTTACTGGCAATATATCAGATCCACAAATGATGTAATTGACACAATTTATTTACTTCTCATAACATGTGAATGCATGTGCGTGCACATGGGAAATACAACTTGAAATGTGTAATTACATCTCATGTAAAAAGTGACTTCAAGAGCTCAAATCCTCTCCCTCCCCACGCCCATCCCTCCCACATAATGCACACTGCACCGAGGAGTGGGTCACACATGGGGAAGAGTGGGTCACACATGTGGGGGAGAGTGGGTCACACACATGGGGGAGAGTGGGTCACACACGTGGGGGAGAGTGGGTCACACACGTGGGGGAGAGTGGGTCACACATGTGGGGAAGAGTGGGTCACACATGTGGGGGAGAGCAGGTCACACATGTGGGGGAGAGTGGGTCACACATGTGGGTGAGTCACACACGTGGGTGAGAGTGGGTCACACACGTGGGTGAGCGTGGGTCACACACGTGGGTGAGCGTGGGTCACACACGTGGGTGAGAGTGGGTCACACACACGGGGGAGAGTGGGTCACAAACATGGGGGAGAGTGGGTCACACACACAGGGGAGAGTGGGTGTGTTAGGGATTTAATTAATTTAGTCTTGAATGATGACAGAACTCAAAAAATTAAATTGTCCAAACCTTTCAGAGGATAATTGACTGATTTTTATTGAAACGTGGAGGACTTCGCTCAGGTTACAAGGAAGATATACATAAAAGGAATACAGAAAACCACTTGGCAAGAATCCAAATCCAAAAAGAACACACACACACACACACACACACACACACACACAGAAACACACACACAACAATTCCGAAGCAAAATCCTGAAGCATTGGTGCAACACAGTCTTCTTATACTTTTGTGAAGAACAAGGACAATGGGGTGGGGGCTGAGGGGAGGAGAGAGAGAGAGAGAGGGAGGCACTTAGATCGAAGGATGGGAGAACGAGATAAGAAAAGTTGCAAGAGATTCAAGAAACTTTTACAAATTAACAATGAAGGCAGCAGCATTCCGTGGTCCCTCAGCACAATCTGCTGGATCCATCCATGGTACTGCAGGTTTTTCTGTGGTCGATTGAAAGGACAGCACACTAGTTATCTCTTACTCAGTCATAAATGTCACCAATGATTTAAATGGTTAGGGTTAGGGTTAGGATTAGTATTACAAATTAATGGTATTACAAAGAATCTGGTCTGCCAGCAATTCAGTATAAACAAGTTCTGTGACTTATAAGATAACAACTGGGTTTGTGATGAAGACCAGATGGTGGCCCAATCTCCCACCTGGAGAAAAGAGGGTTACAAGAGTTCAGATTCAGAGGGTTACAAGTTATTGTTACAAGTTATAGTTACAAGATTCAGTTCAGAGGGTTACAAGTTACAGTCTTACTAACAATTAAATGTTTGTTCTATAGTTTAAATCTTTAATATATGAGTTAACATTTTAAAGCCTTTTCAAAGGTAACATGAAATCCTCTCAATATTTAATTAAAAGAACTTCAAACTGGTCGATGTGCTGATAAGCCATTCATAGACGAGCAGGCTGGTTGTTCTCAGGGGTTTGCACACGAGCCAGACCTGCAAGAGTTCGTCAGTTGTATAGATTTCAAACTTGTCCAAAAGCTCTCAGACAAATAGTTAGACTGTTGAATAAAATAGAATACACTTAATGCTGATTAATATATGTATTAATTAAGCTTAAGCAAGCAATTAAACAATTAAAACTTTAAGTGTTTGCAACAACAGGTCGAGGCTCAAGAAAATCCATTCAATTACACAAATTACCTACGCAAATAATTATTTTTCTTCCACCAACCTCCCTTTTGGTCATCCTTATGACCACAATATAGAAGTGTCCAAATTAATTGTTTGAGTCACAGGTTGACTTCATTTAAACATGCTTCCAGAAATAATTCCTGTTCTTTTTGTTCGGTCCTCAGGTTAAATTATTACCAAATTCCCCTGAGGATCCCTGGCCAAATAGTTCTCCACGGATATACCTTCTCGTAGTCCGGGCAGGTCTTTGAACATGAGAATAAAGGTCTCCAACGTAGCTTAGCCCATCGTCTGGCAGTATCCCTTTATTTGTGGTGGCAGTGTGTCCAATAGTTATTTTGGCTTGCTGAAGAGTGAAGGGAAGTGTGAAAGTGCAATGCAAAATGGAATCAATACAGATCAATCATGCACATCTCCCGAAAAGTCTCCTCGAATTTTGGAGGTTTTGGGGATGTAGCTGTGAAGAATTTAGCAGTGAAGCATTTAGTAACTAGCACTGGTGTGCATTTGATATGGCACAATACAATCAAAATCACAAATAGAATGGTGAAGACACATAGACACACAGCAAACCTCAGGGTCCCATTCAAACTAGTTTGTCCCCAGATCCACAAATGTCCACTTCCTCCCATTACAATATTATAAATGCAAACATGTAACTCACTCAATGGTGGCTCATTGGTGATAACTGGGGCACTATTTCCCAAATTTCATTCCCTGTGCAAATTAAACTGACAGTTCAACCCAAGGTCGCAGCACGAGTCGGGCCTGGTGTGGGCGTTAGGAATGTGGACCTGATAAGACCTTTGGATGAAATGTATTATTTATTTATTTTCTGCAGGCCCGACCATGCCTGTTTCTCAGACAAAAAGAAACATTTTAAATTGCAGTGAATTTTCAAAAATGCCAAAAGGAAATTGGACGTAGCTTTTTTAAACAATTTGGACAATTTGCAGCTAATGTTAACCTTTAGTTTCAACCAAATTGCAACTGAACTTGTTTTCCTGACCACAGGCAGTTACATACAGTTACATACATCCCTGCTCACGTCACACAAGATGACAGGTGACCCACCATCAACAGACACCACACTACACAGAAACTCTTGGCAACAACCAAAACTCTTTCTACAACAACAATAACACATCCAAATTACCTCAATGGCTCATTTAGCAGCTCATTGTGTCTTTGTCTATCTCTTCTTGCATCTACACTGTTCACCACAATTCCATTTCATCCATCATGCCACAACATATACCCAGAGTATATGTAACAACCACTCAATCAAAATTAGCCCAGCAACACATACCGATTTTCCAAAAGCTCACAGGACAGTCCTAATCTCATACAAGTCATGCACATACATGTAAATATAAGGTATAATATCTATAAATTGAACAAAAGGTCGACATACAGATCGTACATAAGAAAGGCTTGTATCCTTGGGATTGATCATCAAACACCCAACGTTCCAAATAGTCACTCAAAACGTCAGCTGGATCAAAAATACTTGCCCATTTCTGTAACTGGAATCGCACGTGCAACCTTTTGTGTGTCATTACACAATATATCTTTTCAAATATAATTATATTTGCATTAATACATTCATACAAATGTAAGCTTCAACCACAATCCAAGTGGATTACAGCTTTCAGCCTGTCTGTAAACACCAAGCATACCAAATGTAAACAAATCAAAGGTAAATAAATCACACCATACCCTCACAGGCACAGGCACACACATCTATATCTATATCTATATCTATATCTCTCATCTCTATCTCTATCTCTCTCTCTCTCTCTCTCTCTCTCTCTTTCTCTCTCGTGCCCCCTGCTGGCCGTTCGTGGTTTGGGCGTGGCAAGATGGCGTGCACTGGTGTTCGTGTGCTGTAGCTCCGTGCTTGTGTTGTGTTGTCCCCCCCCCCCCCATTCCTTCCTTTCCTATCGCGCCTTTGTCGTGTCCTTCTTTACCACCTGTGCCCCTTTCCCTCCCTTGAGACAGAGAGAGTGAGAGAAGAGCCCAAAGGTGAGAGCAGACCCGTTCGGTTCAGTTTACCTGCTCCGTCGGTGCTGTTTACCTTACTCGCGTCGTGTGAACTTTATTATTCATTATTTCATTTCGACTTTATTTATTTTGTGTCCTTTCCGCCTGGTCAAGGTGGAAAGGTGAGACATCGCCGTTATGGCGAGTGTTCGTGCACGGCAGGAAGGGTTTGAAACCCTAACAAGGAAGCATGCTTTCGTGTGTGTCCCTCCCGAAGGTGTTCCTACCGAGGACATTATCCTAGCTGTAGGGAATGTTATCGGCGATGAAAATGTCCGCGCCGCGTCGCGGATGAACCAAAAGTTTGTTGTTTTCGTGTCGGACGAGAAGTTCGTGCATGATGTTGTTAGTACCGGTCTGTCATTGAAAGGTGGGCAGTTCGTCATGGTTTCCCCGATGGACACACCGGCGATTAAAGTTATTATTTCAAATGTCGCTCCGTTTATCACAGATGATAAATTAATGGCTGTTCTGACCCGGTATGGAACTGTTGTTTCCCGAATCTCGATGATTCCCCTGGGATGTCGGGATGAACGAATGAAACATGTTATGAGTTTCCGGAGACAAGTATTCATGGTGCTTCCTGATCGCGGCGACGATACAGGACTAAACATCTCGTTTAAAATTTCGGTAAATGATCGTCAATATCAAATGTACGCTTCGTCAGGCACCTTAACGTGCTTCCTTTGTGGAGCCTTCGGACACGTTAAAAGGTTTTGTCCCAAAGCATCTTGTACGAAGTGCGGCAAATTGGGACACACCAATGTGGGCTGTAAAAAAGAAAACGCCCCGACCGTGCTTCCTCATGCCTCGACCGTGCTTCTCACGCCTCGACCGTGCTTCCTCACGCCTCGACCGTGCTTCCCCACGCCTCGACCGTGCTTCCTCACGCCTCGACCGTGCTCCCCGACGCTCAAACCGTGCTCCCCGACGCTCAAACCGTGCTTCCTGGCGCTCAAACCGTGCTACCTGAAGCCCCGACCGTGCTTCCCGACGCCCCGACTGTGCTTCCTGATGTCCCAACTGTGCTTCCCGAGGTCCCGACTACGCTTCCCGAAGCCCCAACCGTGCTACCTGAAGCCCCAACCGTGCTACCCGAAGCCCCAACCGTGCTTCCCGAAGCCCCGACTGTGCTTCCCGACGCCACGACTGTGCTTCCCGACGCCCCGACCGTGCTTCCCGACGCCCCGGTGCTACCCAAACCCAGTGAGATGGCACTTGGTGATGCTAGTACTGCTGACGAACCCATGAATGAAGAACTTGTCATACTGACCAAAAAACGGAAAGCACCACTAACAAATAGCCCCGATGGTGCGATAAAGAAGGCTGTCTTGGGCAGAGACACTGTCTCTGCAAAAGAGGGCAAAACGTTTACAGCAAACGAAAATATCGAACGCCAAAGTGGTAAAGAAGATGTTACTGATTTCCCAAGCTCTGAGAATAAAGCCGACATTGATCCGAACAATGCGGCCATTTTTGAGCCTGAACGCGAAGCCCCACCGGTCCCCCCTCCAGTAGCTGAGCGGACTGGTGACCAAACAAATTGCTCTGTCTCACAAACAGAAATCGTACCCCCGGCTACGCAGAGATCTGCAGCCATTTGCCAAAGCACACATAAAGAAAGTAAGCACCAGTCTGCTCGTGAGTGTGTACCAGAGTACCCAACGAAATCTCAGGAGATGCCTCCAGAGGAGCTCGTGAGAGCTGCAAGTAAGGCCCAAGATCCAGGTGGGACATTATCAGACCTGTCAGAGTCTGAGGACGAGGTGGAAGTGACTGAGCTGTCACAGTCATCAGCATCTCAGTCACAGATACCCCCCCAACACATCGTGTCGTTTCTAGCCGAAACGTACAGACAGCGTAACATAGTCATTAAAGACCATTTTGACGATTTGGCTGCATTCATCCACACTGCAAAATCCATAATTAAAACGCCTGAACAATTTGACCTGAATAAGTCACAATACCACAGGTTAAGAAAATTCATCACACGTGCAGGTGTAGTGTTCCCAGCCACAGGCTGATTTCATCAATACAGGATGAAAACTATAAAACTCGCAACCTTAAATATTAACGGTGGTGGTGCTAGACACCTCCGCCAGGTTCAAGTAAAAAACATATTTCAACGGAAAAAGGTGGATGTGATCTTACTTCAAGAAACTCACATCACACCAAATGTGGAACATAACTGGCATCAACTTTTTAAGAGCCAATGCTATTTCAGCAATTTATCAGCTTCATCTGCTGGAATCGGCTTCTTGCTGAAGCCAGGCCTCGTGTGTGAGTCATGCCATTTTCAGGAGGTAATAAATGGTCGGCTTAGCTCTCTCAAACTAGTAAGCCATAACTTCCATTACACCATTTTTAATGTGTATGCGCCAAGTGATAGCGTAGAGCGTAAGTCCTTCTTCACCGCAATGATAAATCACTTAAGATCAGTTGATTTTGATCATTGTGTGTGTGTCGGAGGTGATTTCAATTGCACCTTCGACCCATCGGTTGACAGAAATTCTGCCGAACCCCATCCTGAGTCCCATGTACACTTATCCAATTTTTTTAGCACAATGGGCCTCGTTGATGTTTGGCGGTTGCACCACCCAAGCACATCCCAGTACACCTGGTGTCAATGCGCCAATAGTCGAGTATCCTTGGCAAGGCTTGACAGATGGTACATCAACGTACCCTTTAAAAATACTGCGGTTTCTTCAAATATTTTTCCTTCCGTGTTTTCAGACCATCATATGGTAACCCTAAACCTTTCCTTTCCTCAACCCGCAAGTAGGAGCGCTTATTGGAAGTTTAATGTTAGACTTCTAGAAGATGGTATGTTTAAGGAAGCCTTTCGTGTTTTCTGGGCAAGTCTAGTAGCAAAGAAATCTTCCTTTTCTTCATCCAGCATATGGTGGGATAACATGAAATCTCAAATTCGGGTTTTTTGTCAATGTTTCCAATCACACAGCACAAACGACAAGCACATTACAATGGCCCGGTTGGAATTGGATATTCTACATTTGGAGAATAAATTGGCTCATGAAAACAATGACGCCAATTACCGGTTATTGCTTGTAAAGAAAGCTCTTTTAAGGGAGTTAGTTCAAGAGAAAGCAGCCGGAACATTAATTAGACTTAGAATACAGAATGTAAAGTTATCAGACACCCCAAACAAGTATTTCTTTCATTTAGAATCCTTAAGCAAGCCATCACGGCTAATCTCTTCTGTTTTGGACTCAAGAGGCAACGTTGTTGTCAACGAGGATGATGTTAGAATAAACATTATTGAATTCTTTACAAAACTTTTTGAGGAGCAGACTGTTTGTAATGATACAATGATGGATTTAACCTCTCACCTCCCCTCCCTAACTGAGGCTCAACGGTTGGAGCTTGACCTACCAATCACCCTCCTTGAGCTAACCTGTGCTCTTGCTGCCATGGATTCAGGGAAAGCTCCGGGTATTGACGGTCTACCTCCCGAATTCTTTCTGACATTTTGGGGCCTTTTAGGCCCTGAGTTGCTGAATGTTTTGGACACTTCTATACAGACTGGTATAATGCCGCTGAGTCTAAGAAGAGCCGTAGTGTGCTTGCTCCCGAAAACTGAAGATCCCCGACTTTTGGTGAACTGGCGACCGATCTCCCTGCTGTGCACGGACTACAAGCTTTTTTCAAAAGTACTAGCTAATCGACTAAAAAAGGTTATTGGTGATCTAGTACTGCCAGAACAGAGTTACTGTGTTCCTGGAAGATCCATCCATGATAATATTTCTTTAATCAGAGATCTCATTGATGGTAACCGTGTTAAAGAAGACTTTGGAATGATGTCGCTTGATCTTGAAAAGGCATTTGACAGTATCGACCATAAGTTTATGCATCATGTGTTACAGGCATGCGGCCTCGGAGCAAACTTTCGTTCCTACATTTCCTTGCTATACACGGATGTATTTAGTTTAATTAAGATTAATAATGTGCTGGCTCCCCCCATCAAGGTTCGGAGAGGGGTCCGGCAAGGGTGCCCAGTCTCTGGTTTATTGTTTGCTCTTTCTTTAGAGCCTCTTCTCAATCTACTGAGAAAGAAGATTTCTGGAATAGCACTCACTCCCATGAGTGCACCGCTAACCCTATGTGCTTATGCGGATGACGTCTGCATCTTTGTAAAAGATAAGGATGATATTGATATCGTTGTTGAGTGCCTGTCAAAGTTTCACGCTGCCTCCTCTTTAAAAATCAATTGGAACAAGAGCAAGACGTTATGGATACCCTCCCTTTATCGCAACCTTCTTCAGCCTGTACCACAGCCGCCCCCATCCCTCCCCGCAGGGTTGCTGTGGGGAAGTGAGGGAATTAAGTACTTGGGCATATTCCTTGGTTCCCCACAGTATGCTCAAAGAAATTGGGACGGGGTAATTGAGCAAGTGGGAGAAAGATTGAACCGATGGAAAAGGGTTTTACCTCATTTGTCCTTCAAGGGCCGTGTGCTAGTGATCAACAACTTAGTTGCCACAATGTTGTGGCATAGGTTCAGCTGCCTGCAACCGCCGGAGGCCCTACTCAAAGCACTCCAGGGCAAACTGGTGGACTTCTTCTGGGGAGGCTACCACTGGCTACGACCCGATGTGATATGTCGCCCCTCGGCTGAGGGTGGCCACAACCTCGTCGACATCAAAGCCCGCCTAATGGCCTTCCGGCTGCGGTCCATTCAACGTCTCCTCTACATGGAACATCTGCCAGGCCGGCTCCCTGCATGCCTTGTACTGCAGCGAGCGGGTAGGCTCGGGTACGGGTTTGAACTCTTTCAAATGAACCTCCAGCATGTCGACATATCGGTTCTCCCTGCTTTTTACCAAAGCCTCTTAAATGCCTGGCAGAGCCTTTCTGTGAGTCGTCAGGCGGACACATATGTAACGAAAATGCTGGCACACGAGCCTTTGTTCTATAACCCTCTCTTTCCCGACATTCCAAAGAGTCGAGATTTTTGCCAACACTTTATAGCAGCTGGTATTGTGAAGGTGCGGCATCTCCGACATGACTCAGGGTATGGTTGGAAATCCGTAAGTGAAATCGCCGACCTGACAGGGATTTGGTCCCATAGGATGATTGCAAAAATTTTGAGGAAAATGATTCAGTTGGGACGGCAACTTGGCCTAACTTGGACTCGAGGTACAGAAGAAGATCTAAATGAGCCGACAGTGCCTAAATTAATTGTTGAACCCATTCAAAACGATTTGCCCCCTGTTAGCGATGGGTCAAAGCTTTTCCAGACAATGGACAGCAAGGGCATCTACAAGATGTGCCTCAAGCTGTTAAATGGGAACCCTTCGTTAAATGGAGTTACCCGATGGAAAGGATTGTTACCCGGAGGACCCCCCTCCGAACCTATCTGGGAAGCCATGTACAGTGAGCCCACATCCAAAAGAACAGGTGATCTCCAGTGGCGTTTGGCCCACTGGATTGTTCCCTCTAACACGTTTATTAGACATTTTTCTCCTGTATCTGTTTGTTGTCCCTTCTGTACAGTCAATGAGGACTTGTTTCACGCATTCATAGACTGTATCCGATTATTTCCTTTGTTTCATTGGTTGAATTACATTGCACATGAAATGCATGTTACTTTTTCTTTGAGAAGTTTCGTCTTTGGTTTTGCCCCTAAACAGAATCCTGCATCTAAACTGTTTAGTTTCCTAATAGCAACTGCGAAGCTTGCTGTTTATTTAACAAGAAAAGACAAACTATCTGGCAAACCGATAGAGCACTGCAATATCATGTTGTGTTTGAATGCATTAATCTCAGCAAGATTGAAACTGGAATTTACCCTGTCCAACGAGTCCGGAAATTTTCATAACTTTGTTGATACTTGGTGTGTTGGTGGGTTTTGTGAGGTTAAAGAAAATGAATTTAGAATACTGTTGTGAAATACTGATTGTTTTTTATTTGATGATCATTGGGTGCTTCTTCTTTTTCTTTTTTTCTTTTTGTTGGCATTATTGATTTTATTGCAAAACGTGTATATTGTTACTTTTATATTTTTGTAATAAAAGGACTAAAAAGTCAAAGTCTCTCTCTCTCTCTCTCTCTCTCTCTCTCTCTCTCTCTCTCTCTCTCTCTCTCTCTCTCTCTCTCTCTCTCTCTCTCTCTATCTCTCTCTATCTCTATCTCTATCTCTATCTCTATCTCTTTCTATCTCTCTCTATCTCTCTCTCTATCTCTCTCTCTCCACGTCCTGATCTGTCACTCCAACACCACACACACCATAGCACTTCCTACAATGTCGTTGTTACATCTAATTATTATCCAATTTGTGAAGGGCTAATTAAATATGATTTAACCTATGGAACAACCAAATTTACATCACTCATGAAACGTAAGAAATGCAAACCCTTTCTGCACTGATTTTATTTGTGTACATTCTCATCAATTCTCAATTCTCGGTTCCTTTTCCCAATTTACTAATTTGCATGTGATTTCACCTTTGAATTTTTTTTTTTCAACCAGCTCACTGGCCAGTTGTTAAACAGTTTTTCTTGAACCAACTCATGCCTGGCTGAATTTAAACAGGCAGGCAACCTTTTCAAACCAAAAATATTTAAATCTATATATCACACGACACATTCTCATTCACCCATATCTCTTAAACACCATTTCGAGGCACACCTCCTGCCACACATCAAACTCACTCTTGAAACCACTCTTCCTATGACAATTCAAGACACGCACACAATTACTTACAACAATGCAACCAATGCCATACAAACAATTGCACGAATCACAGATTTGTGAGCAACAAAACGAATACTAGAACGCTACTCAGTAGAGCACATACTCCCGCCATGGGTGGCCGCTGCTGAGCCCAATCTTCCAATGGTAAAAAAAATCCTTCAAAAAATTCATGGATCCAAAATAATATCCTGAGCTTTACCAAAACCTAATCAATTCTTCCTTATCCCAAGGGCAATCATCCCACCAACGTTCATCCAAATCCGTTCAGAACTTTTCCAGATATCTTGTTCACAAACACACGAACATACAAACACACAAACGCACACACACACACACACACACACACACACACACACACACACACACACACACACACACACACATTGACGGAGACGATTGAATGCATTACTCCCTGGCAGGAGTAACTAGGACCAGTAAATCGAATAACCAAAATGCCAACTATAAAACCAACCAGAATTTGTACATTTCCAGATGAACCCAAATCATCAAGAGGGACAAATCAGCACAAATCCCTATTCACAATCAATCAAATTCAAAATCAGCAATCGCAAATCACTTTTCCAATCAGCACAAATCAAATCCAAAATCAGATAAAATCAAACAAATCAAACCAAAATTCAAATCAAACAGATCAAAGTGAGCATATGCAAAAAAGAGTCAAATCAACATCAAAGACATTCAAAAAGAGTCAAATCCCTCTCAAAGAGGGAGCCAAATCAAGACAAAATCAAAACAACAAAAAAAGCACAATCAATCAGATCAAATCAGATCAGAAATCGAAAACAATCAAAGGAAGGAACAGTCAAAGGCACAATCAAAGCAACAATTCAACCAAAGCAACAATCAATTCAACACCAATGTACCTCAAACAGATCAAAATCACATCAAATCAGAGAAAATGCAATCAAAATGCACACAACCTTCCCTCCACGCACAACACACTTGAATAAGCACACAACTCACTCAACACTCATACAAGATCCGGCTGGATATCAGTAACCAAACGTGTAAGCACACAACTATCACCAACTGTGACAAATAATCAAATCAATCACACCTTACAACAAATCACTGTTTTCACAACCTCTCCTCTGCAGTAAGACTAGGTTCGTGACACAGCTGAACCACTGCTACCAATTGCGGACACCTGTGCTTAAGAGCCAGAATCAGATCAGATCAGATCTGTCCTAACGATCAAACACATCAGGGTATTTCACTTGATCAAAGTCCGGTGTCACCAAACCGAATCATTACATGGCCAAAACCAGATCTCTATAACAAATCACTTATACATAACAAAAACCAATGCAAGAACAGGCAAACAGATAAACACACACACACACAATAAGCATAATACATGGTCATCAAAAATCAGCAATTGGTTCTTTGATACGTTACCAGACGACGTGGAGCAAGAAGAGAGAGATTGTAGTACATGTGAGGTGAAGACAGCTTTAATAGGGTACAAAATTAGTCCCTTACCTTCAAATTTAGGCTCGATCTCTTTGCATTCACCTCCACGCACTTCTCTGCTCCCCTGTCACTGCAGATCACTCCAGCGTCAGCATCCTGTGTCATGGTCGCCATTATTGATTTTTTTGAAACGTGGAGGATTTCTCTTAGATAACCAAACTTTGACAAGGATCCAATCAACACTTCAAACTTATCAAATCAGGTAATTATTTATACATTTCAATGAATCATTTTACACGATATGAGAATGCTGTCACATGGTCACACTTCCCATATTTGTATAGGAGACGATATGACGTGATTTACCATTTTATTAAATATAAACAATCTCATTTCAAACATCTCTGAATGAATGGCGACCTGTCCAAAATTGTGCCCAACAGCCCAGGTAACTGCTACGGCAGCCCAATGAAAAAGAGCCTGAAGATGAAAAAGAGTGCACTTCTTCTTCATGTAAAAGTTAGCTTCAAAATGGAATGCAAAGGAACTTTAAGGTAACAGTGGATTGTGTCGTCATACTGCACTGTGACGTCACAGCCGCGTGTTTCAACAGTTTGTTTTACGTCTTCATAACAATCAATAAACGTCTCCCAGAAGGAATGTCTTGGGGTTGTTGGTGGAATATTCACCTTATTACAATTTACCTGAACCATGAAACAGTATTTACTCGTTTATAAAGAACAACCGTTCAATTTGAACACCTGAAAGCACCTGTACAGTTAAGCAAAAGTGATTGATGGGAGTGAGAGCAATGGGAATGTCATGTACTAGGGTAGTCGGAACTACCATAAAAGGAGAGGGGGAGGGGGAGGCGGGTGTAGAATTGGTGGGAGGGATTGATTTTTAAAAACACCTCCACCTGTGAACAGCGTAGAGGTTATCAATATAAAATGTTAAACTACTACTACTATTAGTATTAATGCTATGAAACTCGAATAAAAAAGTTATTTTTGAATGAAACGCAGGCGTGAAGAGGAAGAATCCATAAAAATCCATAGCTCCCCCGAACACGTGCAGGACCCGCGAGTTCCCGAAACATGTCAACTCTCCCGCCTCACAATCCAATAAGAACCCAAACAGTTCAGGATTCCCCAGCACGAACAGGACGATCTGTTGTTTGTTGTGCCATGCGGAGTATTCGTTATTATATTTCTCTAAACACCAAGAATCTGGATTCATTCCCAACGCGCTCTCTCCCCCCCTTATCTCCCCATGGAGTTCAAACAGATTCCCATTCTCCATGAACGACTCGACTTCACATCGACCTCCCAGTAATGACGACCCGAGGAGAAACAATGAGAGGAAACAACTTGTTCCCAACAATCAAACCAATCAGGATGTTCCGGGTACGGATTGTCGGTCCTGGTTAGAATCACTTTCCTGAGATCCCGGGAGATCTTGATCCATCAATGTGCAGAGTTTGGGTCCAGACTCAGGATCCGTCCACCTGCGGACATGACACGAGGTCACGGACATTGTTAGACAAACGGACAGAAACACAAACACATTAATCTGTTCAAAAAAAAATTGGGAATCACATTTATCTCAAAAACTTATTAGAACAATTGTTTTTATTTATTCACATCACCACCAACAACTTGCATTATTTATTTATTTGTTTATATACACGATCAACAACTTTATTATTCTTATTTATTTATACACACTTTTCCATCTCCATGACAGTCCTTTGAATTATTTATTAACGAGCAAAGGTACCCAGTGTAACACAAAAACGCTTCCTTACAGGAATAGGAAGAGAGGAGGGGTTTGGGGGTGGGGGGGGGGGGGTGAGGAGGGAAAGCAGGGGAGGCGAAGGACAGGAGGAGGAAGTGCAGAGGAATTGATGGAGGGGAGGAGGGAGAGAGAGGGGTGGGAGAAAAGACAGGGGCAGGAGAGTGAAGCCGTCCATTGTATAATTTAAATAAACATAAATGCCAATTTTGCATGTGGAAAAAGTAAGTACACCCCTACATTTATCACTACTTCAAATACCTAAAATTAGAATCAGGTGCACCAGCTCAGATGCAAATGATTAGAACATCCTTAAAGAGGATATTGGAGGAACCTGCCTTATTTAAACCTTAGACATTTAGTTTGGTTTGCTCTTTGTTGTTGAAGTGTGCGGCGTCACCATGCCTAGATCAAAAGAGCTCTCTGAGGCCTTCACAAAGAAGGTTATAGATGCCTACGAGTCTGGTAAGGGATTTAAAAAGATCTCCAAACAATTTCAAATCAATCATTCGACTGTCCGGAAGATCATCTACAAGTGGAGAAGATTCCAAACAACTGCCAACCTGTTCAGGCCAGGCCGCCTCAGCAAGTTCAACCCGAGAGCAGACCGCAAGATGCTGAAAGAAGTCTCTAAGAACCCCAGAATGTCATCACGGGACCTACAGGTCACTCTTGCCACTGTTGATGTCAAAGAGCACGAGTCTACCATTAGAAAGAGGCTGCACAAATTTTATCTACATGGAAGGTGTGCCAGGAGGAAACCATTGCTGTCCAGAAAGAACATCAGGGCAAGACTAAAGTTTGCCAATGAACACCTAGGCAAAGACCAGCACTTCTGGAACAATGTGCTCTGGACAGATGAGTCAAAGGTAGAGCTATTTGGCCACAGTACCAGAAGACATGTTTGGAGAAAAACAAAGACAGCATTTGACCACAAGAACCTGATACCAACTGTAAAGCATGGTGGTGGAAATATTATGGTTTGGGGCAGCTTTGCTGCATCAGGGCCTGGGAAGCTCACCATCAAATAATCCATGATTAATTCTTCATTGTACCAAGGGTGCTTGAGGATAATGTGAGGCTATCTGTCGGAAAGTTGAAGCTCAACCGAAGGTGGACCTTGCAACATGACAATGACCCTAAACATACCAGTAAATCCACCAAGGAATGGCTGAAAAGAAAGACATGGAGGGTTCTGGAATGGCCAAGTCAAAGTCCGGATCTAAATCCCATCGAGATGTTGTGGGGGGATTTGAAACGAACTGTGCATGCTAAATCCCCTCAAACATCGCACAGCTGAAATAATTCTGCATGGAGGAGTGGGCAAAAATTTCTCCCACTCGATGTCAGAGACTGGTAGACAGTTATAAGAAACGCCTACTTGAGGTTGTTTCTGCCAAAGGGGGTAATACCACCTATTAGAGCCAAGGGTGTACTTACTTTTTCCACATGCGAGATTTGCATTTATGTTTAATTAAATTATACAATGGCCTACAAAATGTAAATGTTTCATGATATTTGTTATATTATATCACCTTTATCTATCAATATTGTTGAAATGAAGTTCAAATAGCTGTATGTTGAAATATGTTGAAAAAGTCAAAACTTTACATGGGGTGTACTTACTTTTTCACGTAACTGTATATATATATGCCGGGAAAGGGACTTAGAACTTGGGACTCAGAGGACTCAGAGAAGGAGCAACGGATATATTTATTAGAACTCGTTTACACAAGCTTGCGGAAAACAGAATGTCGCATGAAGCTCACAAAAATGACCAACACTACAACAAGATGCTCTGAAAGACATTGATCAGGGCTTCAATATATATTGGAAAGATAGGGGTGTGGTTTAACATCAGGACAGCAGACAAAGGGTGGACTCACATGGCCCCTACCTAAGTCCCTGTTGTTCATTTAGTTTAAGGCAGTCCGAGGCCAGACAAGGGCCAATATCATAATCATTGAAGCTTGAAGGGAAATCATTGAGGTTTGAAGGGAAAGAAGGAGATAAGGAGTGAAGCTGTCATCAAGACGGATGTTCAGATATGGAGGAGTATAGCAACAATGCAGTTGAACCGTGGCCACAGAATGGGAACAAACTCTGGATTGTAACAGGTAAAGAGATCAAGCCATTACAAGGCATGAAATCACATAAAGTATATAATGCTTCAAAGGCATTTCAAACAACAAAGTATTGTAACAAAAAGTCCTTTGGTGGGAAAGTATGTAGGGAGTGAACAGTCATACATGAACTAACATACAGGAAATTGGCAGAGGCCAGACAGAGAGCAAAGTGCAACCAAGGCCGAAGTATGGGGAGCAGGGGAGTGTGCCAACACAGGGCAAAGGTTTGTAAAGCATTTAACTTGCTTTAAGAGTACAGCCAGCTTTCAGAGAACATGGAAAGAATATAAGTATTAAAAGGATACAGTAAACAATCAAACCCAACATATAATTGGTTATACTTGGTCAAATGAAGACAACATCAAGGGGGAGGGGCTCATGCCCTATATACCGCCCTTTTGGATCTAAGATACAACGTTATCTACGAGCCAATCAAAGGCCTTTATTTCAAACAAAGCAGGAACTAAAGCAAATTAGAAAAATCATTCAACATATCACGCGAAGGCAGCCCAGTGAGCATGTAGTGCCCAAAGCACTCCACATCGCACCCAGCAGGATGATTCGCGTCTGTATGTGAGTATGCAATGTAAGTCCGTAAAGACAGGGTGATCAAATGGCATGTAAAATCCTCCAAGAGTAGTGGAAATAGGCAATGTAAAAGGTTCACGAAGCATACCACGCGAATGCAGCCCAGTGAGCATGTCCCGCACCCAAAGTACCACACATCGCACTCAGCAGGATGATTCGCGGGTATGTGGGTGTATGTGGGTGTATGATGTAAGTCAGGTGTATGTGGGTGTATGATGTGAGACCGTAGAGGCATGAAGATCGAATAGCGTGTCAAATCCACAACGAAGACCTCTGGTTCGGCCGGGGTCCACACCCAGGAGGATCTCCCGACCCACCCTTCGACCACAGAGGTGCGGCCGGGACTCCCCCCCAACTGGAGCTTGCCCAAGCTTCTCCAGGCACAATCCTTGTAGATCTTCAGCACTCAATCGATATTCATGTTCATGAGGCCTCTTATATGCTGGTGATCTGGGGAAGACACAACGTCATCAGTATCAGGTGGCTTGTACCTATGGCCAAAAAATAAAGCATAATGGTCCAAAGGAGGGAGAGAAACTTCCTTTGGGTCAAAGTCGAAGTCGTCCGAGGCGATGCTGCTTCCACCATCGTTATCCATGGACGAATCTGCAAGACAATCAGATTCGGAACTCAGAGTATCTCCAATGTTGAGTTCCTCACCATCCAGGCCCGGGGTTGCAGATGGGTCCGGAGTTGGGTCGAAATCCAGAGTTGGGTCAGTGACATTTGAACCACTGTGAGCTTGTGAGACATAAAGGTGAGCTCGTGAAACATAAAGAGGCAAAGCCTGCATTGAGACATAAACATCAGTCGGGGACCCTTGCAAGTGGCCCACATCATCATCGGAATCATCATCCGTAACATTATTCTCAGGTGGCTTAGGCCTGTGGCGTAGGCGGCCAGCAACAGTCATAGCCTTACACATCGAGAAAAAACGAGAAGTCTCCCTTAGGTACTCGTTGGCGTCTGCATGCGACATGTTGGGGTCCAGAGTAATCGGCGTCCTGGCAGCCTGAAATGCTCTGAGGTCTGCAACTGTGTAATCAAAATCATTATCGGTAACATCAACAACGGAAGAACAATCTTCAGAAGCGGAGATCTCATTGTCGCGGCCCAGTGACTCGTTCGGGTCGTCGTTCCAGGATCCGCGATCTGCAGTCACGTCGACGGCCGGAGTGTCATCTGGACCCGTGGTCAGCTTGTCGGTCATCACCATGGCCTTTTCTGGTGTCGTCTTCAGTGTCCATCCTGTGGTAAACTTTCTCACACACGCAAGGACTAAAGCCTTGATTAGTACACAACAAACCACGATTCCAAGGACTATTGCCAAGGTGGTCAATATCCACTTTACTATCGTACCTGTCCATCCTTTAAACCAGTCAGTAAGCCACTGGTGGGAGGCTTCCCGATCCATTCGATCCCTTGTCAATATATGAGCACTTTCTCTTAACCTTATAATAGCAGCACTGACCCCCTGTGAAGGATCAGGATCAGGAAGTACAACATTTACCCTTAATTATTCCACATACCCCTCCTCGTTCTGCCAGTAACATATCTAAAGCAACCCTATTTTGAATAACCATTGTATGCAGGTGGACAACCGTGTCCAACATTTCGTCATGTGCTGTAGCGGTGTCGTTGGCCACCCTTCCGCCATTACTTGGCCCTTCCCTTCTAAGATTAACGCAATTTTGTCAATGCGGTAACTGTTCATGACCGTCCCAGCCCATGGGAAGAAGAAACTAACGGCTTTCTCCCAATCAGCGCCGTGTAAGGTGGTGGTGTCGTCTTCATGCCAATAGGTGCTTCTTTGTGTCCTTATGAGTGCAGTGGTATTATGCAAGTGTTGTCGCAGTTCCATCTCTGGGAAAACTGATCCTAAATAGCAAATTCCTCCCCAATTATCAGGTAAATACGGGTAAGCTTTATTCCCGCATACAAACATGGTCCCGTGCGGAGCCACTAAATGGGTAGTCATGCAAGTGAGAAGGCCTGGGATAGTGTTTGTCCCGTTTTCCCCTCTGCATGCCAACTGGAGGTGTGTGAGGTTATGTAATGGCGAGCTTGTAACATTCACTAACAGCCTGTGTTTCCCTTCCATAGGGTCTGCAGGGAGGGTATCTTTACACACGGATTTGCCTACCATTACTTGGCCCTTCCCTTCTAAGCAGAGGGCCCCCCTTGCCGGCTTGACCCAAACCGGCGCCGGACGTTCCTCAAAGTGTCGAGACTGGATGGGGGGGGGGAGTACTGAAAAACTCATTTACACGTGGTTCCGTCAGAACCTTGGCTTGTCAGGGTTGTACTAATGCATTTGGTGTCTAGTGGCTTCGAGCACAAATCATTGAGTGATAGAGGTAACACTACCATTGGTATTCCAGCTGTGCTGGTGCGGGGAAGGTGCATACACATCCAACACCGTGTCCTATTCTGTACTGTGGCCATATGCCGTGCGACCTTCCAGTATGTGTTCTCCTCTGGCTCCCTTCTTACTTCCTGGGCAGGAGGGGGTTTAATGACGTAGGCGGCGCAACTAGGCCGGAATTGGTGTTGGTTATCCCCTTATTTTTGTTCCTTTTAATCAGCGTGCGTGGGGGCCATATTCCACATTCAAGTATTATCGTGGTGTGAGGGCCGACGAGGGCATGCGTTAGTAGGAGAGTAGTATTGTCGATGCCCGTGCCCCATTGATATCCTGCGGCGGCGTGACTATTCACGGTCCCAGTAAACTTTCCATTTTCCACTTTTCTAATTTTAGTTAGGACTATGCGTGGGGTTGTCATGCGTGCCTGTGGTGTCCCATTGTGTACCACCATGGCTTCCATCCATCTTACAGATAACCACTTGAAATTTGTCTCCAACTCACAGCATTGTACTATTATCCCCTGTCCCCAGGGAGCCGTTATGTATTTGACGGGGTAAATTTAAATAACGTGTAGTTGTCGGGTCCTGGGTATTTGGGGAGATCCTCTCTCAGTGGGTTAAAGTTCAGAAGCCTATCTTTGGCAGGGTTTGTTAGGCAGCTACCCAGAATTCCCATCATCATGACCATCATTGCCGCCCTTAGGAGACTGTAGTGCCCTAAAAGGTGCATTGTCTTCAGCAGTGTGGGGTGCGATGTCTTGTGTGGCCTGTGGTGCGGGAATGGACAACTTACAATGGGTGGCGTGAATCCACGAAGGTTTACCCTCGCAGAAGACTGCTGTTGGTGTGACCAGTAGCACCTGGAATGGTCCGTTCCACCGTGGCTCCAAAGCAGCTTTGCGGGTGAAGTGCTTTACGAGCACCCAGTCGCCGGCGTGGAAGTCGTGGATGGCGTGGCCTATTGGTTCAGGCAGCGCCTCTCGTACTCGAGCATGGATGCTGCGCGCCACATTGGACAAGCCTATGCAAAATCTCAAAAGCATGTCATCCATCACCGGCAAAGTAAGGGTGGACATGTCCGTCGGAGCTGAGACGGGCAAGCTCATAGGTCGTCCCATTAATATTTTGTGGGGGGAAAGGCCTGTCGTGCGACCCGGGGTGGAACGGATGCTCATCAACGCAAGCGGGAGAGCCTCTGGCCACTTCAAGCCTGTGTCTGCGCAAAGTTTCGCTAGTTTATTTTTTAAAGTCTTATTCGTTCGTTCCACAAGTCCCGATGACTGTGGGTGGTAAACGCAATGGAAGGACTGTTTCACGCCCAACGCCTTCAGGATGCCCGTGACCACCTGCGCCGTGAAATGGCCCCCTTGATCTGACGAAATTATCTGGGGGATGCCAAAGTGGCACATAAAATCCCGCATGAGGCGCTTCACTACTGTCGGGGCATCGGACTCGACACATGGGTAGGCTTCGACCCATTTGGTGAACGTATCTACGATGACCAACACGTAGCGAAATGACATGCTTGGTTCCAATTCCGTGAAATCGAACTCGATATTTGCGAACGGCCCACTCGGCGGGGGTCAACCCCCGTCATGTGCATGTCTCGGCGGCGCCCCTCTATTGTGTTGCTGGCAGACCACACACGATCGGCACACTTCAGATACAATCCGTGACAGTCCTGGTGCCGCCCAAGTGTAGTTTATCTGTCCCATCACCCCCCTCTGGCACACATGACCATTTTGATGTGCCATGCGTGCCATCCAAGGCAGTAAGGCCTGGGGTGCTATAGGTTTCTCGTCAAGGGTCCACATTTCCCCTGGCCCGGGGCGTATCGCCCCTCGTTTGAGTCAGTCTTCGTGTTCGTCCATTGGCGCAGCGTTTTGTAAATTTATGATATCATCCTTAGTTGGTGTGGCGGGTGGTCCTTCAGTCGGTATGTCAGCAATCTGTGCGGATGTCGCCTTTGCTCGTGTCACCATCGGCATGTTGCGTTCTATCTGTTGGTTGGCGGCCTTTCCTGCCGCCTCGTCTGCCCTTGCATTGCCCCGGGCAACGTCAGTGTCCGCCCTTTGGTGGCCACGACATTTAATTACCGCGATAGCGTGGGGAAGTAAAATGCTTCGGAGGAGCCCTTCTACCAACGCGCCATTCTTTATCACTGAACCGGCAGATGTGAGGAAACCTCTCATCTTCCAGATGGCCCCTTTATCGTGGACTACTCTGTCAGCGTAGGCCGAATATGTGTAAATGTTGACGGTAAGGCCTTCCGCCAAGCTGCACGCTCTGGTCAAGGTGCACAGCTCCGCCTGCTGTGCGGAAAATGTAGGTGGAAGACGCCCGCTTTCTACCGTCTCGCTATCTGAGCACACAGCGTACCCGGACAACAGGGACCCATCCCATGCGCGCCTAGCTGATCCATTGACATAATATGTACAGTCGGGATAGTCTAGGGGATTGTCCTTTAAATCCGATCGCACCGTGGAGACTAACTGCACGACGTCGGCGCACACATGGGGTTCGCCCTCCTCTAGGGTGGGCATCAGTGAGGCTGGGTTGAGTGTCATGCAACGTTCGATCGCGATGTTGGCTGCAGTGATCAGTGCGGATTCGTATTGCATTAATCTAGTGTTAGACAAATGCTGTGTGCGTCGCTGTAACAACAGCGAAGTGACGCAATGCGGCACCCGTAGCGTTACTGGGTGTCCCATAACAATGTCCGCGGTTCTTTCTACTGCATACCTGGCCGCTGCCACGGCTTGCAGGCACACCGGAAACCCTTTTTCAACCGGGTCTAACTTTTTACTACAGTAGGCCACCGGCCGCTCCTTATCCCCATGGGTCTGTGTCAAGACTGACTGGGCGAAACCTCCCACGGCGTGAGTGTAAAGGGTAAATGGTTTCGCATAATCCGGGAGTCCTAATGACGGTGCCATGACCAACGCCTTTTTCAGCCCTACGAAACATCGCTTCAATTCATCCGTCCATTCCAATTCTTCCGGGGCATTAGAATTGGTCGCCTCGTACAGTGGCTTAGCCAGCAGCGCAAAATCAAGTATCCAAGTGCGGCAGTATCCCGTCATACCTAGGAAGCGCAGCATTTGCCGTTGTGTGCATGGTCGAGGCATCTCCATGATAGCGGTCACCCGTCCAGCATCCAATTCCCGTTTCCCATGCGAAATGGCGTGTCCCAAGTAAGTTACAACCTTCCGCACAAATTGAAGTTTTGGTCTGCCTACTTTCTGGCCTTTGGCCGCCAAGGCCTTTAATAGGGCCATGGAATCCTTTTCGCACGCCTCCTTAGAAGGGGAGCAAATCAACAAATCGTCAAATGTACTGCAACAACACTGACCCTCCCTTCAATTCCACATCCGCCAGGTCGCGGTGCAGCGCCCGGGAAAACAGAGTGGGGCTATCTGAAAACCCCTGAGGTAGTACTGTCCATGTATACTGACGCCCCCTATGGGTGAAAGCGAACAAGTATTGTGACTCAGCCGCGATAGGCACAGAGAAAAACGCAGAACAAAGGTCAATAACTGTGAAATATGTTGCGTCTGACGGAATTGACATCATAAGGGTCTCTCCATTCGGCACTAGTGGGTGTATGCCTTGTATTACCTTGTTCACGTCCCTTAAATCCTGTACAAACATCCATTTATCTTTTGTCGGCTTTTTTACTGGCAGAATTGGTGTATTACATGGGCTGTTAGTTTCCACGATAATTTTCTGCTCCACCAGGGATTGAATTACTGGTGCTATGCCTACGTCGGCCTCGGGTCGTAACTTATACTGTTTCACGTTTGGCAAGCGCATCCCCGGCTGCACTGATATCACTAAAGGTTTCGCGTCTCGCATCCATCCAACCTCGTCGTCCCACCGAGGCCATAAGTCGCCCGGCACCTCCGCCAGGAGGTAGTCTGACTCACCCGGGTCTGTTAGAACCGCTCGCATGGCATAGTTGCCCTCAGGGGGCAACTCTGCCTCTTCGAACACTCCATCCCTCAGTTGTGTCTTAATGTCAATCGAGTACCCTTCACCGTTATTGAGCTCCCTCACAGTCCAGTGGCCCCTCTTAAACCAATAACCTTGTAAGGGAACTTCCTGTAATCGCTCCACCATCCAACCTACACTTTCCGGCGGCCACCCCTTGGCAGTAGTGAGGGTAACATGGGCGGCCGCTCCTGCGGGGTATTGGGTCAACGCACGCTGACTCGCGGATAGGATTACCTCGACACCTATCCCCTCGCGGCCGATCCATATTCGTGATAAATGTAGAGGCGTGCGCTTGCCCAGCTTTTCCTTAACCTTCTTTCGGTAATTCTCGTCCTCGCCCTTTGCATCGTAATAAGCCGTGCAGTGGGGTGGATTATCCTTTAAGTGTTTTATCGAAATTTGGTGCAGTTGTAGCCAATCTCGCACAACTGAGTTGTCCAAACACACATTATCTATGATATGTGTCCAATAAGCCAGAGCCCCTTCATCCAAGCGCCACCAATACACGGTGGGGCCGGGACGAGACAATGCCATCATCAACGAGTCGTGTTTAGATTCCGCAACATCTACGAAAACTCCCTGCTCTGTACATGAAATTTGACAGCCCAATCGGCACAGTAAGTCCCATCCCAGCAAATTTGTGGGGGCGGTAGTGGTCATCAAGAAAGCATGTTTAGCCTCTAGCGGGCCGCATGTTACTTGCACTTCCTCAAAATAGGAAGCGCTTGGGGTAAGCCCGAAACGCCCATTATTTCAATGTTCCTCGCCGTGGGGCGCAAAGATGGCAGTTGCCCCTCGTTAATTGTACTGCGGGTCGCGCCCGTATCAACAAGAAACTATAATTGTCGTCCGTCCACGTCCAGCGTCAAGGTCGGCTCCTCTGCCGGCGTCATGGTCAAGAGAGGACACTCCTTAGGCGACCCGCTAGCGTCCCGTCAATAGGCCCCGCGATGGCCCTGGTACGGAAACCCCCTACGAGCACTTGGGCAATCACGTCTCCAGTGTCCCATTTGCTTGCAATAGAAGCACAGTTCCTGCGGAACCGGCGGTGCGGAGGGCACAGGTCATCCCTCTACGGCACCTTTTCCACCCAGCCGTCGGTCTGGCAGCCCCCACTGTGACTGGTTTACTTGTTGCTATTGCGGCGGACCTCGAGGTGGGGCCCAGGTCCCCTTCGGTCCATCCTGTGTCCCACTATTGGGGGGTGGTCCAGGGTTTTGGAGAAGGGGTCTTGGTGGGTGCCAAATTTGGGGAGGGGGTCCTGGTACAGTCCAAATTTGAGGGGTTTGAGGAGAAGTAGGAAGGGGAGGAGGTGGGGGTTGCGTCCATTGTGTAGGGATTTGCTGTCTAGCCTTGTCCATGTCGAGTTGTCCATTATCATCGCCGTAACCGTCACACCAGTCTTCCCCATCACAAATCCAGTCTCCATTGGGATAATCGCCTCTATAGGTGGGCCATTCTCCGGGGGTCTGTCGTGCGCGGGGGTTATAGACGTGGGGGTTATCCCGGACCAGCCCCCACTTTTGGCACTGATCGCATATGTGGCTCTGACTCCGATCTCCCCTTTTATTTTGATTAAGTTGAGCCCATTTCTCCTGGACATACATTTGCAATATTTCCTCCTTAATATCCTTCTTCTCCTCCAAGGAGGAGCCCGGGCATTGTTCCAGCTTGTCGCATAAATCGTTGGTTGTCATTCCCTTCCAGCCGAAAAGGACGGACTGTACCTGTTTCTTTAATGTTGGCCGGAGCCCCTCTATTAAATATTGGTTTACCAATGGTTGGGGTAGCCCTATCAGCTGCATCGGACCCAGTCCTCCCCAGCGCGCGATGGCCTTTTCCAACCTTTCCCGATAATCCCCAATTGATTCTCCTGCCTTTTGTTTTATGGCCCCGATTTTTCCCCAGTCCGGACCTCCTGCTGGCAACAGCGCCAGCTCGATGGACTCTAGCAACCGGACCTTTAGATCCTCCCATTGCACTTGTGTTATCTGGCCCGCTCCTGCTGCCCTTGGATCCTCCATCGGCCTCTGTGCTCTTTGTCTAGCCCTTTCCCATACCTTGGGTGGGAGCACGGATACTCCCATATGGGTTATGTCTCGATAGACGCACTCGCCAACTAAAACCCAATTCGACATGGTTGGTACTATCTGTCGTGGGTCACCGATAAGCAAATGTTGAATCCTTTCCCGCATTTCTGTTAAAGCGGATTCTTTCCATGGTACCCTTTCTCGAACCCCCTGACCTTGAGCATTAACTCCAATAACTTGTAAGGGGCACAATGTTTTCCTTTCTGTTATTTCCTGACATTCCCATGGGGTAGTTTGGGGGGTCTCATTCCCATTACAGCCTACCAGTGAGGGGTATAACCCGTCCTGTCCCATCGGTGGTGGGAACCCTGCAATATCGGTCCCGTTATTTATCCCGTTAGCCCCGAGCTGTACAAACCGATTTCCCTGGCTCGGATGGTTCTGGGGGGTAACAACCTTCGTGCCGTGGGGTGTCGGCCCCTGGGGTAACTGGGGCGCGATGGTAGCGGGGTTGCAGGGAGATGGTGGCGGGGGCGCAGAAAGGATAGGTGGTGCCTGAAGCCCCGGGACAGGGCTTAGGTCTGGGGCTGGGGAGGGTAGATTGGTTACTACCTCCCCTACCGCGGGGTCTGGATTTTCAACGAGCGGCATCAGTCACACATTAGCCTGCCTCTCTATTTCCTTAACCGCTTCATCCTGCATTTTATTCACCTGTTTCCTCAGGCCCTTGAGTTTTGATACCTCACCGGCCAGGCTGGCCTGTTTCGACCTTGCCTGTCGCTTCATCGCTTCTTCCTTCCACCAACCAAAGACTTTCCAATAGTCAGGCGGGAAGTGTTTCGTGTCCTGTTCTAACTTTTCTAATGCCCCATACAACGCGTCCAATTTTTCCAGCGCAAAAGACCCTCCTTCGGGCCACGGTTCACCTAGATCCTTAGTCAGCGCAACCCATGACTTCCCTGGTCTCACAGCGTCATAGCCATGCCTCCTAAACATGAAAAATGCTGGGGTATTTCTGTGAGGTTCACCTGCCTTTACAGTCTTATTACCCATCCTAGGAAAATTTAGTTTACCGACGTAGCCTTGTACCCGTGAGGTTCGCCTGCCTCGCAAGGTACGGCCGTCTACCTAACTCCTGAGAGGCTCGCCCGCCTACACAGCTGTCTAACCTAACTCCTGAGAGGCTCGCCCGCCTTCACAGCTGTCTAACCTAACCTTACCTTACTTTCCTGGCGTCCTACGCCCTTATCATAGTTCTAACCTTACTTATGATTCCAATGTCTCCTGGGTAGGCTTCGGATTGGGACGCCGCCCTTATCTTTACCCTCACAACCCAGAGATCTATTACCCCTTACCCTCAGGCGCCCAACGTGGGGCACTTCCCCTTATGTAACATTACCCTGACGAGTCCATAAACAGTCAGTTGCTTCGGGACCCAAGCGGTCCGTATTTAAATTTAGGTTCGTGGATCAGGTTCGAGCAGGGAACGGAACAAACGGCATCCGAGCAAGAGAGTGGGTTACAATTTGGACTGACCCCCAGGCTATAAAAGGAAAAAACAAAAGAAAACCACAGCTCACCTGACCCGGATCAATTGCCAGCTGGTCTCACCACTCACTTGCCTGGGACCACGTCCCAGACTGCACAGACTGATCCCACCGCTGCCACCATATGCCGGGAAAGGGACTTAGAACTTGGGACTCAGAGGACTCAGAGGACTCAGAGAAGGAGCAACGGATATATTTATTAGAACTCGTTTACACAAGCTTGCGGAAAACAGAATGTCGCATGAAGCTCACAAAAATGACCAACACTACAACAAGATGCTCTGAAAGACATTGATCGGGGCTTCAATATATATAGGAAAGATAGGGGTGTGGTTTAACATCAGGACAGGAGACAAAGGGTGGACTCACATGGCCCCTACCTAAGTCCCTGTTGTTCAATTAGTTTAAGGCAGTCCGAGGCCAGACAAGGGCCAATATCATAATCATTGAAGCTTGAAGGGAAATCATTGAGGTTTGAAGGGAAAGAAGGAGATAAGGAGTGAAGCTGTCATCAAGACGGATGTTCAGATATGGAGGAGTATAGCAACAATGCAGTTGAACCGTGGCCACAGAATGGGAACAAACTCTGGATTGTAACAGGTAAAGAGATCAAGCCATTACAAGGCATGAAATCACATAAAGTATATAATGCTTCAAAGGCATTTCAAACAACAAAGTATTGGAACAAAAAGTCCTTTGGTGGGAAAGTATGTAGGGAGTGAACAGTCATACATGAACTAACATACAAGAAATTGGCAGAGGCCAGACAGAGAGCAAAGTGCAACCAAGGCCGAAGTATGGGGAGCAGGGGAGTGTGCCAACACAGGGCAAAGGTTTGTAAAGAATTTAACTTGCTTTAAGAGTACAGCCAGCTTTCAGAGAACATGGAAAGAATATAAGTATTAAAAGGATACAGTAAACAATCAAACCCAACATATAATTGGTTATACTTGGTCAAATGAAGACAACATCAAGGGGGAGGGGCTCATGCCCTACATATATATATATATATATATATATATATATATATATATATATATATATATATATATATAAATAAATAAATATATATATATATATATATATATATATATATATATATATATACACAGTATATATATCGTGTTGCGGTTTTGAGAATAAAGACAACCCCCCTTTAGTTAGTTGCACCACAACATGTAGCCTCGCTTTAGTTCAGTTATTTCTTATTAAGTGTTAAGTATAGTCTCCTTCCCAGTGTTGTATGCGTTGTGACAGGTAAGTAAGGGCAGGCCTCATTGGGCCTGGAATGCCATGTGCTGGGCCTTGAACAAGTCGAGGAGGCCCGAGGGAGGAGCCGGAGGGAGTGGCTGGTGAGCGGCAAACAGCCTAGGGGATTTAAAGGGAAGTGGCCAGCAACGGCGGTCAGGGGAGGTCCTTGGAACATTCTAGTGGGACTCTGGGGGGGCTATAAAACCCGGCCCTGGACCACCGAACACGCTCTCGAGGTCGAAGTCTAGGTCGAAGCATGAACTCTCTCTCGGTGGCCAAGCTCTCAGCTCTGTAGTCGAAGCGTTATGCCCCTGCTCTCTGCTGCCCTGGTATAAACGCTCTCGCAGGACGATCTTTCCCGTGGCCCCATACTCTAACGATCTGCTTGCCTGGGCTCCCTGCACGAGCGCTTCACCTCGTTAACTTCGGGACACGCTGGGCGGATTCCCATGCGTGCACGACTGGAGGCCGACGTCCGTGCCCTGAACATCCTCAAGGGGCACGCCCAACGAGCTGTCCGGGGCGAGCAGCACCAAGCAGCCGCGCTTTGAGCACGTCCTCTTCTTCCTCCCTTTCCCCGCATGAGTGAGAGGGCCCTTGTCTGGGGAATTAAGTTAAGAACGGTTAAGTTTCTGCCCTGTGTCTCTTTGCTCTGATCATTGTACAAATTGTAATAAACATGTGTTCTTTGCTTCCAACTTGGCCGTATACGTCTTTTCCACCATTGGACTCACATTGTACGAGATAAAACCGCTCGATCGGGTTCATAATAATTAACGGCACGAGTCACATGACACGCAAACCGCTTGGGCGTATCAGCCCCCGTCCTCGCAGTGGCACGTGTATCGAAGGTACCAGGGTATTTGACCGGAAACCCTTCCGCGCGCTCGCTGTGGGGTTGGTGGCTGGAATTGCTCTGCAAGCCGCCCCACGAGTGTAAAGTGGGTAGCGGCCTCGTGGACTCCAAGCTCGAGGGGGAGAAGGGTTCAACCACCCTTAGTACGTTGATGGGCTCGAGATCCGCAACAATACTTTTCACCTTTCAATAAAAATATATGTACCAACCAAATCTGTTTTCCTGAGCCTGGACCTGCATTGTTGAATCCACCTGTTCCTTCAAGGCACATAAAACATGCAGAAATTTTAAAAGAATAACATTGCTATTTTGTGTTATTTCTCCCGTTCACAAATTATGTACGCAATTTTAGCCTGTTCATTAAATTTTTCCATCATTTTGTGCTGCAATAATCCTCGATATCTATATTGAACAAAAGGACACCATGCAAATCGCACAGAAAGGCTTGTATCTTTAGATCAAAGATACTTGCCCATTTCGGTAAGTGAAATCACATATGTGCACCCTTTTGTCATCAATACATTCATTCATATGAAGGCCAGCTTCAGCCACCATTCGAGTGAATGTTAGTTCTCAGCCTGTCTGTAAGACACCAACAAAGTATTTTACATTCACACCCAAGTTGCACACAGCCTAACTTTAACAGGTGCACCTGTTTCTAAAAAAAATGATCACACTGCATGCATTTCACGCACACCTGCAAACACAATATTTTCACCCATATCTCTGATAACATTTCAAAGCACACACCCTGCCACAAACCAAAAAAACTCACTCTTGAAACCATTCTTCCTATGATACTTCAAGACATGCACACAATCACTTGAGCTCATGACAAAATACAGGGAAAACACAAATAAAATACACAGTCTTCCCTTTCAATGTACAATACACTTGACAAACTGGCAAACCACTGTACCCTACGCACTCAGGCTAGGGCTACAGCAAGACCACTGGACCACAACTCCACCCTTCTGCAGAAAGAGTGAGTTACTGGCACAATGGAACCACCGCTACCAAATGCGGACACTTAACTGGGATTTCGCCTGATCAACAGCCTGGTGTCCAAAACCGAATCCAAATCTTTAACACACACTAGATCACACACATTAGAGTTGTTTCACTCATTTTCAGAGCCCGGTGCACTCAAACCGAATCAGATCTAGAAATCACACATCACTGAACATTACACCTCAACTTGCGAGAGGGTTTTACACCTTTACATAATACTCGGGAACGAAAACCTGTAATCAGTTCGTTGGATACGTTACAGTTACGTGCTCCTCCCCAAACCCCGGTCACGGTGTTCCTCCGAGCCCCGAGAGGAGTCACGGCAGAAAGATGTGTTATTCTGTGTCAAAGATCAATGGTGAAACCACACCAATTGTTACCAACAAACAAGTATTGTATTAAGGTCACACAAGAATAACAGTACAATAACAATATTAATCAATTGTACAACCAATATATCGTTCCTATGATGGTACCATCAGTTTCTCCGAATATAACTCACTGTGCTCCAAGTGAGCGAAAATAACATTCCCAAAGTCTCTGTCCCGGCACCAAGTCAAAGTCGATCCACGCTCCGGTGATCGTAAGAATGATGTCGTATCGAGACCAGAATCCAGTTCGGCTGACAGTCAATGCTGCCAAAGAGGCGCAAAGGTGCCCTCTAAAGGCGACTGGGAAATCACACCTTCGGACATGAACGTTCAACGGCTCCCAAATGGAGAACCGCAAATTCTCAATCGAACTCCACATTACACACGCAAACCAGGCGAAGGGCTGGTTGCGGTGAAATGGCTGGAGCGCGGTGAAAAGGCTGGAGCGATGCGAAATTGGCGGGAGCGACGCAAAATGGCCGACGGGCCCGTACTGAAGGCGTACCTGCACTCCAACAACGATTCTCTTCGGAATCAACCGCAAAACCTGTCACACAGGTTTATCTGTCACCATGATAACCACTCTTTCACAGGAATCCCTTTCCCAGGAAACACAAAGTTCGCTAATGACCCCCCGTTCGCCAGCGTCTCCTCGAGACCTCAAAGCAGCACCGCTTTCTTTTCCGACCTCTCTTGCTCCGCTTTTCTTCCTATTCTTCCTCCGGTTCTTCCCGATCCGGTTTCCGGTTTCTTTTAAAACACTAACTTTTTCACCTTTTGAAAACAGTTATCTCCATTTCACTTAAACGATAACAATAATAGTACATGGAACCAAAAGTGCTTACAGTGGATGAAAACCACAATGACGGAAGTGATGAATCAGTAACAATATATATATATATATATATATATATATATATATATATATATATATATATATATATATATATATATATACGTAGTGTGTTCAAAAAGTATCCGACCTTTATTTTTCGTGCGTAAAAAAAAAGAGGCTAGGGAGGCGTTGATTGGTGCACGTATGTAGGCGATCCTAATGCGCACGCGTGAATTTTTTCCCACCTGCAGAAGCTGTCATTCGACGGCAGACCGCCGATGAGTGAGGACATGTAAGCGAGCGCCGTCGGATTTTCGTTTTTGACAAAATGACGGAAAAACGTGAACAACGCTACTGCATCAAATTTTGTGTAAAGCTTGGCGATTCCCAAGTGGAAACGATCCGCAAGATTCAACACCGTTCATTCCATTATGAAGGAGGATTTAGGCTTCAGGAGAATCTCAGCGAAGTTCGTACCAAAGCTGCTAACGATTGAGCAGAAGCAACTCCGTTTGGAGATCGCACAGGACATGCTGGAGACTGTGAACAGCGATCCCAGCTTCCTCAACACAGTGATCACTGGCAATGAGTCCTGGGTTTATGGGTACGACCCAGAAACCAAGTTGCAGTCATCACAATGGAAGCATCCAACATCCCCGAGGCCAAAAAACACAAAATTTGATGCAGTAGCGTTGTTCAAGTTTTTCCGTCATTTTCTCAAAAACGAAAATCCGACGGCGCTCGCTTACATGTCCTCACTCATCGGCGGTCTGCTGTCGAATGACAGCTTCTGCAGGTGGGAAAAAATTCACGCGTGCGCATTAAGATCGCCTACATACGTGCACCAATCAACGCCTCCCTAGCTTCTTCTTTTTTACGCACGAAAAATAAAGGTCGGATACTTTTTGAACACAGTAGTATATACATACATACATACATACATACATACATACATACATACATACATATACATACATACATACATACATACATACATATATATAATTATATATATATATATATATATGTCGGATTGGGACTTAGGACTTGGGACTCAGAAGACTCAGAAGAAAGGAGCAACGGATATATTTATTGGAACTCGAGTACTCAAGCTTGAGGACAGCAAAGTTGCATTGAAACTCACAAGGAATGACCAACAGTACAACAAGATGCTCTGAAATAATTCAATTAACATTGCTTTATATAAAGAAAGTCAGGGGTGGAGTTAGCTCACAAGACACAGAGACAGAATGGGCTCATTGGGCCTCCCACCATAGTCCCATCCTGTTGTTCAGTTAATTAAAGGAAGTTCATCCAAGGCCAGTCATGGGTTAGCTCTGATAAGGAGATGGTCAGCATTATGTGGCAACATGTTTACAACTTTCTGTATAGCAGCTGGCTTGGGAAAGTACAAAGGGGAGTGGACACTCGTAAAACTGTCAACTTGCAAGATAATGGCAGAGTCAGGAGAAAGGCAAAGAGAGATAAGAGTTGCCTCCAAGGCCTGAAAAGGGGAACTAGAGATTGTGCCCACGCAGGCCAGAGCACACAGGCAGAGAACTCCTTATTAGGATATTACACATCCTCAATGCAGTAGAAAGAACTCAGTATCATAAAAGAGTACAGTAGCAAGTCAAAACAAAACATATAATTGGTTATACTTGGTAATTGGTAAAGCAGCAAGGATATACAAAGGGGGAGGGGCATTACAGCTCCCTACATACCGCCCTTTTGGATCTAAGATACAAAGTTATCTACGAGCCAATCAAAGGCCTTTATTTCAAACAAAAACAGAAAAATCATTCAACATATCACGCGAAGGCAGCCCCGTAAGAATGTCCCGTACCAAAGCACCACACAAACTCAGTAGGATGATTCGCGTCTGTATGTGAGTATGCAATGTAAGGCCGTAAAAGCAGAGTGATCAAATGGCACACAAAATCCACCAAAAGAGGTGGGAGAGAGAGAGAGTGTAACTAAACGTAGCGTACCACACGAATGCAGCCCAGTGAGCATGTCCCGTACCCAGTACCGCACAACGAACCCAGCAGGCTGATCCGCGGGTGTGTGGGTGCAAGTGGGTGTAAGTGGATGTATGATGTATGTAAGTCGGGTGTAGATGGGTGTATGAGGTGAGACCGTAGAGACATGAAGATCAAATAGCGCGCCAAATCCACAACGAAGACCTCTGGTTCCACCGGGGTCCACACCCAGGAAGATCTCCGACCCACCCTTGGTCCACAGAGGTGCAGCCGGACTCCTCCCCAACTGGAGCTCGCCCAGGCTTCCCCAAGTGAAATCCTTGTAGATCTTCAGCGCTCAATCGATATTCATGTTCATGAGGTCTCTTACGTGCTGGTGATCTGGGGAAGACACAACATCGTCAGTATCAGGTGGCTCAAACCTATGGCCATGAAATAAAGCATAACGATCCAAAGGTGGGAGAGAAACTTCCTTTGGGTCAAAGTCGAGATCGTCCGAGGCGATGCTGCTTGCTTCGCTGTTATTCAAGGGCGAATCTCCAAAACAATCAGATTCGGAACTCAGAGTATTTTCACGATCGAGTTCCTCTCCATCCGGGCTTGGGTTCACAGCTGGGTCCAAATCCCGAACTGGGTCAGTGGCGTTTGACTCACTGTGGGCTTGTGAGACATAAAGGTGAGCTCGTGAAACATGGAGAGGCAGAGCCTGCATTGAAACATAAACATCAGCCGGGGACCCTCGCAAGTGGCCCACATCATCATTGGTAACATCATCAGTAACATTATTCTCAGGTGGCGTAGGCCTGCGGAGTGGACGGCCCATAGTCATAGCCATGGCATGGCATATCGTGAAGAAACGAGAGGAATCCTTCAGGAAATCGTCGATTTCTTCTTCCGACGTGTCGGGGCCCAGTTTAAACGGCCTTCTGGTAGCCTGAAATGCTTCGAGGTCCGCATAAGTGTACTTGACATCATTATCGGTAATATCAACAATGGAAGAACAATCTTCGGAAGCGGAGATCTCATTGTCGCGGCCCAGGGACTCGTTCAGGTCGTCGTCCCAGGATCCGCGATTGGCAGTTGAGTTGACAGCTGGTGTGTCATCCGGACCCGCGATCCGCTGGTCGATCATCACCATGGCCTTTTCCGGTGTCGTCTTCAGTGTCCATCCTGTGGTAAACTTTCTCGCACACGCAAGGACTAAAGCCTTGATTAGTACACAACAAACCACTAGTCCAAGGACTATTGCCAAGGCGGTCAATATCCACTTTACTATCGTCCCTGTCCATCCTTTAAACCAGTCGGTAAGCCACTGGTGGGAGGCTTCCCGATCCATGCGATCCTTTGTCAATATGTGAGCACTTTCTCTTAACCTTATAATAGCAGCACTGACCCCTTGTGAAGGGTCAGGAATAAAAGTACAACATTTACCCTTAATTATCCCACATACCCCTCCTCGTTCTGCCAGTAGCATATCTAACGCAACCCTATTTTGCATAACCATTGTACGCAGGTGGACAACCGTGTCCAACATTTCGTCGTGTGCTGTAGCGGTGTCGTTGGCCACCCTTTCTAAGATTAACGCAATTTTGTCAATGCGGTAACTGTTCATGACCGTCCCAGCCCATGGGAAGAAGAAGCTAACGGCTTTCTCCCAATCAGCGCCGTGTAAAGTAGTGGTGTCGTCGTCGTGCCAATAGGTGCTTCGTTGTGTCCTTATGAGTGCGGTGGTATTATGCAAGTGCTGTCGCATTTCCATCTCTGGGAAAACTGATCCTAAATAGCAAATTCCTCCCCAATTATCAGGTAAATACGGGTAAGCTTTATTCCCGCATACAAACATGGTCCCGTGCGGAGCCACCAAATGGGTGGTCATGCAAGTGAGAAGGCCTGGGATAGTGTTTGTCCCGTTTTCCCCTTTCCATGCCAACTGGAGGTGTGTGAGGTTATGCAAGGGCGAGCTTGTAACGTTCACTAGCAGCGTGTGTTTCCCTTTTCTCGGGTCCGCGGGAAGGGTATCTCTACACACGGATTTGCCTACCATTACTTGGCCCTTTCCTTCTAAGCAGAGGGCCCCCCATGCCGGCTTGACCCAAACCGGCGCCGGACGTTCCTCAAAGTGTCGGGACAGAATGGGAGGGGAGTACTGGAAAACTCGTTTACACGCGGTTTCATCAGAACCTTGGCTTGTCAGAGTTGTACTAATGCATTTGGTATCTAATGGCTTCGAGCACAAATCATTGAGTGATAGGGGTAACACTACCATTGGTATGCCTGCTGTGCTGGTGCGGGGAAGGTGCATACACATCCAACACTGTGTCCTATTCTGTACTGTGGCCATATGCCGTGCGACCTTCCAGTATGTGTTCTCCTCTGGCTTCCTTCTTACTTCCTGGGCAGGAGGGGGTTTAATAACGTAGGCGGCACAACTAGGCCGGAATTGGTGTTGGGTCTCTCCCCTCTTTTTGTTCCTTCTAATCAGCGTGCGCGGGGGCCATATTCCACATTCAAGTATTATCGTGGTGTGTGGGCCGACGAGGGCATGCGACAGTAGGAGAGTAGTATTGTCGATGCCCGTGCCCCATTGATATCCTGCGGCGGCGTGACTATTCACGGTCCCAGTAAACCTTCCATTTTCCACCTGTCTAACTTTAGTTAAGACTATGCGTGGGGTTGTCATGCGTGCCTGTGGTGTCCCATTATGTACCACCATGGCTTCCATCCATCTTACAGATAACCACTTGAAATGTGTCTCCA
Organism: Myxine glutinosa; assembly: GCF_964187855.1. Taxonomy (NCBI): domain Eukaryota; kingdom Metazoa; phylum Chordata; class Myxini; order Myxiniformes; family Myxinidae; genus Myxine; species Myxine glutinosa. The sequence continues at coordinate 380,749,758 of NC_136261.1, read as the reverse complement.
ACTCACAGCAATGTACTACTATCCCCTGTCCCCGGGGAGCCGTTATGTATTTGACGGAGTAAAGTTTAAATAACGTGTAGTTGTCGTGCCCTGGGTATTTGGGGAGATCCTCTCTCAGTGGGTTAAACTGCAGAAGCCTATCCTTGGCGGGGTTTGTTAGGCAGCTGCCCAGAATTCCCATCATCATGACCGTCATCGCCGCCCTTAGGAGACTGTGGTGCCCTAGACGGTGCATTGTCTTCAGCGGTGTGAGGTGTGGTGTCTGCAGCAATGTGAGGTGCGGTGTCTTGTGTGGCTTGTGGTGCGGGGATGGACAACTTACAATGGGTGGCGTGGATCCACGAAGGTTTACCCTCGCAGAAGACTGCCGTCGGTGTGACCAGTAGCACCTGGAATGGTCCCTTCCACCGTGGCTCCAAAGCAGCCTTGCGGGTGAAGTGCTTCACGAGCACCCAGTCGCCGGCCTGAAAGTTGTGGATGGCGTGGCCTATTGGTTCAGGCAGCGCCTCTCGTACTCGAGCATGGATGCTGCGTGCCACATTCGACAAGCCTATGCAAAATCTCAAAAGCATGTCATCCATTACTGGCAAAGCAAGGGTGGACATGTCTTTTGGTGCTGAAACGGGCAAGCTCATAGGTCGTCCCATTAATATTTCGTGGGGGGAAAGGCCCGTAGTGCGACCCGGGGTGGAACGAATGCTCATCAATGCAAGCGGAAGAGCCTCTGGCCACCTCAAGCCTGTGTCTGCGCAAAGTTTCGCTAGTTTATTCTTTAAAGTCTTGTTCGTTCGTTCCACAAGTCCTGAGGACTGTGGGTGGTAGACGCAATGGAAGGATTGTTTAACGCCCAACGCCTTCAGGATGCCCTTAACCACCTGCGCCGTGAAATGGCCTCCTTGATCTGACGAAATTATCTGGGGAATGCCAAATCTGCACATAAAATCCCGCACGAGGCGCTTCACTACTGTCGGAGCATCGGATTTGACGCATGGGTATGCTTCGACCCATTTGGTGAACGTATCTACGATTACCAACACATAGCGAAACGACATGCTTGGTTCCAATTCTGTAAAATCGAACTCAATAGTTGCGAACGGCCCACTAGGCGGGGGTCGTCCCCCATCATGTGCATGTCTCGGTGGCGCCCCTCTATTGTGTTGCTGGCAGACCACACACGATCGGCACACTTCGGATACAATCCGTGACAGTCCTGGCGCTGCCCAAGTGTAGTCTATCTGTCCCATCACCCCCCTCTGGCACACATGACCATTCTGATGAGCCATGCGTGCCAGCCAGGGCAGTAAAGCCTGGGGTGCTATAGGTTTTTCATCAAGGGTCCACATTTCCCCTGGCCCAGGGCGTATCGCTCCTCGTTTGAGCCAGACCGCGTGTTCGGCCGTCGGTGCAGCATTTTGCAAATTTATGATATCGTCCTTAGTTGGTGTGGCGGGTGGTCCCACAGTCGGTATGTCAGCAATCTGTGCGGCTGTCTTCTGTGCTCGTGTCACCATCGGCATGTTGCGTTCTATCTGTTGGTTGGCGGCCTTTCCTGCCGCCTCGTCCGCCCTTGCATTGCCCCGGGCAACGTCAGTGTCCGCCCTTTGGTGGCCACGACACTTAATTACCGCGATAGCGCGGGGAAGTAAAATGCTTCGGAGGAGCCCTTCTACCAACGCGCCATTCTTTATCACTGAACCGGCAGATGTGAGAAAACCTCTCATCTTCCAGATGGCTCCTTTATCGTGGACCACGCCGTGAGCGTAGGCCGAATCTGTGTAAATGTTGACGGCAAGGCCTTCCGCCAAGCTGCACGCTCTGGTCAAGGCGCACAGCTCCGCCTGCTGTGCGGAAAATGTAGGTGGAAGACGCCCGCTCTCTACCGTTTCGCTATCCGAGCACACGGCGTACCCGGACAACAGGGACCCGTCCCATGCGCGCCTAGCTGATCCATCGACATAATATGTACAGTCGGGATATTCTAAGGGATTGTCCTTTAAATCCGATCGCACCGTGGAGACTAGCTGCACAACGTCGGTGCACACATGAGGTTCGCCCTCCTCAGGAGTGGGCATCAGTGAGGCTGGGTTGAGCGTCGTGCAACGTTCGATCGTGATGTTGGCTGCAGTGATCAGTGCGGATTCGTATTGCATTAATCTAGTGTTAGACAAATGCTGTGTGCTTCGCTGTAACAGCAGCGAAGTGACGCAATGTGGTACCCGTAGCGTTACTGGGTGTCCCATAACAATGTCCGCTGTTCTTTCTACTGCATACCTGGCCGCTGCCACGGCTTGCAAGCACACCGGAAACCCTTGTTCGACCGGGTCTAACTTTTTACTAAAGTAGGCCACCGGCCGCTCCTTATCCCCATGGGTCTGTGTCAAAACTGACTGGGCGAAACCTCCCACGGCGTGAGTGTAAAGGGTAAATGGTTTCGCATAATCCGGGAGTCCTAATGACGGTGCCGTAACCAGCGCCTGTTTCAGCCCGTCAAAACATCGCCTCAATTCATCCGTCCATATCAATAGGTCCGGGGCATTTGATTTGGTCGCCTCGTACAGTGGTTTAGCCAGCAGCGCAAAATCAAGTATCCAAGTGCGGCAGTATCCCGTCATACCTAGGAAGCGCAGCATTTGCCGTTGCGAGCGAGGGCGAGGCAGCTCCGTGATAGCGGTCACTCGTCCAGCATCCAATTCTCGTTTTCCGTGCGAAATGGCGTGTCCCAAGTAAGTTACAACCTGCCGCACAAACTGAAGTTTTGGTCTGCCTACTTTGTGGCCTTTGGCCGCCAAGGCCTTTAATAGGGCCAAATAATCCATTTCGCACGCCTCCTTTGAAGGGGAGCAAATCAACAAATCGTCAACGTATTGCAGCAACACTGACCCTCCCTTCAATTCCACATCCGCCAGGTCGCGGTGCAGCGCCCGGGAAAACAGAGTGGGGCTATCTGAAAACCCCTGAGGTAGTACTGTCCAAGTATACTGGCGCCCCCTATGGGTGAAAGCGAACAAGTATTGTGACTCAGGCGCGATGGGCACAGAGAAAAACGCAGAACAAAGGTCGATGACCATGAAGTATGTTGCGTCCGGCGGAATTGACATCATGAGGGTTTCTCCGTTTGGAACTAGTGGGTGTATGCCCTGTATCACCTTGTTCACCTCCCTTAAATCCTGTACAAATCTCCATTTGTCCTTTGACGGCTTTTTAACTGGCAAAATTGGTGTATTACATGGGCTGTTAGTTTCTACGATAATCTTCTGTTCCACTAGGGATTGAATCACTGGTGCTATGCCTACGTCGGCCTCAGGTCGTAGCTTATACTGTTTTACGTTTGGCAAGCGCATCCCCGGCTGCACTGCTATCACTAGAGGTTTGGCGTCTCGCATCCGTCCAACCTCACCGTCGCTTTTGGGCCATAAATTGTCTGGCACCTCCGCTAGGAGGTAATCCGACTCACCCGGGTCCGTCAGCACTGCCCTCATGGCATAGGTGCCTTTGGGGGGCAACTCTGCCTCTTCGAACTTTCCGTCCCTCCGTTCTGCCTTAATGTCAATTGAGAACCCTTCACCGTTTTCGAGCTGTTTCAAAGTCCAGCGGCCCCTCTTACACCGATAACCATGTAAGGGAACTTCTCGTAACCTCCCTACCATCCAACCTACACTTTCCGGCGGCCACCCTTTGGCAGTAGTGAGGGTAACATGGGCGACCGCTCCTTCGGGGTATTGGGTCAGCGCATGCTGACTCGGGGTTAGGACTACCTCAATTCCTATTCCCTCACGCCCGATCCATACCCGTGACAAGTGTAGAGGCATCCATTCGCCCAGCTTTTCCTTAACCCTTTCCCGGTAGTTCTCTTCCTCACCCGTTGCATCATAGTACGCAGTGCAATGGGGTGGATTATCCTTTAAGTCCTTTATCGAAATTTGGTGCTGTTGCATCCAATCTCGCAGCACTGAACTGTCCAAACACACATTATCTATGATATATGTCCAAGCAGACAAAGCCCCTGGATCCAGGCGCCACCAATACGCGGTGGGGCCGGGACGAGCCAGTGCCGTCATCAACAAGTCGTGTTTAGACTCCGCGACGTCTACGAAAACTCCCTCCTCGGTACATGAGATTTGACAGCCCAAACGGCACAATAAATCCCGTCCCAGCAAATTCGTCGGGGCGGTAGTGGTCATCAAGAAAGCATGTTTAGCCTCCAGCGGGCCGCATGTTACTCGCACTTCCTCCGAAATAGGAAGCGCTTGGGGTAAACCCGAAACACCCAGTATTTGAACGTTCCTGGCCGTAGGGCGCAAAGAGGGCAATTGCCCCTTGTTAATTGTGCTGCGAGTCACGCCCGTATCTACGAGAAATTCTAATTGTCTTCCCTCCACGTCCAACATCATGGTTGGTTCCTCTGCCGGTGTCATGGTCAAGAGAGGACACTCCTTGGGCGACTCGCCAGCGTCCCGTCAATAGGCCCCTCTATTGTATTGGGGCTGAAACCCCTTACGAGCCTTTGGGCAATCACGTATCCAGTGTCCCATCTGCTTGCAATAATGGCACGGTTCCTGCGGAACCGGTGGTGCGGAGGGCATAGGTCGTCCCTCTACAGCTCCCCTTCCGCCCTGCCTGCGTTCTGGCGGCCCCCAAAGTGACTGGTTCACTGGTTGCCACTGCGGCGGACCCCGAGGCGGGGCCCAGTTCCCCCTTGGTCCGTTCTGCATCCCACTATTGGGGGGTGGTCCGGGGTTTTGGAGAAGGGGTCTTGGTGGATACCAATTTTGGGGAGGGGGCCCTTGCACATTCCAAGTTTGAGGGTTTTGAGGAGGAAGGGGAAGAGGGGGTGGTATTGTCCATTGTTGTTTTACCTCGTTCATATTAATTAGTCCAAAATCTTCCTCAGTACAACCGTCGCAGTTTTCATTTTCGCTGTGGATCCACTCTCCGTTGGGGAATTGGCCCTTATAGAAAAAAGGATAACAACTCCTCCTATGTTCCTCTGGACCTCGAACAGGTCCCCACTTCTGGCACTGTTCGTGTATGTAGTTCTGACTCTGATCCCCTTTTTTATTATGGTTAAATTGAGCCCGTTTCTCCTGGACAAACATTTGCAATATTTCCTCCTTAATATCCTTCTTCTCCTCTAGGGAGGAGCCCGGGCATTGTTCCAGTTTGTCGCATAATTCGTTGGTTGTCATTCCCTTCCAGCCGAAGAGGACGGTCTGTACCTGTTTCTTTAACACCGGCCGAAGCCCCTCGATTAGATATTGATTTACCAATGGTTGGGGTAGCCCTCCCAGCTGCATCGGACCCAGTCCTCCCCAGCGCGCCATGGCCTTTTCCAACCTTTCTCGGTACTCTCCAATTGGTTCTCCTGCCTTTTGTTTTATGGCCCCAATTTTTCCCCAATCCGGACCTCCTGCTGGCAACAGCGCATGCTCGATGGCACCCAGCAGCCGGAGCTTCAGTGCGTCCCATTGTGGTACTGTTATCTGGGCCGCTCCTGCTGCCCTTGGATCGACGTGCGGCCAGTGTGCTCTTAATCTAGCCCTTTCCCATACTTTGGGTGGGAGCACGGATACTCCCATATGAGTTATGTCTCGATAGTCGCACTCGCCGGCTAAAAACCAATTCGACATGGTCGGCACTATCTGCCGTGGATCTTCAATAAGCAAATGTTGAATCCTTTCCCTCATTACAGTTAAAGAGGATTCTTTCCATGGTACTCTTTCTCGAACCCCCTGTCCTTGGGCGTCAACTCCGATAACTTGTACAGGGCACAATGTTTTCCTTTCCTCTATTTCCTGACATTCCGATGGGGTAGTTTGTGAGGTCCTTTTCCCCTTACAACCTACCAGTGAGGGGTATAACCCATCCGGTCCTATCGGTGGCGGGAACCCTGCGATGTCGGTCCCGTCATCTATTCCGTTAGCCCCGAGTTGTGCAAACGGCCTTCCCTGGCTCGGGTGGTTCTGGGGTATCTGGGGCGCGATGGTAGCGGGGTTATAGGGAGGTGGTAGCGGGGGCGCAGAAAGGATAGGTGGTGCCTGAAACCCCGGGACAGGGTTTAGGTCTGGGGCTGGGGAGGGTAGATTGGTCGCTACCTCCCCTCTCGCGGGGTCTGGTTTTTCAACGAGCGGCATCAGTCGCGCGTTGGCCTGCCTCTCTATTTCCTTAAGCGCTTCATCCTGCTCTTTATTCGCCTGTTTCCTCAGACCCTTGAGTTTTGTTACCTCACCAGCCAAGCTGGCCTGTTTCGACTTTGCGTGTCGCTTCATCGCTTCTTCCTTCCACCAGCCAAAGACTTTCCAATAGTCAGGCGGAAAGTGTTTCGTGGCCTGTTCGAACTTTTCTAATGTCTCATACAACACGTCCAATTTTTCCAGCGCAAAAGACCCTCCTTCGGGCCACGGTTCTCCTAAATCCTTCGTCAATGCAACCCATGACTTCCCTGGTCTCACAGCAGCATAGCCATACCTCTTAAACATAAAAAATGCTGGGGTATGTCTAAGCGGTTCACCTGCCTTTACTGTCTTATTACCTATACTGTTACCCATCCTAAGAAACCTTAGCTTACCGACGTAGCCTTGTACTCGTGAGGATCTCCCGCCTCGCGGCACAGCTACACTACCTAACTCTGAGAGGCTCGCAGCCTTGTACCCGTGAGGTTCGCCCGCCTCGCGTGGTACGGCCGCGCTACCTACTCTCCTGAGAGGCTCGTCCGCCTACACAGCCGTCTATCCTACCCTTACTGCACTTTCCTGGCGTCCTACGCCCGTGTAATAGTTCTGATCTTACTTAAAACTAAAATCCCGACGTCTCCCGGGTAGGCCTCGGATCGGGACGCCGCCCTTATCCTTACCCTCACAACCCAGAGATCTATTACCCCTTAACCTCAGGCGCCCAACGTGGGGCACTTCTCCTTACGTAACGTTACCCTAACGAGTCCATAAACAATCAGTTGCTCCAGGACCCAAGCGGTCCGTAATTAAATTTAGGTTCGTGGAACAGGTATGAGCAGGGAACGGAACGTACGGCGACCGAGCAAGAGAGAGTGGGTTACAATTTGGACTGACCCCCGGGCTAAAAAGGAAAAAACAAAAGAAAACCACAGCTCACCTGACCCGGATCAATTGCCAGCTGGTCTCTCACCACTCCCTTGCCTGGGACCGCGTCCCGGACTGCCCAGACTGATCCCACCGCTGCCACCAGTTGTCGGATTGGGACTTAGGACTTGGGACTCAGAAGACTCAGAAGAAAGGAGCAACGGATATATTTATTGGAACTCGAGTACTCAAGCTTGAGGACAGCAAAGTTGCATTGAAACTCACAAGGAATGACCAACAGTACAACAAGATGCTCTGAAATAATTCAATTAACATTGCTTTATATAAAGAAAGTCAGGGGTGGAGTTAGCTCACAAGACACAGAGACAGAATGGGCTCATTGGGCCTCCCACCATAGTCCCATCCTGTTGTTCAGTTAATTAAAGGAAGTTCATCCAAGGCCAGTCATGGGTTAGCTCTGATAAGGAGATGGTCAGCATTATGTGGCAACATGTTTACAACTTTCTGTATAGCAGCTGGCTTGGGAAAGTACAAAGGGGAGTGGACACTCATAAAACTGTCAACTTGCAAGATAATGGCAGAGTCAGGAGAAAGGCAAAGAGAGATAAGAGTTGCCTCCAAGGCCTGAAAAGGGGAACTAGAGATTGTGCCCACGCAGGCCAGAGCACACAGGCAGAGAACTCCTTATTAGGATATTACACATCCTCAATGCAGTAGAAAGAACTCAGTATCATAAAAGAGTACAGTAGCAAGTCAAAACAAAACATATAATTGGTTATACTTGGTAATTGGTAAAGCAGCAAGGATATACAAAGGGGGAGGGGCATTACAGCTCCCTACATATATATACATATATATATATATATATATATATATATATATATATATATATATATATATATATATATATATATATATATATATATATATATTGCTGCGGTTTTGAGATTGGCACATTGAGGTCATTAAAGGCTAAAGGTTTGCCCCCCATAGTTAGTCACACGAGCAACATATAGGCCCATTTGTAGTATAGTTATGTCTTAGTATGTGTAAGAATAGGCCATTTCCCCTCTTAGTACTTCCGTTGTTTAAAGCCAGGAGAAGAGGCTCCATTCATTTTGCGTCCACCCTCCAATTCTACCTCCATGGGCGTGATCCATCCTGCGTCCCATTTGAAAGTCCCCTAGTCAAGCTAACACGAGGCATGGCCTCGGAAGGTGAAGGAGGGGCGCGGGGTCGGGGTGAGCAGCGTGGGGGAGACGGTAAGAGCCACCAGCCAATCAGAGATCTAGCGGCATGGCGTGAGAGGGCGTGGTAAAGGGAGTCTGGTGAGTTCCAGAAGGTTCGTGGGGCGGGGCTATATAAGCCCATGTGAAAAGCCCTCAGAAAGGACTTGTACCAGTGGCGAAAAAGGACTTGTACCAGTGGCGTGAAAGGACTTGTACCAGTGGCGTAAAAAGGACTTGCTTGCCACAGTGGCTTGAGGGCTTGAAGCACTTGATAAAAAGGGCTTGCTCGTTTGAGGACTCGCAGAGCTGATCCGGAGGCAGAACGTGGAGATGACCGGAGAACTTGCATCACTCGCGGTTGTTGAACTTTGACCCTTGCAATATAAAGTACGCGCCAGGGGATAGAGGAAGAGGCATTGGCCGTACAAGGACGTGGGCGCAGCCAGACGCGCCGGTAACGCATATAGTGCATTTCGGCCATGCGACTGAACATGGCCATAACCGCGAGTGAATAACCGCCAGCCGCACCAAAGTCCGCCCCCTACCGTTTGCCCCGTGATAACCCGTTCCGTTCAGGCGACACCCTACGAGCTCCTGCCTTCTCCTGCATCCATCTACATGGGAAGTGCCGGGGACCGGAGGAAGCTGCACGAGAGCCATCCCTGGACGCGCTGAACATCATCCTGTCATCTGCAATCCCCGCGTGAGTGTGTGTGTGATATGGGCCCGTAGTCTTGGAGTATTAAGTAAGACTGTTTTTAAGGATTTGCTCTGTGTCTCTGCTTCTTCAATCATTGCATAGTGTAAATAAATCTGTTCTTCCTTCTGATTTGATCATACCTGTGATTTCTCCATTGACTAAGTGTGGTAGGAATAAGACCGCTTGAATCGGGTTCCACCATCTATAATGGCGCGGATCACATGTACGCTACCGCTCGGCGTATCACCAACACACGTGGTTCGTGCGAGGCTTATTTCCTTGCTTCAGGGCAGCGCTAGTACTTAGGTAACAGCGAATTTGGTCCTGCAACCCTATTTAGCACTGTCCGGAAGGGACGTGATAGGTCTCGGGTCGCGCCAGGTCACTAAAGACAAGGGGATTAATCCCCCCTTGATAAGGGGAAAAGGCCGGCGACAGATCCACAACAATTGCTAGTCAGGAATGGGGATTTGGAACCTGGGACAAAAAGTTTTAGAAAAAATTTTGGACACCAATTTTACATATTGGCCGTAACAATTGGTGTCGGTGAGTGGAATTTGGAACCCTACCAATTTTTTTTGGACGAGTTGTCTCCAAATTACGAGCGACCAAAATTTAGTTTTTTAAAAGCCAAATTATATTCATGCCATGGCTAGGCCAAAGCAGTCGAATGCAGGTGGGGGTAGAGGTAAAGGAAACATTAATGACCCAGGACCGAGAGAGGCAATTGGTAAAGGAAGCAGAAAAGGGTGCGGCAGCTTGGAAAGAAAATGGCGACGCCTCGCACGTGGCGGCGAGAGCCGAGCCCGCAGCGCCAATGGATATGGACATTTTTATTGCACAAATGATGACATTTTTGATCAAGTGGGATGAAGAGAACAAAATGTATGCCCAGGGAAACAAATGCACCAGGGAAATTAACAAAATGGGTGCTCAAATGACTAATCAAATAGAAGAAATGAGGCACGAAATAAAAAAGTCCAGGTGTGATATGGAAAAAGCGGGGGAGGACATAAGGCGCAAGCTGGGCGAAGAGGTCGCGTTGGTACGCGATGGGGTAATGCAGAGCGAGGAACACGTGGGGAGTGAGCCTGAGCGAGGCGCAGTTAAATTGATGGGGGATAACGAAATAGCGACGCGGGGTGTGGAAAAGCCGACAGCCGCCGAATTGGAAAAGCAAATTTCATGTGCACCGGCGGGTGTCGAGGAAAAATAAAAATAAATAATTGAAATTGGGGCCGAAGAGACAGCAGAGTTAGAAAGTGTATCGCGGGAGGAAAAAATGGAATCCGCGCAAAGTCTGTGTTTGCACCGTGATGTTGGGCTTGCTAATCCCAATAAAGGTTTGCAGGTGCTTGCGGAGAAGAGGATCCCCAAGGTGAGTAGGAGCGTGTATGGCACGAAAATGTTTGGCGCAAAAAGGTTTTTGGCACGCTTGGGATCGAGACGAAGCCCGGGCGTTCGTGGAAGGTCCTTTGTGAGGTGTACGAGGGTGACTGGCACGTGTGTGTGGGAAAAGTGTGCACCGGAGCACGTCGCATGACGGAGTGCGTCGGAGAAGTGTGTGAAACAGTGTGTGTTATGGAGAGTGAGAGCGAATGCACACCGGAATGTGAGTGGGAAGAGTGTGTCAAAGACGAGTGTGTTACCGAGTGTGCAATGGCCGAGGAGGGTGAGAGAGGATGCACACCAGGGCACGTGATTGGGTGTGTACCAGAGGAGTGCACACCCGTGGGTAAGTGTGTGCTGATTGGGTGTGTACCGGGAGAGTGCACACCCGTGGTTGTTCCTGAGTGCATAACAAAAGAGTGTGCACGGGAGTGTGCGATTGGGTGTGAACCCGGAGAGTGCACACCCATGGACGTTACGGAGTACATAACGGATGAGTGTGTTATGGAGTGTGTAACAGAGAAGTGTGCGGTAAAGGAGTGTGTGGAGGAAAGGTGTGTAATGGAGTGTGTGAGTGGAATGAGTGTGCCTAGGTGTGTAGGTGCAAGTGCGGTGTGCGAGGAAGAATGCACACCAGACCGTGTGCGGAGAGAGAGTGCAGTAACGGAATGCAGGGAGTGTATGAGAGGGGCTGGAGCGCCGCGTTGTGTGAGTGAGGAACGGATCACGTGTGTTGAGAACGCGGCTCAAGCATCGACACAGACCAGGGTAGCGTCTCGCTCAATGTATAGCCGATGCAAGCCCTCGGTGCGTGGTGTGAGTCGTTTGCTGCGGAGGCCGGCGGGGATCATTGCCACGGCCATGTCACGAGGACCGCTGGGCACGATTCGTGCCGGGCCCGACCCTGTATGGTCGGTGCCGCGCCTTGGCGGGAAAGCCGATCAGCACGGTTCAAGGGGAGGTCGGAGAGTTCGGGGCCGCGCACTTTTGCGGGTGCGATGCTCCGACCATGGGTGGTTGGGCCATCGTGCGTGGAACCGCAAGGCTCCACGTAGGGATGGCGCCTTGAACCTTGGCCCAAGCATGCCTCCTCCCCTGATTCGAAAATGCCGGACGGACCCAACCAACAGTAGACCAACCACCCGCATGCATTGCTCGGCTTTTCGAAGCCGAGCTGTGACGAAAATGTATTTCCGCACAGAGAGGCTCAAGTCTAGTGGACAGATGAGAATAGTGAGGGGGAATGGTGCCCGGTGTAGAGGGATGGTAGTTCTACCATCCCTCAATTGGGGCACATGAGCTTTAGATTTATGGGTTGGCAGTGCAAACTAGCCGAGAGCGGGCTAGGATAATTGATAGGGATTTAGAAGGATGACGGTAGAGGACAAGATTTAAGTGGTGACTTTTGTACAGGTAGAGGCGACGTAGAGAGATTAGGTGGTTGATAATGACGAGGGATGTGCTTAGTGTAAGGGAAAATGGGGAAGCACGAGTTGTAGGGGAAGTAGTCAGTTAGATGATGCTGTGTGTGTGAGAAACTTGGTATTGAGCTTGAGAATGAGGTGCAAATGAGGCATTGGTTGGGGATATCCAGAGGTGGTGTATTGGGGACGAATGCAGTTGTGTTGAAGTGCATTGACTTGCATGGTGTGCAAGTGGAACAGGACTGTAAGCACAAGAATTGTGCCAGAAATACTTGGTGTGTGGAATAAATGGTGTGGAATGAGTGGTGCGGAATGCTTGGTGTGAAGTAAAAGGTGTGGAATGCATGGTGCGAAGGAGTGAATGGGGGAGATGGACCCATTCACGAATACCCGGGGTGGGTAGTTTCAAGTCAGGTAGAGGACTTAGGTAAATTGTTTGGATATTGACATCTGTGGTGCAGGAAGTAGCAGGAAGTGCTTGGTTGGGTGCGTGAGTCAGTGAATGGCTGGGCGTGTGGGCTTTGTTGGTGCGTATGGTTATTGGGGCACTCTGCCACTGGTAGTTTTCGGCCAGGTGAGGCCGCAGGTAGGCTCTGGGAGCCAGTTAGTGTCATGAGTAGTGTTCAGTGGGGCCCGAGGATCCAGGAGAAGGACCCGGGTAGCCCAATGCCGAGGAGGGCATCAGAGGGGTGAGAGAGCCAGGAGGGGCCTTCCCCAAGTTAGGTAGACGCAAGGAGCAAGGTAAGCTCGGGTGGCGACTTCAGTGACGGAGGTGCGCAGGTCGGTAGACCTGCTAGTGGAGCCACACGACCCAGCTCCGAAATTGTGCAAAGGCACAGTGTGAAAAAATTGGGGAGTGAGACCCAAATTTGGAAGGCACCAGCTGGTCAATGGGAATTGGTTTTTAGAACCGCATCGTTTAAAGATACCGATTGGCAGGGCATGACCCCAGGTTAGCTTAAAATTTAATGTCAGTTAGAATTGTTAGGAGATGAGAATTCTCTTCGCACCATCCACATCCATCACCAAGGTGACAAAGCTCCGCACCAGCAACAAGTGACTAATTTGAGAGAGTGAGACGCATCATGACGTGAAAGTGACATTGTGTGTTGGTTCCATCTCTTCCTTCTTGGGAGGGATTGGATGACGAATTTGGTTTAGAGGGAGATATGGGAGACAGAACGTAGCGACGAATCTGAAAAGGGAGTGTAAATACCAGGAAGGACAGGGCAAGGGTAGTGTAAGCTGACGTTGGGGGGGGGGGCGGTACGGACAGTAGGGACGAGTCTGCTCTGCTTGCTCCTCTGCGCCACTCGCGTTGAATTACCTTGTGTTATGTGTGCCTTTGCATCCTTTCCGTTTGCTAACTGTGCTTTGTCTCTCCTCCCCACCCATGGACCCATTTTGGAGGAGGAGTGTGCAGGAACATTGAACTGTGCAGCTGCACCTTGTTACACCTGGGCAGCACCCCTGCTGCACATTGCTACACCCGTGCAGATGAACGGCGCGGTATTTTGCTGCCTTTTCCTTATCCGTTATTATAACTTTGCTGCACGTGCACAGACACTCTGCTGCACATCATCACAATACGCATATGGACCACATGTTCTGTGGCCTTGTACTTCTGCTATGCGGCATTTGCTGCAAACTTACCTTGCACATGCGGACCACTGGTTTTAAGTGGCGTCAATGTCACGCAGCTGGACCACATAAGATTGGCCCTGCTGGCAATAAAAACGGACATGGTTTGTACATTGTATTCTGGTGTGCCAGGAAAGAAGACCTCTAAGTAAGTTTTATTTGCACACAGAAGATGCGACGCAGGAAGCAAGAAGCAGGAAGCAAGATGCAACAGCCAAGCAGCAAATATTACTTTTTGAACTGTGCATTGATGAATGTGTTTTGGTGTAATGGTGATGATGTGCTTTCTCTCCCCTCCAATCTTCCTTCCAAAAAGAACAGGTCCTGGGTTATAGAAATGTAAATAATTAGGTTTTGTAATTGTAAATAAGATGCTACCCACAGGCTTTATGTTTAGTTTCAAATCAATTCTGCAATTCGGTCAGCTGTGGGTGCAAGTCTGATAGTTAGTTACACAATGCAGTAGGTGGGACATATCTAGTGTTTTAAAACTGTCGCATACACGGGGTTAGATTAAATGTTAGAGGGGAACCACATCTGAGTGTCACATAATTAAAAACTAGTCCCAAGACTTGCTCAAAACCGGGCGTTCACACGTGTGTGGGTTCGACCCGGGGACGAGTCTGACGAGGGGCAGTGCTGCGATTTTGAGATTGGCACATTGAGGTCATTAAAGGCTAAAGGTTTGTCCCCCATAGTTAGTCACACGAGCAACATATAGGCCCATTTGCAGTATAGTTATATCTTAGTATGTGTAAGAATAGGCCATTTCCCCTCTTAGTACCTGCATTGTGTAAAGACAGGAGAATAGGCCCCATTCTTTTTGCGTCCACCCTCCAATTCTACCTCTATGGGCGTGATCCATCCCGCGTCCCATTTGGCTGTCCCCTAGTCAAGCTAACACGAGGCAGGGCCTCTGAAGGTGAAGGAGGGGCGTGGGGTCGGGGGGAGTGGTGTGGGGGAGATGGTAAGAGCCACCAGCCAATCAGAGCTCTAGCGGCATGGCGTGAGAGGGCGTGGTAAAGGGAGTCTGGTGAGTTCCAGAAGGTTCGCAGGGCGGGGCTATATAAGCCCATGCGAAAAGCCCTCAGAAAGGACTTGTACCAGTGGCGAAAAAGGACTTGCACCAGTGGCGTGAAAGGACTTGCTTGCACCAGTGGCTTGAGGGCTTGAAGGACTTGATAAAAAGGGCTTGCTCGTTTGAGGACTCGCAGAGCTGATCCGGAGGCAGAACGCGGAGAGGACAGGAGAACTTGCATCACTCGCGGTTGTTGAACTTTGACACTCACAATATAACGTACGCGCCAGGGGATAGAGGAAGAGGCATTGGCCGTACAAGGACGGGGGCGCAGCCAGACGCGCCGGTAAAGCATATAGCGCATTTCGGCCACGCGAGTGAACGCGGCCATAACCACGAGTGAATAACCGCCAGCCGCGCCAAAGTCCACCCCCTACCTTTCGCCCCCATGATAACCCGTTCCGTTCAGGCGACACGCTGTGAGCTCCTGCCTTCTCCTGCATCCATCCACACGGGACGTGCCGGGGACCGGAGGAAGCTGCACGAGAGCCATCCCTGGACGCGCTGAACATCATCCTGTCATCTGCAATCCCCGCGTGAGTGTGTGTGTGTGAGACGGGCCCGTAGTCCTGGGGTATTAAGTAAGACTGTTTTTAAGGATTTGCTCTGTGTCTCTGCTTCTTCAATCATTGCATAATGTAAATAAATCTGTTCTTCCTTCTGATTTGATCGTACCTGTGATTTCTCAATTGACTAAGCGTGGTACGAATAAGACCGCTTGAATCGGGTTCCACCATCTATAACAGCACGGATCATGTGTACGCTACCGCTCTGCGTATCACCAACACACGTGGTTCGTGCGAGGCTTATTTCCTCGCTTCAGGGCAGCGCTAGTACTTAGGTAACAGCGAATTTGGTCCTGCAACCCTATTTAGTGCTGTCCGGAAGGGACGTGATAGGTCTCGGGTCACGCCAGGTCAGTAAAGACAAGGGGATTAATCCCCCCTTGATAAGGGGAAAAGGCGGGCGACAGATCCACAACAATATATTGTTACAGATCTCGGATGTCGGCGCTCCCCTTATCAAGGGGGGGTTAGTCCCCTTGTCTTGTTATCTGGCCGACCCGAGTCCTGGAAGCTATACGCTCCTTCTGGTCGGTATTAGGTAGGATGATTGGTCAATTTAGTCCCAAATACCTAATTACTAACCCGACCATAAAGCAGGGAAATAACTCCCGCTCGAACCACGGCTATTGGTGGAAACGCCGAGCGGATAGCGAGCCGCGATCCGGGCCGTTAACAATGGCATTAAACCCGATTCTAAGCGGTTTACAATCGTGCCACGTTTACCCAATGGAAGAAAGGACGGATGCGATCGGATGGAGAGGAAACCAGAAGGTAGGAAGAACAAAGATGGGTTTATTCACAAATGTACAGAAAGAAGAGGAAACGAAAGGAATATACAAGATAGGAAGAGGAAGAAGCAGCACACAGGGCAGTCTTATGGCAGTCTTAACTTAATACCCCAGGACAAACATACACACTCACACGGGGATTGTAGATGGTAGGGTGGAAGGTCACCGGCTCATCCAGGCTCCAGTCCAGGCTCCGGTCCAGCGGCGAAACCCGGCAGGCACCTCCGCGTATATTGGAATGCGTCCGGGCAGTTTATATAACGGGGGAAAGCCGGTACCCTGTGGCGTACGTAATAAATGCACGCTCATGCCAAATGCCCTCTCTCTCCCCAATGTCCTCTTAAACAAGCGCGCCCTTCTTCTTCTCAGTCCTGTTCAATCAATCAAGCGCGACGTATATCTCATAGGTCTCACAAATGTGTGCTCTCCCGATCAGTACTGTGATCAGCGCGCTCCCCCGATAAATAAGTTCATAAATCGCCTTTCCCAATAAGTAAGTTCTTTGATCACTGCCATGTGCACGCGAGTCCTGTGAAAGGGCTTTGCGTTTGCGCTTATATAACTGGACCAGCGATCACTCCGCGAGCCAAAAAGCCACGCCTGTCAGTGATCCTGCCTCAGCCCGGGTTGGCTGGTGAGGACTTACCGGCCACGCCTTTGATGACTGGATGACGTGGCCACACCTTCTTCTTGGCGCTCCGCCTCCTTTCTCAGGCCTAACCGCATGGCTTATGGCGGCGCTTGAGCGAGCGCGAAGTCAGCGAACGCTGCTGGCAGAGGCGCGTAATGGCGTCGCTTGGAGAGAGAGGTTGGCAAAAATGGACGGAATTGGGGACCTGCTCTTATTTGATCGCCACAATGTAGATTCAACTATTGGAAACACGGCCTGATCTAAAACATATAATAATGGAATAACTGGAATTCTATGGTGTCCTACGTGTTGCTGTGGTGTATCTAGGGATGCTACCTTTAACCTTTAATGATGAGAATTTATATACAAGTAATTATTTATAACTGAGGGTTCTCAAAACCGCAACAATATATATATATACATATATATATATATATATATATATATATATATATATATATATATATATATATATATATATACATACAGTGGAACCTTGACTTACGAGTGCACCAACTTACGAGTTTTCCGAGATACGAGCCGTCGCTCGGGCGGTTTATTGCTTTGAGATGCGAGCCGAGATTTGAGTTACGAGCTTTTGCCACCCGCCACCAGGTGGGTTCCGGTCACGTGGTTATCTTGCCGTGCAAGTATCTCTGCCGTATATCGCTGCTGCTTTGTTTTCGCATTTTGGTTATTTTGGAAAATTTCTTAGTTTTAACCATGGGTCCTAAGAAATTGAGTGCCAAGGGAAGAGAGGATGATGTGCTTGGATATAAAACACGCAATCGTCGAAAAACATGAGCGAGGTGTGCGTGTTGTCGACTTGGTGAGGCGGATGTGAAGGCAGCTGAAGATTTTATTATAACTGAGAAGAAGAAGAGGATGATGTGCTTGGATATAAAACACGCAATCGTCGAAAAACATGAGCGAGGTGTGCGTGTTGTCGACTTGGTGAGGCGGATGTGAAGGCAGCTGAAGATTTTATTATAACTGAGAAGAAGAAGAGGATGATGTGCTTGGATATAAAACACGCAATCGTCGAAAAACATGAGCGAGGTGTGCGTGTTGTCGACTTGGTGAGGCGGATGTGAAGGCAGCTGAAGATTTTATTTTAACTTTTGTCGAACTGATAGAAGCCGAACGATACATCCCCCAGCAAATCTTCAACTGTGACGAGACAGGGCTCTTCTGGAAAAAGATGCCGAGGAGGACATATATAACGGCAGAGGAGAAGAGCATGCCAGGCCACAACTTGTTCAGAGTGCCGGCGATAGCTCGCCTTCTCTTTGTGGAAAACACGGTGAGTTCCTTAACATCCAACAACTAATGGGACGCAAACGGGCGCCCAGTTTAGCGGTACACACATTGATGAATCACCCTGCCTGTGATTCACCCATGACAGGTTATACTGTGATTCACCCATGACAGGTTATAGCTGGGTCGGGATTCAAACCCAGGCTGGACAGTTTAGAGTCAAGTGTGCGTACCTCCAGTCCAGGCCATCCTGCCAACTTGTATGCTGCATACAGGTGAAATATAAAGCGCGAGATATTTTTATATATACTGTATATTAAAAAAAAAATTGGTGTGGTTTTTGGCGGGCTGGAACGGATTAATAGCATTTCAATGCATGTTAATGGGGAAATTTAATTTGAGAAACGAGCAAATTGAGTTACGAGCTCGGTCACAGAACGAATTAAACTCGTAAGTCAAGGTTCCACTGTATATATATATATATATATATATATATATATATATATATATATATATATATATATATATATATATATATATATATATATATTGTAACGATTTTGAGAAGTGTGTAACGAATTTGAGAAGTGTGTAACGAATTTGAGAAGTGTAACAATTTTGGAGGAAGTGTAACGAAGTGGAAATGTTACAATGTGAACGTTACAAACGTACGGTACCACCCTGTAATGTAAATAATGGTCGCAGTCAGCGTCCTAGTTAAATTGCATGAAAAGTACACGCAGGCCACGATATATCTTTTAAATAGTGTATTTCCTTATTCCATGTAGGCTAAGTATGTGTTTTCCCACTAGATTGACTTTGCATTGTATCAAACAAAATAAGCGTAGGCCCTTCCAATTTCCCCAAAACCTCCCTTCCATTTGCCTACCGCATTTTGGTCGGTTTTTCTCTTCAACCACCATTGGCCACGAGGTAAGGTTGGAGAAGAAAGGCGTGTCTCCACCTCGTCAGAAGAGGGAAGGAGTGAACCGGCCCTAACAGCCAATCAACACCGCGGTGATCAACCCGGTAGGCGTGCCCTCGGAGCCGGCGGCTTGATTTCGGCCGAGGTGATAAAAGCGACTGTAAGGGACTGCTTTGCCAGATGACTGGAGATGAGCTGGAGATGACCCTGGGAGAGGAGCAAAGAGGCTGCACCAAAGAGAGGCGGTGAGATGCGAAACGCTCCAAGCCAAAGAGGAGAGGTACTCGGCAAGGAAACCAGCTTTGGAGAGACGCGCTGAAAGGAGAGAGACGGCCCCACCCCAAGAAAAGGAGCAGGTGTGCCGAACCAGCGCGTGGCGTCTCCCGCAGTGGATACGCGACGGAGGGTTTCCCGCCAAAACCGCGAGGAATTGCGAACGGCGGCCTCCCGACCTTGCCTCCATCTCAAGCCTTACCTGCCTGCATTATCCCCTGTGTAAGTGTGAACGTCCTGTCCTGCTCGTTTGTCTTGGGGCTAAGTAAAAATGAATAGTGTAAGTTAAGGATTCGCTGTGTCACTGTTTCTTCCATCCTTTGCTTGTGTGTGTATAATAAATCTGTTCTTCCTCCGTATTCTTCTTCTTCTTTTTCATTCTCTTGCGATCGCTTTAGAGATTTCCCGATTGAATATCCGTGTGGCGATCTGGTCAACGTCGGGTGAAATCGGGTTTTAATCGGGGAGTAACTGTTCGGACGCAGTTAAATACACCACCGCTCGGTCAATATAACATCTAAAAGCCGCGTCTGTAACAATTGGTGTCGAGGAGTGGAATTCGGACCTGGGACTAAATTTGTTAGGCCCAAATTTTGGAACACCAATTGTACTATTAGAGTAACAATTGGTGTCTGGGAGTGGAATTCGGGTCCCGAACCAAATTTTTAAAACATCTAGGAAAAAATTTTTGGTCAAAATTACGAGCTGCCGAAATTTATTTTGTTTTATAAAGCAAAACCCGAATTTTGAGATCGCGCCATGGACAATCAAGGCGATCGGATGTCGGTGGGAGAAATAGACAGGGTGGAATCGACCCAGGACCTCGGGGAAATGTATATGGAGGATAGGGAGGAGGAGAAAAATAGCAATGTGGTTGCGGAGGTTTCAGACGCACAGAATGGCGCCCTCGCGCACGTGGTTGAGGGGGCCACGGTCGCGGAACCAATGAGCGCGGCCCAAATGCAAGCCTTCATGGCCCAATTCATGGTGGAAATGCAGGAAAAAAACGACAGTATAGTACAAATGCAGGCGTCCCTCAACCTGCAGAGTGAGCAAAGGAGGGCTGATAGTGAAAAAATGGAAAGCAGAATTATGGGGCAAATGGGGGTAATGAGGGACGAAGCGAGGGGTACCGGTGAGAAGTTAGACAATAATTTTGAGGGGTTAGACAACGGGATAAAAGAGGTAAAGAATGGGTTAACGGGGGTAGAAAACAGAATGGCCGCTCAAGAGAATCAAATGGAAGGGATGCAAAAGGGGTTAGAGGGGGTAGAAAACAGAATGGCCGCTCAAGAGAATCAAATGGAAGGGATGCAAAAGGGGTTAGAGGGGGTAGAAAATAGAATGGCTGCCCAGGAGAATCAGATAGAGGGAGTGAAAAATGGGTTAATGGGGTTAGAAAATAGGATGGAAGACAAATTGCGGGAAATAGGGGAACAATCGGCCAGGGAAATCAAACAAATGGGAGAGCAGATAGAGGAGGTGAAAATCGGGGTAGAAACCAAACTGGATGCTCAGAGGGATGAATTGGGACAGATGAGGGTGGCATCTACAAAAGAGATGGAGGAAATACGACGAGGGGTAAGTGAGGAGGTTTCGGGGCTGCGCGAGGAGGTAAAGCGAGGCGAAAAGCGTATAGAGAAAGAGGTGAGAAATAATACGGCAAAGTTACAGGGGGGAATAGAAGATCTGACGAAAGGAGTAGAACAGCTGACAGTGGGACAAAAGGAACTAGCGGACCAAGTGGAAAAGAACACTGCAATCATCGGGGGTTTAAAAGCAACACAAAAGGACATTAAAAATGAATTAATAGCGACACAAAAGGAATGTCAAATGGTACATGAGGGATTGACGAAGAGGTTGGAAGAGGTGACAGAAGTAATGGAGACGAAGGACCGGGAGGTAAGGACGCACATAGAAACGGTTAAAGTAGCGATGGAGGAAGAAATAGAGGGGGCGCACCGGGAGCTGAAGGAGGTAAAGGAAAAATTAGAGGAGGTGGAAGAGGGGGTGAGTGAAATTAAGAAGAGACGGAGGGAAACTAAGAGGGAGATAAAGGAGGAAGTCATGGAATATGTACAAGGTCTGTGTTCAAATCATGATGCGGTGCTCACTAACCAAATAAAAAGTTTGCAGGTGGCAGAGGAGGTGCGACGAGGTACGGAGGTGAGTGGCAATGTACATGATGTGAGGGGAGATTCAGTCGGCTTGGGGATTGGTTTGGATCCGGGTGTTCGTGAAAGGCCGTTGGTGAAGTGTGTGACAGGACAGGTGTGCGAAAAAAGAGGTGTGCGAGAATGTCCGACCATGGGGTGTGTGAGGAAAAAGTGCACGCCGAGGAGTGAGTGTGCCGTCAGGAGTGAGCCGGTCGAAGCGCGTTTGCGAGGGGGTACATGGAAGCGCGGTGTGGTGAGTGTTACGGAGGAAGTAACGAGAGAGTGTACACCTGTGGTGAGTGTTACGGAGGAAGTAACGAGAGAGTGTACACCTGTGGTGAGTGTTACAGAGGATGTAACGAGAAAGTGTACGTCTGTGGTGAGTGTTACGGAGGAAGTAACGAGAGTGTACACCTGTGGTGAGTGTTACGGAGGAAGTAACGAGAGAGTGTACACCTGTGGTGAGTGTTACGGAGGAAGTAACGAGAGAGTGTACACCTGTGGTGAGTGTTACGGAGGAAGTAACGAGAGAGTGTACACCTGTGGTGAGTGTTACGGAGGAAGTAACAAGAGAGTGTACACCTGTGGTGAGTGTTACGGAGGAAGTAATGAGAGAGTGTACACCTGTGGTGAGTGTTACAGAGGATGTAACGAGAAAGTGTACGTCTGTGGTGAGTGTTACAGAGGGTGTAACGGGAGAGTGTGCGCGAGAAAGGTGTGTAACGGACGGGTGCATGAGGAAAGAGTGTGCCGTCGAAAGTAAGGGTGAGTGCGCTGTCAAGAGTGGTGGTGAGAGTAGTGAGAGTGACAAGGAGAGTGAGCTGGTTGTGACAGGTGAGCGAGGATGTACACCTGGGATGGAAGGATGCACACCTGGAATGGTAGAGCGTGTGTGGGAAGGCACATTTGAGTTGGTAGTGAGGCACGTGGTTGGGTGTGCGAATGAGGGCACACCTGTGATTGTCACAGAGGAGGTGACCGAGGAGGGGGCACGAAGAGGTGTGTTGGTGAGGTGTGCGAGCGACGAATGTGTGCCAAGGTGTTCGGTGGTCAGGTGTGTGACCAAGTCGGTGAGCGGAATGAGTGTACCGAGGTGTGTTAGAGAAGGTACGACCAAGAGCATGGAAACGGCTGCATGTATGAGCACGAAAGGGGTAGCGTATGCTTGTAAGCATCCAGGTGAGGCGTCGACGATAACCGGGTTAAAGGTTAGAACGACTTATAGCCGACTCGGGCCCTCGGTGCGTGCCGGGCTTCGCGTGCCGCGAGAACCAGCGGGGATCCGAACCACGGCGGTTTCGAAAGAACCGCCGTGCGCGATCCACGCTGTGCCTCGCTTGGAACCGCCGCGTCCGGGCTCCACTAGACGGAGCGGGCCGCCCGATAGGAAGGGTCGTCATGGCGACCACTTTCTATTGAGACGTGCCGGCAGGTCGAGATCGGGACATTGGATGGCTCCACGCCGAGGTGGTGCGTGGGATCTCGGCCCGGGTAAGCCCCCATCCCTGCCACGAATGCGGGACGTATCCAGCCGCTGGCACAAAAGAACCCGCGTTCATGGCTCGGCTGTACGAAGCCGAGCTTTCGAAGGAAATTGGCGCACCGAGAGGATGTAATAAGTAGACGGGTGATGGTGATAGTGATAGTGATTTAAAACGAAATTTAGAAAAGTGAATAGAATTGGCAGTAAATGGAAAATTTTTGAATTGTTGGATTTGGACGAGCGAAATTGGTAGTGAGAGACCCCCGATGTGGTGGGATGGCAAATCCACCATCCTTCCCATGTGGGGGCAAATGCGCAATAGTTTATGGGGTGGCTATGACAACCGAGCCAGGGAGGGCTTGGATAATGATAGGGATCTAGCGAAGATGACATTAGGTAACGTTAAGTTTAGTTAGTGACTGATACCTGTAGTGGGGACGCAGCTAGATTAGTGTGGATGATAATGACGTGAGAGCGCAATAGTTTAAAGGGACGACTGGGAAGCGCAAGTTTCAGAGGGGAGTAGTTAGCTGAGATGATGCCGTGTGTGTGAGGATTGAACAGGTGAGAATGGAACAGGTGTGATTACACAGGTGTGCAACTGAACAGGTGTGTGGAGCAGTGTATGAGGGAGTAGTGGTGATTGCGTGTTGTGTTGACCAAATGGTCCAGGAAGAAAGGAGGGTGCAGGTGGCACCAGGTATGATTGCACAGGTGTGCAACGACAGGTGAATGAAGAACAGGTGTATGTGGCTGTGTGGAATAAATGGTAGTGTGGAATATCTGGAGTATTGGAATGGATGGTCGTGGAGTGAGAATGGTGGAAATTGTGGAGTGGAGTGGATGGTGCGAAGGTGTGAATGGGGGAAGAGTGGACCCCATCACGGATACCCGGGGCGGGTAGTGTAAGTGTTAGGTAGAGGGTACAGGTAAATTGTGGTTGGATATTGGCATCTGTGGTGCGGGTGACAGAATGGTATGTGGATGGGTGCGTTGGTGTTGTGGAAATGGCTGGGCGTGTAGCGTGTTAGTGTGTGTAGTTGGTTTGGGCACTCCACCACTGTGAGGATGTCGGCCAGGTGAGGCCGCAGGTGGGCTCTGGGAGCCGGTAGTAGTTGTTGTGGATGGGGCCCGAGGATCCGGAGGACGGACCCGGGTAGCCCAGTGCCAGAGGGCACCATGGGGTGACAGAGCCAGGAGAGGGGCTGTCCCCAGTTAGTTAGGTTAGGGTGAGGAGCTAGGTAAGCTCGGGTGGCAACTACAGTGGTGGAGGTGTGCAGGTGGGTAGACCTGTTGGGAGAGGTACACGTCGCAGCCCATAAATTGTGCTAGAGCACCGGGAGATGAATCGGGGGAGTGAGACCCCAAATTGAGAAGCACCACAGTTGGGCAATGGGAATTGGTTATTAGAACCCATAGTGTAAGTTGGCCAATGGATTGGCAGGGAAAGACCCCGGGTAGTGTAAAGTGTGTTAAAGTCATTTAGAGGATAGTTAGGATGAAGGATCTCCTCGCACCATCTGCATCCACTCACCTGAGGTGACAGGTACTCCACACCATGCCATGTTTTGATTATTTTCTATGATGCAAATGTTTGGATTGTGAGACGCATCATGACGTGGGTGTGACATTGTGCATAATTCCATCTCTCCCTCCTTAGGAGGATTGATGATGAATTGGTGATGGCAAATTTTGAAGTAAAGGGATTGTGGAGACGAATTTGGTATAGGGGAAATATGGGGAAGACGTGACAGTAGTGACGAATTTGTAAATGTGTAGATTTTTGTACATATGGGGTGAGAACAAGGGTAGGGTAGGTGACAGGGGGGTGACGTACGGTAGGGACGAGCTTTCTCACTTCGGCCTCCGTACGCATTTCACCTTGCATTGCCTTATTGACGTGTACCCTTGTGACCTTACCCCTCGCTCAATTGTCTTTCTTTTGTCTCCCACATGACCTGTGCGCCATTGGGTGCCGATGGGAGCGTGCGTGAGGTGGCCATTGTGCGCCCGAGATTCCCAGAACCAGCATGCATTGCGTTGATGTACCACTTTATGGACCGCTGTTCTGCGGCCAAGTACCACTTGATGGACCCCAGGTTCTGGGGCAGGGCACCTCTGTTGGAAACCGGCCATAGTGGCCAGGGAATCTTGCTTGCGGACCTCGGTAAGGTGGCACCTATGCCAAACAGGTGGACCACCCTTAGTTGGCCCCTGAGGCCCTAAAAAAAAATGGACACAAGTTGTGCTTTTTATTATGTCCAAATAGGCCGCATGAAGCCAGAAGACGTCGGGAAGAACACCGGCCCAGCAGAGAAAGAGAAGACCACCACCAGTTGTTTTGTTGTGTTTATTATGAGCCATGGTGACTGCGCACTGGATGGTGCTTTTGGGTGCTTTGTGGTGCTTTGTGGTGTTTGGTGCTTTTGGGTGCTTTGGTGGTATTGGTACTGGTGCATCGATGCAATGCGTGCTGTCTCCTCCCTCCCAACAGGAATTTCTTTCTCTTGTTCCCTAAAAAGAAAGGAAAAAAAAAAAAAACACAGGTCCTGGGTTGCGTTGTAAATAAGAAATCACGTCATTGTAAATAATGCTCCCCACCGTAAATGTATAGTTTGAGAACAATCCCGTAATTCGGTTAGCTGTGGGCTTGAGTCTGTTAGACAGGATGCAATGCAATAGGGGGACATACTTATTTGTGTTTTAAAATTGTCACACTCAGGGTCAGGTTAATTGTAGAGGGAATTACACCTACGTGTCACACTAAGTTAAAGTTTCATAGGCCCGAGGACGGACCTGAAGAAAGGGGGTGCAGTGTAACGAATTTGAGAAGTGTGTAACGAATTTGAGAAGTGTAACAATTTTGGAGGAAGTGTAACGAAGTGGAAACGTTACAATGTGAACGTTACAAACGTACGGTACCACCCTGTAATGTAAATAATGGTCGCAGTCAGCGTCCTAGTTAAATTGCATGAAAAGTACACGCAGGCCACGATATATCTTTTAAATAGTGTATTTCCTTATTCCATGTAGGCTAAGTATGTGTTTTCCCACTAGATTGACTTTGCATTGTATCAAACAAAATAAGCGTAGGCCCTTCCAATTTCCCCAAAACCTCCCTTCCATTTGCCTTCCGCATTTTGGTCGGTTTTTCTCTTCAACCACCATTGGCCACGAGGTAAGGTTGGAGAAGAAAGGCGTGTCTCCACCTCGTCAGAAGAGGGAAGGAGTGAACCGGCCCTAACAGCCAATCAACACCGCGGTGATCAACCCGGTAGGCGTGCCCTCGGAGCCGGCGGCTTGATTTCGGCCGAGGTGATAAAAGCGACTGTAAGGGACTGCTTTGCCAGATGACTGGAGATGAGCTGGAGATGACCCTGGGAGAGGAGCAAAGAGGCTGCACCAAAGAGAGGCGGTGAGATGCGAAACGCTCCAAGCCAAAGAGGAGAGGTACTCGGCAAGGAAACCAGCTTTGGAGAGACGCGCTGAAAGGAGAGAGACGGCCCCACCCCAAGAAAAGGAGCAGGTGTGCCGAACCAGCGCGTGGCGTCTCCCGCAGTGGATACGCGACGGAGGGTTTCCCGCCAAAACCGCGAGGAATTGCGAACGGCGGCCTCCCGACCTTGCCTCCATCTCAAGCCTTACCTGCCTGCATTATCCCCTGTGTAAGTGTGAACGTCCTGTCCTGCTCGTTTGTCTTGGGGCTAAGTAAAAATGAATAGTGTAAGTTAAGGATTCGCTGTGTCACTGTTTCTTCCATCCTTTGCTTGTGTGTGTATAATAAATCTGTTCTTCCTCCGTATTCTTCTTCTTCTTTTTCATTCTCTTGCGATCGCTTTAGAGATTTCCCGATTGAATATCCATGGGGCGATCTGGTCAACGTCGGGTGAAATCGGGTTTTAATCGGGGAGTAACTGTTCGGACGCGGTTAAATACACCACCGCTCGGTCAATATAACATCTAAAAGCCGCGTCTGTAACAATATATATATATATATATATATATATATATATATATATATATATATATATATATATATATATATATATATATATATATATATTGTAACCGATTTGGGAAACCGTGCACTTTGTGTAATTGATTGTAAATATACCCCCTTGTAAATAATGTAATGATTCTTTGTAAATACCTCCATTTGTGTGAAGGTCAAGGGTCGTGCCCTAGTTAGTCCACCGCACCACGTAGCAAATCATAGGATCTCTCAATAGTTATATCGTTATTATGTGTTTCAGTTTAAGGCTGTGTCTCCACTAGTTGACCTTGCGCGGCACCAAATGAAATAAGATAGGTCCCCTACAATATCGCCGTGGCCTCCAAAGCGCCAGTACGGCGGCGTTCACCACCGTTGCAATGGGTGGTTGTTCTTGGCATCATCATCGCCCCAAACTCCATTGAACACAAGGTAATCTCGGAGAAGAAGGGGAGGAGTGACATTACGGGCGTGGCCCACACCTCATTATCAAAGGTGGAGCCAAAGAGTCCTCGCGAGCCAACCAGAGCCGAGGTGACCTAACCGATATGCGTGTCCTGGAGGCCGGCGGCTTGATCGAACCAGGCGCAATATAAGCGCACGTGCAAGCCTTTTCACCAGGACAGGAGATGCATGATCCAGCTGAGAACAGAGAAAGGTGTGATCCAGCTGAACAAAAGAAAGACACGTGAAGAGACTGCCGACCGGGGTTTTTCGCACTCTGCACAAAAACAAGTGCGTGCACGTGGACCTGAACGTCGTGCCACGATCCCCCGGACCTCCCGGCTGCCCGCTCTTTAGACAGTCTGCCCTTCTTCTCCTTCCAGCCATTCATTCCTGCCTTTGATTCCCCCTTTGTGTACGTGAGTTCGTTCTGTCTGTATTGTCCTCGGGATAAGTTAAGCCTGTGTAGATAAGCTTGCTCTGTGTCCTGCTCCTTCCATTTCTTGTATAAATGCCCTTCTTTCATTTCCTCTCATAGATAGAAATAAACCTGTGTTCTTTCCTTACTTTGGTTTCTTCTTTCTCATCCGTTCGTCTTCGTGATTACCCCCATTGAACACCTGTGGCACGATTTTGGCCAATGCTCACGAATCGGGTTAGTCCTTGTTAACGGCCCGCGTCGCCGCTCGCTTCACTCGGCA
The DNA here is from genome assembly GCF_964187855.1 of Myxine glutinosa. NCBI lineage: Eukaryota > Metazoa > Chordata > Myxini > Myxiniformes > Myxinidae > Myxine > Myxine glutinosa. Next base: position 380,722,027 of record NC_136261.1, on the reverse strand, counting down.
TAATCCATTAACGCTGCGGCTCGGGTGGAAATTGTCTCCTCGCTTACGGCCGGTCTTAGTACGCAGGTATTTGGGACTCCATTGACTAATGACCCTGGCTACTGCCGACCGGGAGTGACGTCATAGTTTCCAGGACTCACGTCGGTCAGTTACAGACAAGGGGCTAACCCCCCCTTGGTAAGGGGAAAAGGCTGATGTTGAGATCCGTAACAATTGGTGTCGGAGAGTGAGATTTGGACCCGAAGTGCGCTTAACGCACTCGACATTACGAGCGGCCGAAATTTTTTATTTAACATCTACATTTTAAAATCGTGCCATGGATAATCAAGGCGACCGGATACCGGTAGGGGAGTTAGAAGAGGGTTTGGAGTCGACCCAGGACCCCAGGGAGGAGGTGGGAGTGATGCGGGAGGAAGGCAATACGCATTGGGTAGCGGAGGTTTCAGGCGCACAGGATGGCGGCCTCGCGCACGAGGATTCAGGCGCACAAAATGGCGCCTCGCGCGTGGCTGCTGCAGCCGCGCCCGCGCTGCCAATGGACTGGGGCCTATTCATGCTGCAAATGCAGGCCTTCATGGAAGAGAACAGGGGGCTGGGAAGCCAAATGACGTAAATGCAGGCGTCCCTCAACCTGCAGAGGGACGAGGCGATGGCTCAGAGAAAGCAATTGGGAAGCCAGATACAAAAATGTGGGGAGACCGTGGATCGCATGTCTGGCGAGAGGGTCCCAAGGGTGCACGACGAGGTAACGCGAGTTGAGAAGCGCGGGTTGAGCGAGTCGAAGCAAGGCGCGGTTAAAATGACGGGGGTAGAAATCGCGACCCGGGGTATGGAAAAGCCGGCGACCGCTGAGGTAGAGAAAATTTTATTAGAGCCAGCGGCCGTCAAGGGAAAAGACAAATAAATTAAAGGAAAATAAATTGGAATCGAAAAGTCCGAATCATTCGAAGCAGTAGTGGAAATTGGAATTGGAGAGACCGGGGACTTAGAAAAGCACTCGCGGCAGGGAGAAATGGAGACTGTACAAAGTCCATGTTCACATCACGATGCTGTGCTTAACCCAAATGAAAGTTTGCAGGTGTTGGAGCGAAGAAGAAGAAGCGCCCAGGTGAGTCGTGCTGTGTATTGTGCGGGGAGATTTTGCAGGAGGGTGTTTGGCGCAGAAAGAATTTTCACGCGCTTGGGGTCCCAGCGTACCGCGGGCGTTTGTGGGAGGTCCGTTGGGTGCTGTGTGAGTGGAAATGGCGCGCTTGTGGAAAAACAGTGTGCGTCGGAGAATGAATGCACGACAGAGTATGGGAGTGATACCTAGTGCGAGCGAGAATGCACGTTGGAGTGTAAGGGTGATGAGGGTGACACGGAGAGTGAGTTGGTGGTGGAGCGGGTACGAGAATGCTCACTTGGAATGGTTGAACGTGTGCGAGAGTGTACACCTGAGTTAGTGGTGGCGCGTGTGCGGGAGGGCGCACCGAAGCGCATGATCGGGTGTGCAAAAGAGTGCACACCCATGGTTGTCACAGAGGATGTGACCGAGGAGTGGGCACGAGGAGGTGTGTTAAGGATGTGTGCAAACGACGAGTGTGCGCAAGAGGGTGCGCGAGAGGAGTGGTGTGTAACCTGGAGTGTGGTGGTGGAATGGACAGAGTGTGTGGAATGCATTAGAGGCGCTGAGACGCCGGGCTTGGTGAGTGTAAAAGGGGTCGCGTATGCGTGTGAGCATGCGAGTAAGGCATCGACGTGGACCGGAGCAGTGGTTAGACCAACGGTTAGCCAACGCGAGCCCTTGGTCCGTGCCAGGCTGTGGGCATTGCGGAAGCCAGGTGGATCGGTGCAGCGTCGCTTCTCTTCGAAGCATCGTGCACGATCCGGGCCTGGCCCCGCCCCGCACGGTCGAGTCTGGGCCTTGCCGGGCAAGGCGACCGGTCCGGTTCGAGGGCAGGTAGGAGGGACCGGAGCGGTGCCCCCTTGTGGTTGCGGCGTTCCGGCCGGGCGAGATTGAGCCATCGGGCTGGAGACCGAAAGCCTCCGCGCCGAGATGGTGCGTGGAATCTCGGCCTGAGCAAACCGCCTCCCTTGAACCGAATGCCGGACGGACTCAACCCACCGTAGACGAACCACCCGCATTCGTTGCTCGGCTTTGCGAAGCCGAGTTTTAAATGATGTCATGACGTACCGAGAGGCTCAGATATAGCGGACTGTGATGATGATAGTGTTTTGTCTCAAATTTGGGAATAGTGGAAATGATTGGCAGTGATTGGCAAATTTTGATTTGCAGAAAATTGGATTGGCAAAATTTATAGTGAGAGATAGCCGATGTGGAGGGATGGCAAATCCACCATCCCTCCCATCCCGGGCACATGAGCATTAGTTATGGGGTTATGGCATTGTAAGCTCGCCGAGGGAGGGTTTGGATTAATGGATTAGGGATCTAGAAAAATGACAATAGGTAACGGTAGAGGTAAGTAGCGACATTGTACAGGTAGTCGGGGACGTAGAGAGGTTAGAATAGTTGTTAATGACGTGGTATGTGCTTCGTTTAAAGGGAAGATGGGGAGCACCAAGTTAGAAGGAAACCAGGTAGATCAGATGATGCAGTGTGTTTGTGATTTTTATCGAATGAGGCATTGCGTGTGAGAATCTTTGTGTTGAGAGGCAATGCTCATGAATGGTGCCATGTGTGTGCAGAAGGTGTATGGAGCAGTGTATGAGTGAGTAATGGTGATTGGGCATTGTATTGAGCAAATGGTCCCGGAGGAAGGAGGGTGCAGGTGGCACCAGGTGTGATTGTACAGGTGTGCAAGTGAACAGGTGTATGGAGAATGGTTGTGTGTTGTATGGAAAATGATTGAATGACACAACTAGTATGAAATGGAGTATGGAATGGATGGCGTGGAGTGAGTATGGTGGAAAATGTGGAGTAGAGTGGTTGGTGCGAAGGGAGTGTATGGGGAGGGTGGACCCCTATCACAAATACCCGAGGAGGGTAGTTTAAGAGTTAGGTAGAGGGCAAGAGGTAAATTGTGGTTGGATATTGGCATCTGTGGTGCGTGTGGAAGAATGGTGTTTGGATGGGTGCATTAGTGACGTGGAAATGGCTGGGCGAGTGGCCTGTTAGAGGGATGGTTGGTTGAGCGCTCCACCACTGTTAGGATGCCGTCCAAGTGAGGCCACAGGTAGGCTCTGGGAGCCAGTAGAGTTGTGAGTGGGGCCCGAGGATCCGGAGGACGGACCGGGTAGCCCAGTTCCAGAGAGGGCACCGAGGGGGTAAGTGCCAGGGAGGGCCTTCCCCAATTAGATAGGTAGGGTGAGGAGCTAGGAAAGCTCGGGAGACAACTTCATTGGCGGAGGCGCACAGGTAAGTAGACCTGTTAGGAGAGCCACTCGAATCAGTCCCGAAATTGTGCAAAGGCACAGGGAGTTGAATCGGGGGAGTGAGACCGCAAATTGATGAGCACCACAGTTTGGTCAATGGGAATTGGTTTTTAGAACCGCATAGTGTAAGATAGCCAATGGATTGGCAGGGAAAGACCCCGGGTAGTGTAAAGTGTGTTAATGTCATTTAGGAAGTAGTTAGGATTGAAATCTCCTCGCACCATCTGCATCCACTCACCTGAGGTAACAGAACTCCACACAGTGCCATGTGTTGTTGTTTTATTTTTCTGTGCAAATGTTTTGGATTGTGAGACGCATCATGTCGTGGGTGTGACATTGTGCTTTGTTTTCCATCTCTTCCTCCTTAAGAGGGATTGATGATGAATTGGTGATGGCAAATTTTGGATTAGAGGGATTGTGGTGACGAATTTGGTATTAGGGGAAATATGGGGAAGACGAGGCAGTAGTGACGAATTGGTAAGGGTGTAGATTTTTGTACATACGGGGGTAAGGGGCAAGGGTAGAACAGGTAACAGGGTGGGCTGATGTACGATAGGGATGAGCTTTTCTCCGCTCAGTCTCCAGGTGCACCTCACCTTGCATTGCATTTATTGATGTGTACCCTTGTGACCATACCCCTCGCTAACGCTGCCACTTTGGCTTCCTTCCCCACCCATGGACCGTGCTCTCTGGGCACTGAGGGGGAGCGTGCGGGAGTCCGCCATTGTGTGCCCAAATCCCCGCAACCAGCTGTCTGCATCCACGCACCACTTATGGACCACAGTACTGTGGCTGAGCACCACTTATGGACCACACGTTGTGTGGCATGGCCCTTCTGCTGGGACCGGCCAGGTTGGCCAGAGAAAGATCTTGCTTGCGGACCTCGGTGAGGTGGCACCAAGCCATACAGGTGGACCACCCATAGCTGGCCCCTGTGGGCCATAAATAAAAATGGACACGGTTTGTGCTTTTGTTTTATTCTGTCCAAATAGGCCACAAGCAAAGAAGACCAAGAAAAGACAACATCAGGAAGAACATCAGCCAGCAGAGGGAGCGGAGCAGAGAAGAGGAACACCATCAGTGTGTTTCTTTTGTTTTATTATTGGGTAATGTCGCACTGGATGGTGCGTGACTGTGCTCTTTGATTGGTGCTTTGGTGTTTACTGGTGCTGGTGCGTCGATGCAGTGCATGCTGTCTCCTCCCTCCCACAGGATTCTCTTTTTGTGTCTCCCAAATGAAATAACAGGTCCTGGGTTGCAGTAGTGTAAATACAAATAGTGTAACCTGTGCTTTCTCACTTCGCTTTCCGTGCGCACCTTGCTCTGCATTACCTGTGTTGATGTGTACCCTTGCGCCCTTGCCCTCGCTAACTCTGCTTTGTCTTCTTTCCCCACCTATGAACCGTGCTCTCTGGGCACTGAGGGGGAGCGTGCGGGAGCTCGCATCTGTGTGCCCGAATTCCCGCTGCTAGCTGCCTGCATCGATGCACCACTTTATGGACCACGTTGTTGTGGCCGAGCACCACCATATGGACCACAGTCTGTGGCCGAGCACCACATTTATGGACCACCCATAGTCGGCCCCTGTTGGCCATAAATAAAAATGGACACGTTTATGTGCTTTTTTGTTTATTATGGCAAATAGGCAGCAAGCTACCAAGAAGACCAAGAAAGTGAACATCTGGAAGAACGACGGCCAGCAGAGGGAGCAGCAGAGCAAGGACAAGACCATCAGTGTGTTTCTTTTGTTTATTATGTGATGACTGTGCACTGGATGGTGCTGACTTCTCTTTGATTGGTGCTTTGGTGTTTATTGGTGCTGGTGCGTCGATGCAGTGGTAGGGCCATTGCGGACTAACCGGTGCAGCTGGCAATCATCCCTCCTTGTGGTTCTGCAGGGATGTCCTGGCCTCGGTATTGGAGTAGGGACACGCCTCTGAGCATTTCCTTTCAGGATCTTTGACACCTGACCTTGAGTGATGCCATACTGCCAAGCAATAGCACACTGTTTCATGCCGGAATTTTGTAAAGCCACCACTAAATGACAAACAGCATTGTCGAGTTGACGGACCATCTCCAGGGGAAGCGGCAATAACTTTTGTAGACGTGCAGCAGTTGTTTTCCACTAATACAGAATCCACCAACCCTTATATACCCGATTGTGAAGCCAATCGTCAAATGTACCTGTCCATACATTTTGTCATGCCACCTGTGATATAATCCTGTTATTGACTTCTTGCTGCGACAGACAATCAGTGACATGGTTCTTTTAACAAAGAAATCACCGAAGCGTAAAAGAAACTTACCAGATTGATATACCGAGTTCAGAAATTAAACCCAAGTCAAGAAAAAAAAAATTCCATAGTAAATGCCAAATCTGTATATATACTACTGTGTTCAAAAAGTATCCGACCTTTATTTTTCGTGCATAAAAAAAAGAAGCTAGGGAGGCGTTGATTGGTGCATGTATTTAGGCGATCCTAATGCGCACGCATGAATTTTTTCCCACCTGCAGAAGCTGTCATTCGACGGCAGACCGCCGATGAGTGAGGACATGTAAGTGAGCGCCGTCGATTTTCGTTTTTGACAAAATGACGGAAAAACTTGAACAATGCTACTGCATCAAATTTTGTGTAAAGGTTGGCGATTCCCAAGTGGAAACGATCCACAAGATTCAACACCGTTCATTCCATTATGAAGGAGGATTTGGGCTTCAGGAGAATCTCAGCGAAGTTCATACCAAAGCTGCTAACGATTGAGCAGAAGCAACTCCGTTTGGAGATCGCACAGGAAATGCTGGAGACTGTGAACAGCGATCCCAGCTTCCTCAACACAGTGATCACTGGCGATGAGTCCTGGGTTTATGGGTACGACCCAGAAACCAAGTTGCAGTCATCACAATGGAAGCATCCAACATCCCCGAGGCCAAAAAAAGCAAGGCAGGTCCGCAGCAATGTCAAAGTCATGCTGACCGTCTTCTTCAACTCCAGAGAAGACATCATGCGGAATGCGACGGACCAGCTGCGCACCATCCCAAAAGAGGCGTTCCAGCGCTGCTTCCGACAGTGGCAGAACCGTTGGGAGAAGTGTGTGGCAGCCCAAGGGGACTACTTTGAACGAGATTATTATAAAAAAATTTTTTATCTGGATGTGAGTATCTTTTATGAACAAAGGTCGGATACTTTTTGAACACACTACATATATATTGTTACGGATCTCAACGTCGGCCTTTTCCCCTTACCAAGGGGGGGTTAGCCCCTTGTCTGTAACTGACCGACGTGAGTCCTGGAAACTATGACGTCACTCCCGGTCGGCAGTAGCCAGGGTCATGAGTCAATGGAGTCCCAAATACCTGCGTACTAAGAACGGCCGTAATCGAGTAGACAATTTCCACCCGAGCCGCAGCGTTAATGGATTACGCCGAATGAAGCGAGCCGCGACGTGGGCCGTTAACAAGGACTAACCGGATTCGTGAGCGTTGGCCAAAATCGTGTCACAGGTGTTCAATGGGGGAAATCACAAAGACGATCGGATGAGAAAGAAGAAACCAAAGTAAGGAAAGAACACAGGTTTATTTCTATCTATAAGGGGAAACGAAAGAAGGGCATTTATACAAGAAATGGAAGGAGCAGGACACAGAGCAAGCTTATCTACACAGGCTTAACTTATCCCCAGGACAATACAGACAGAACGAACTCACGTACACAAAGGGGGAATCGAAGGCAGGAATGAAGGGCTGGAAGGAGAAGAAGGGCAGACGGTCCAAAGAGCGGGCAGCCGGGAGGTCCAGGGGATCGCGGCACGACGTTCAGGTCCGCGTGCATGCACATGTTCTTGTTCAGAGTGCGAAAAACCCCTGTCTGCAGCCTCTTCGCGTGTCTATCTTTTGTTCAGCTGGATCACACCTTTCTCTGTTCTCAGCTGGATCACGCATCTCCTGTCCTGGTGAAAAGGCTTGCGCATGCGCTTATATTGCACCTGGTGTGATCAAGCCGCCGGTCTCCAGGACACGCCTATCAGTTAGCTCACCTCGGCTCTGGTTGGCTCGCGAGGACTCTTTGGCTCCACCTTTGATGACGAGGTGCGGGCCATGCCCGTAATGTCACTCCTCCCTTTCTTCTCTGAGATTACCTCGTGTTCAATGGAGTTTGGGGCGATGATGATGCCAACAACAACCACCCAATGCAACGGTGGTGAACGCTGCCGTGCTGGAGCTTTGGAGGCCACGGCGATATTGTAGGGGATCTATCTTATTTCATTTGGTGCAGCGCAAGGTCAACTAGTGGAGACACAGCCTTAAACTGAAACACATAATAACGATATAACTATTGAGAGATCCTATGATTTGCTACGTGGTGCGGTGGACTAACTAGGCGCGACCCTTGACCTTTACACAAATGGAGGTATTTACAAAGAATCATTACATTATTTACAAGGGGGTATATTTACAATCAATTGCACAAAGTGCACGGTTTCCCAAATCCGTTACACTGCCCCCTTCCTCCTCCAGCCACCTCGGGCCGATAAAACTTTAACTTAATGTGGCACGCAGGTGTAATTCCCTCTATAATTAACCTGACCCTGAGTGCGACAGTTTTAAAACACAAATAAATATGTCCCTCTGTTGCGTTGCACCCTACCTAACAGCTTCACACCCACAGAATAACCGAATTGCGGAATTAATTTTCAAACTGAACATGGACGGTGGGGAGCATTATTTACAGGTGACACTATTTGTATTTACACTACTGCAACCCAGGACCTGTTATTTCTTTTGGGAGACACAAAAAGAAAATCCTGTGGGAGGGAGGAGACAGTCTGTATATATACAGACTTGGCATTTAATATGGAATATTTTTTTTGTGGGGGTGAACTTACTTTTCAAGATGTCTTAGAACCAAAAGTTCATTGGAATTATGTTGAAATTATTCTAGATTTTGTTGATGTGACCTTTAAAAGAAACAAAAACCACATTTGACATTTCAAAACAAATAAATTGATCCTTGAAAGTGATGTAAACTGATATCGAACTCAATTCATGGACAGTACTGTGTTAAACTTCTGTACGTTTTCCAGAAGTTTCTCTTTATTTTGCACATTAGCAAAATATTTTTTTAACAAAAACAAAAGTTAAATTATGACTGGGATTACGGACAGTAAAATTACAGTTCAGTACTTCGTGTAACCCCCACGAGCATTCAGGAGAGCATGTACATGTTGAGGCATGCTGTTCACGAGATTTGCCAAGGTTTGGACAGGAATCGCTTGCCATGCAGTGACAATAGCCTGCTGCAATTCACGCACAGAGGTCGGCTGCTGGTCCAAGTGGTCGATTTGACGCGTTAATTCTGCCCACAAGTTCTCTTTCGGATTCATATCCAGGGACATGGCAGGCCACTCCATATGCTGTACACCAAGGTCAGCAAGAAAGTGTTGGATCATGCGAGCACGATGAGGCCGTGCATTGTCATCTTGGAAGAAAAAGTTTCCTCGAAAGGCTGCACGAGCAAATGGAAGCAATGTTTCTTCCAGAATGGCGCTGTACTTGAACTGGTTCAGGTTTCCATTCAGAACAACCAGGTCAGTTTTTCCCCCTGGATGAACAGCAGCCCAAACGGTCACCCCACCACCTTCAGCTTGGACTCTTGGCACTATACAATCTTTGTTGTAGGCTTCATGCATTTGTCTGTGCACTCGGATGCGGCCATATTGAAGATAGACCAGAAATCTAGACTCGTCACTGAAGATCACGTGATTCCAGTGTCCTGGCTGCCATTGACGGTGCTCTCTGGCCCACTGCAATCGGCGCTGGCTGTGTTGTCTGGTCAGGCGTGGCTTTCTCAGGGGACGCCTGGCAGGATAGCCTGCTTGAACCAGTCGTTGGTTGATTAGCCTTCTGGATGCAGGCACATTTGTCAGTTGCTGCAGTCAGTTGCTGTCAGTTGCAGTACGGCCATTGTGGACTAACCTGTGCAGCTGGCAATCATCCCTCCTTGTGGTTCTGCGGGGACGTCCTGGCCTCGGTATGGGAGTAGGGACACCCCTCTGAGCATTTCCTTTCAGGATCTTTGACATCTGACCTTGAGTGATGCCATACTGCCAAGCAATAGCACGCTGTTTCATGCCGTAATTTCGTAAAGCCACCACTCCATGACAAACAGCATTGTCGAGTTGACGGACCCTCTCCAGAGGAAGCAGCAATAACTTTTGGAGATGTGCAGCAGTTGTTTTCCACTAATACAGAACGCAACAACCCTTGTATACCTGACTGTGAAGCCAATCATCAAATGCACCTGTCCGTACATTTTGCCACGCCACCTGTGATATAATCCTGTTGTTGACTTCTTGCTGCGACAGACAATTAGTGACATGGTTCTTTTAACAAATAAATCACCAAAGTGTAATAGAAACTCACCAGATTGAAATACTGAGTTAAAAAAGTAAACCCAAGTCAAGAAAAAAGAAATATTCCATATTAAATGCCAAGTCTGTATATATATACCGAGTGTGCGATGGCCGAGGAGAGTGAGAGAGGATGCACACCAGAGTGTGTGATTGGGTGTGCAACAGGAGAGTGCACACCCATGGGTAAGTGTGCGCTGAGTGGGTGTGTACCGGGAGAGTGCACACCCGTGGACGTTGCGGAGTACGCAACGGGAGGGTGTGTAACGGAGTATGTGGAGGAAAAGTGTGCGGTAAGGGAGTGTGTGAAGGAAAAGTGTGTAATGGAGTATGTGAGTGGAATGAGTGTGCCTAGGTGTGTAGGTGCGAGTGTGGTGTGCGAGGAAGAATGCACACCGGACCGTGTGTGGAGAGAAAGTGCAGTATCGGAATGCAGGGAGTGTATGAGAGGCGCTGGAGCACCGCGTTGTGCGAGTGAGGAACGGGTCGCGTGTGTTGAGAATGCGGCTCAAGCATCGATGCAGACCAGGATAGCGTCTAGCGCGACATATAGCCGACGCAAGCTCTCGGTGTGTGGTGTGCTTTGTGTGCTGCGGGGGCCGGCAGGGATCGATGCGGCGGCGGTTTCACAAGAACCGCCGTGCACAATTCGTGCCGGGCCCAGCCCTGTATGGTCGGTGCCGCGCCTTGGCGGGAAAGGCGTTCGGCATGGTTCAAGGGGAGGTAGGAGAGTTCGGGGCCGTGCCCCCTTGCGGCTGTGATGCTCCGACCGTGGGCGGTTGGGCCATCGTGCGTGGGACCGTAAGGCTCCCGGTAGAGATGGTCCGCTCATCCTTGGCCCAAGCATGCCTCCTCCCCTGAATCGAAAATGCCGGACGGACCCAACCAACAGGAGACCAACCACCCGCATGCATCGCTCGGCTTTTCGAAGCCGAGCTGTGAAAATGTATTTCCGCACCGAGAGGCTCAAGTGGAGTGGATGGATAGCGATCGCGTTGGTGAATGGTACCCGGTGTAGAGGGATGGTAGCTTTACCATTCCTCACCGACTGGGGCACATGAGCCTTAGACTATGGGGTGGCAGTGTAAACTAGCCGAGGGCGGGCTAGAATATTGATAGGGATTTAGAAATGACAGTAGATGACAAGATTTAAGTCGAGACATTTGTGCAGGTAGAGGGGACGTAGTTAGCTTAGGTGGATGATAATGACGAGGGAGTGCTTAGTGTAAGGGAAAACGGGGAAGCACGAGTTTTCGGGGAAAAGCAGCAAGTTAGATGATGCTGTGTGTGTGTGGATGAGCTTGAGCAAATGAGGATTTGACTGAGAATCACTGTGTGTATTGAGTTTGAGAATGAGTCACAAATGAGGCATTGGTTGGGGATAACCAGAGGTGGTGTATTGAGGACGAATGGAGTTGTGTTGAAGTGAATTGACTTGCATGGTGTGCAAGTGGAAAAAGGAATGTGAGCACAAGAGGAGTGCCGGGAATAATTGGTGTGTGGAATAAATGGTGTGGAATGAGTGGTGTGGAATGCTTGGTGTGAAGTAAAAGGTGTGGAATGCATGGTGTGAAGGAGTGAATGGGGGGAGATGGACCCATTAACGAATACCCGGGGTGGGTAGTTTAAAGTCAGGTAGAGGGCTTAGGTAAATTGTTTAGATATTGACATCTGTGGTGCAGGAAGTAGCAGGAAGTGCTTGGTTGTGTGCAAGAGACTGCAGAATAGCTGGGCGTGTGGGCTTCGTTGGTGCGTATGGTTATTGGAGCACTCCGCCACTGGTAGTTTTCGGCCAGGTGAGGCTGCAGGTAGGCTCTGTGAGCCAGTTAGTGTCATGAGTAGTGTTCAGTGTGGCCCGAGGTTCCAGGAGAAGGACCCGGGTAGCCCAATGCCGAGGAGGGCATCAGAGGGGTGAGAGAGCCAGGAGGGGCCTTCCCCAAGTTAGGTAGACGCAATGAGCAAGGTAAGCTCGGGTGGTGACTTCAGTGGCGGAGGTGCGCAGGTAGGTAGACCTGGTAGTGGAGCCACACGACCCAGCCCCGAAATTTTGCAAAGGCACAGTGTGAAAAATTTGGGAGTGAGACCCAAATTTGGAAGGCACCAGGTGGTCAATGGGAATTGGTTTTTAGAAACACATAGTGTAAAGATGGCCAATTGAATTGGCAGGGCATGACCCCGGGTAGTTTAACAGAGTTAATGTTATTAGAGTATAGTTAGGAGGAGAAATCCCCCTCGCGCCATCCGCATCCACTCACCAAGGCGACGAACTCCACGCCAGGTTTTGTGAACTGATTTGAGTAAGTGAGACGCATCTCGACGTGATGAGACAATGTGTTGGTTCCATCTCTTCCTTCCTGGGAGGGATTGGAAGACGAATTTGGTTTAGAGGGGGATATGGGAGACAGGAGGTAGAGACGGATTTGTAATTTGTAAATACCAGGAGGGGCTAGGGTACTGTAGTGTGAGCCGACGTTGGGGGGTACGGACAGTAGGGACGAGTCTGCTCTGCTCGCTCCTCTGCACCCCTCGCGTTGTATTACCTTGTGTTTTGTGTACCTTTGCGTCCTTTCCATTTGCTAACTGTGCTTTGTCTCTCCTGCCCACCCATGGACCCACCCTGGAGGAGGAGTTGAGCAGCAACCTCGTACTGTGCAGCTGCACCTTGCTACACCTGTGCAGCTGAACTGCACCGCACTTTGCTGCCGTATCTGTTGTTATAACTTTGCTGCACATGCACAGACACTTTGCTGCACAATGTCACGCAGATGGACCATAAGGTTGGCCCTGCTGACAAATAAAAACGAACACGGGTTTTTGTACATTTTATTCTGGTGTGCCAGGAAAGAAGAGCTGAGTTTTATTTGCACACAGAAGATGCGACGCAGGAAGCAAGAAGCAGGAAGCAAGATGCAGCAGCCAAGCAGCAAATATGACTTTAAAAAAAAAGTTTTTTGGGTATTGGTGCATTGCTGTGCTTTTCTCTCCCCTCCAATTTTCTTTCCAAAAAGAACAGGTCCTGGGTTATAGAATTGTAAATAAGTAGGTTTTTGTGGTTGTAAATAAGATGCTACCCACCGGCTTCATGTTTAGTTTCAAAATAATTCCGCAATTCGGTTAGCTGTGGGCGTGAGTCTGTTAGATTTAGTTACACAACACGGTAGGTGGGACATATCTAGTGTTGTAAAACTGTCGCATACACGGGGTTAGATTAAATGTTAGAGGGGAACGACATCTGAGTGTCACACGTAATTAAAAACTAGTCCCAAGTCTTTCTCAAAACCGGTCGTTCACACGTGTGTGGGTTCGACTCGGGGACGAGTCTGATGAGGGAGGGGGGCAGTGCTACGGTTTTGAGATTTGTATAGTAAACTCATTAAAGGCTAAAGGTTTGCCCCCCTTAGTTAGTCACACGAGCAACATATAGGCCCATTTGTCGTATAGTTATGTCATAGTATGTGTAAGAATAGGCCCTTTCCTCTCTTAGTTCTGCGTTGTGTAAAGACAGGAGAATAGGCCAGAAAAAACATTCCACGTCAATAGGCGTGATCCATTGAGGCTAAATAGCCTTAGTAGTGTTGGGCGCGAGTTAACACGAGGTGGGCCTCGGAAGGTGAAGGAGGGGAGCAGGGTCGGGGTGAGCGGCGTCGGGAGCTGACGGTAAGAGCAAGCAGCCAATTCAGAGCTCGAGTGGAATGGCGTGAGAGGGCATGGTGAGAAGAGTCTGGTGAGTTCCAGAAGGTTTGCAAGGCGGGTCTATATAAGCCCATACGAAAAGCCATCGAAAGGACTTGAGGCGAAAGGACTTGTACGAAGGAGGACTTGCAGAGAGGGGGCTCGATACAGGACTCGCAGAGGGAAGGACTTGCCGAAGCGCAGAAGAACTCTGAGGGTACAGTTGTTGAACTTTGACCCTCGCAATAGAACACACGCGCCAGGGGATAGAGAAAGAGGAGTTGGCCGTATACGTACGCGGGCGCAGCCAGACGCACCGGTAACGAATATAGGGCATTTTGGCCAAGCGAGTGAACGCGGCTAAATAACCGCCAGCTGCGCCAAAGTCCGCCCTCTACCGTTCGACCTGAGATAACCCGATTGTTCGCGTGACATGCTACGAGCTCCTGCCTTCGCCTGCCTCCATCTTCGCGGGACGTGCCGGGACCGTGGAGTGCCGGACGGGGCCGATCCTGGACGACCACCGCGGCGCTGGATAACATCATCCTGCCCATCTGCAATCACCGTATGAGTGTGAGTGAGACTGGCCCGTTGTCCTTGGGGATTAAGTAAGACTGTCTAAGCTGCTCTGGGTCTCTTCATCCTGTCCTGTATATACGTGCCATAATCATTAAACCTGTGTTCTTTCTTTCCTAATTCGATCGTTCCTGTGATTTCTCCATTGACTAAGCATGGCACGACTACAACCGCTTGAATCGGGGTCTATTAATTATAATGGCGCGAATCACGTGTACGCAAACTGCTCGGCGTATTCCAACCTCACGTGATTCGTGGGGGCTTGTTTCCTCGCTTCCAGGGCGGTGCGGGGAATTAGGTACGAGCGAGAAGAGGTCCCGATTCCCTACTCTTCATCTGTCCGGAAGGGACGTTGTAAGCCCCGGTTCCGCCAGGCTTGTAAAGACAAGGGGATTCATCCCCCCTTGATAGGGGGAGAAGACCGGCGGGAGAACCATAACAATATATATAACAAAAGATTTACTGAGAAATTATTGGGCCAGAATGTCAGAGATAGCTACCCGGATGGAGTAAACCTACATGCAATTGTATGAATTACAGGTATATTATCTCCGTACCGTTGTTCAGTTTAGTTTTGTTTTAAAACCCAATACTGCACACAATTTTTGATAGTTCTGTACACAAATTTTCAAAACTAGTTATTAGATTAATTTGTAAGTGGAAATACAGTAAATCATCCACTTCTATTGTATCAGGGAACTCTTTGTCCAACTCTGTAAATAATTACCAAGTATTTTGCATTTACTTATCAAAACAATGGTAGCTTTAGTCCTTGTACTGAGTTGATTAGTCACAATGAAAAAAACTTGTTTGCCAAGCGCAGGACAAGCAAGCATCGATAGTAATTAGTTTTACCAAACAATGGACAGTTATGAATACTAATTTTACTCCTCTCAGACATTGTGATGCCAGCTGTCAGCCATACCAAGAAAAACAACATCTTTACTTATGAAACTCATGGAACTTCAGGAAGACATACTAAATCCAACATTACATTATTTCCAAAAAACATCCCATCTGTATATTACCCTTAGTCATAAATGATTTTACCATGAAGAAGAGATTGACCAAATTTCCTTTAATGAAAGCAAATTTGGTCAGAGTGCCAGCGATAAATAATCTACACAAAATTTGGTCACGAGGTGTGCAGTTCCCAAACACGATTTTTACAGGTTGTAGCTCATAAAAATTACTTGATTCGTAGATAAATTTTACACTTCCGCAATCCATCCTTTGGTCCTGCATCCAGGACCATAATATAGAAGTGTTCAATTTAATTATTTCAGTCACAGGTTGACCCTGTTTTGGAGGAACAATCGTTCAGAATTTTAGCCCTGCTTTCACAAATAATTTACCTCTACCTACGGCATGCATACACCATCCTGATGGAAAAGTTTGTTTGTTATTAGGCATCGTCTTGCATGTTGAATCCCTCCATCATTGACAGTTCAGTCTGTTGCAGAGCTCTTTCATTCAAGTGATCCTCTGCAGCAGGATGAACACTGGAACTCTGTGCTCCTGTCATCAAGGAGTGACCCTTACAGGTCACAATCTTCTCTGTATCTTGCAATGCACAATCTGCCACGTTTCAGCAGCACACAAGCCATTGCACGTTGAATCACCAATATGGTTGTAGATGGGCAAGATCACAAAACGACCCTACACAGCAGGCAGCATCACTGCCATTCTTACAACAAGCATTAGCAGATCTCCACCAAGGCTGTCGTCCAGTTTCATCTGACCTGCCCTCTCAAGAAGAGACTGTGATGAGCTGCACAAATCCAGCTCAATCAGCAGAGTTGTGTGAGGTGAGGACCAAAGCTGGAGGTGCATCGATGAAGGCTCCAGGATCGTGATATCCAATTGATCCATGATGCACACCATAAACAGCCAGCAGAGCCTTGAAGGCCCAGTGTCCAACACGGTCCAGCAGTCCCATCCAGGACTCGTCCTCCTTTGGCAATCAGCAGAGTCGTAATGTCATGTTGGAACATCAGGCAGGAGCTGTAGTTTGCCCTGCCAATGGAAGAAGAAACTTTGGCAGTTGACAGGTGTGTGCTGAAGCAGGTGGTCACTTTCAACCCACATATAACAATGTGGTTCAGGCAAATGGTCATCTTGAAACTCCTGTGAGGGGTAGGTGAACCACAGATTTCCATTTTCCAAAGGAAATTGTCTTTCCATGTATCGGAGGTGCATGCCATAATAATTTCCACTTGAGTAAGCCAACTTCACTGATCATAATCTTCAGCAACTCTTCCAAAGCCTCATTTTGATTCTTATAAGTGGGTTATTCTCCTCTTTCATTTAACCACTCCAGAGCCTGTTTTCCAACACACGGACTCAAGCAAATCATTTTAAAAACATAGAATTAACACATTATAACTGACAATGTAATCAATATCCCGATTATGTCCTACTTTATAACAATTTACATTGGTTCACAAGTTCCCTAGAACATTTGAAAGATTATATTTCATGTGTAACACCCGAACGAAACATTAAATCAGGGGTGTACATGTTTCGAGCATAACCAAGGTACATATGAATATATTCAATAAATCTTCAAAATTATATTTCCCTTTTTCTCACAAAAAATACCCAAAATTCTATCACCCAGAAATCTCAAATCTTATCATGTATTTCATCATTTCCCATTTTTCCTTTTACATTCCCTAAACTCTCCTGCACTCCATCCTCCATCCAGCGTCCTTAAACGTATTTTTAACTCGAAGGTCACAAGAAACTCATTTTGCAATAAATGTTCGTTTCCCATAAATCGTACACTTTCAAAAATCCAATCTCACCCCTCCCCTCCAAATCTTCCCCATAACCCCTCCCCTCCAAATCTTCCCCATCACCCCTCCCCTCCAAATCTTCCCCATCACCCATCCCTTTCAAATCTCCCCCCTTGCCCCCTCCCTCCTAAACTACCCCCTCACCCCTCCCCGCCAAGACGCCCCCTCGCCCCTCCCCTCCTAGACTCCTGCCTCACCCCTCCCCTCCAAATCTCCCCCATATCCCATCCCTTTCAAATCCCTCCCCTTGTCCCTTCCCTCCCAAACTCCCCCCTCACCCCTCCCCTTCAAATCTCCCCACCCTCATTGCTTCTCAATTTCCCCCCTCTCACTCCCCCTCCTCTAAGCGTCCTCCCCGCTTCTTCCCCCTTCAAACTCTCACCTCCATCTCCCCCAACCTTCTGCCTCGCTCTTCCCCCTCCTCAAATAACACCTCATTGTGGCTCACCCAATCACCATCAAACCTTTTGTCCGCCCCATCCTTCCCTTTCTCCGAGCTATTCTGAAATCTCTGACACACCTTCAACAGCTCTCCCTATCTCTTCCACCTCTTCCACATCTTACCCTACCCCTCCTCCCCCCTGTTCTGCATCTGATGCTCCCCCTTCCTCTTCATTAACGGTATGGACCTCAAACATCCGGGGCCTTCGTTCAAACTTAACTGATCTCTCCATACAGGTTGCTTCTGTCAAACCAGACGTGATCTGCTGAACAGAAACTTTCCTCCTTTATGATGTCTCTGATTCCATAGTATCTCTCCCGGGCTACTCCCTCCTCCGGTATGATAGACCTGAGCCTCGTCCTGGAGGCGGGGTTGCTATCTTTATCAAAAACTCTCTTCCTCACTCGCCCTGCACTGCACTCTCTCCACCTCACCCCCAGGAATACCTCTGGCTACGGCTTCCCCTTCGCTCCCACCTCTTGTTCATATGTGTGTTGTACCGTCCACCAAACAGTGATGACTCCATCTACATCCCGCTGTCTGATGATATGGACCAACTTCTATCTACTCATCCCAACTCTCTCTTCCTCATATGTGGTGATTTCATTTGTCACCATGCCAGTTGGCTGGGTGTGGGTACCTCTCTCACCAGCCATGGCTCTTCAGCAAAGGACTTCTGCGACTCACTGGGACTGACACAATCTGTCAATTTCCCGACCCGGATCTCAGTCAACGGAACATCTTCTCTTCTGGACTTGGTTATGACTAACTTCCCTGAAAATGTCTGCTGCTCTTCTTCTGCTCCGATCGGATCATCTGATCATGTCCTTGTTAAAGTGGACATCTCTCTGACCATCCTCAGGGAGCCTGCTCAGCGTTCACGAGTCTGGCATTTCACTCAGGCCAACTGGCACGGTCTTCAAGCAGCCATCAATCATCTGGACTGGTCTCCCATCTCTACCACCTCTGACATCAACTCATCCTGGGAATTCTTCCAAAGTAAATTGCTCTCTCTCATGCACAGATTTATCCCATCTCGTCTTCAGTTGTCATACCCTTCCTCCCGTCCATGGTACACGGAATCTTGTGGTGAGGCTGTTGCGCAGAAACAACTTGCCTTCGTCTCCTGGAAAGCAAATCCAACGGAAGGAAATCTCATTTCCTTTCACAAAGCCCGAAACAAGTGTGTGTCCACCCTCAGGAGAGCCAGGAAACAATATCTCTCCGTTCTCAAGACCGAACTCTCTTATCTGTCTCCCTCTTCCAAATCCTGGTGGCGTCTGGTCAAATCCGTTTCTGGTGTTTGTTCCCCCTCCATCCCCTCCCTTACCTCAAACGGCTACACAGCTGACTCCGCACGTGAAAAAGCTGAATGCCTCAACTCTGTGTTTGCCTCTAAATCTTGTGTCCCAAACCCATCCCTCTCTGTACCCACCATACCCAGTCGTACCCTGCTGCTCCTGGACTCCGTGTCCTTTCCTCCTGACAAGGTGGAAAAGTTTCTGTCAACCCTCGACTCTGATTCTGCAACTGGACCCGACGGCATCAGCCCACGGGTCCTAAAATCCTGCTCTGCTGCTCTATCTCACCCTCTCTCTGTTCTCTTCACCCTCTCTTTTGCTCAAGGTCAACTGCCATCTGCTTGGAAATCAGCCAACATCACCGCTTTGCACAAAAAAGGTGCAAAAACAGATCCTAGCAACTACAGACCAATCAGCCTTCTCCCAATTATCAGCAAAGTCATGGAATCCATCATTGCTTCGGATATGAAATCTTTCCTCTTCTCCAATGGCTTGATCTCTGATCATCAATTTGGTTTCAGACCAGGTCACTCTACTCTGGACATGCTGCTTCTGCTGTCTCAACAATGGATGGAGGTCCTCAATGCCAAACAGGAAATTAGAGCTGTCTCCCTCGACATATCACGTGCCTTCGACACGGTCTGGCACCCCGCTCTGCTCACCAAACTCTCCTCCTTTGGTATCCATGGAAATCTCCACGCATGGCTGGCGGACTTCCTCTCTAGTCGTCGTCAACGTGTGGCCCTGAATGGGTTTCTCTCATCTCCTCTTCCTGTTCAGGCTGGAGTTCCCCAAGGCAGTGTTCTGGGCCCCGTGCTTTTTCTGGTCTTCATCAATGATCTCTCTGACTCTCTCGAAAATCCTCTCTATCTCTTTGCTGATGACTCCACTCTCTGCTGCTCCATTCCTCTTCCCTCAGATCGGCAGTCTGCTGCCTCCTCACTCTTTGAAGACCTGGACAAAATCACAGACTGGTCAAACAAGTGGAACATGTCTTTCAATCCTGACAAATCTCACACTCTTACTATGTCTCTCCGAAAAGATCGACTGGACAACCCTCCCATCTACTTTCTCAACAATCCTCTCCAAGAAGTTCTGTCGCTCAAGATTTTGGGTCTCACTATCTGCCATGATCTTTCTTGGGAAAACCACATTTCCAAGCTGGCCTCCAAAGCCAGTCGCCGACTGGGCATCCTCCGTCGTGCGAAGTCCTTCCTCGGCACACCTGAGCTCCTCACCACATACAAGGCTTTCATCCGCAGCTCAATGGAATACTGTTCTCCCCTATGGGCCGGTGCTCCTGCCTCACACCTAGCTCGGCTTCACGCTGTTGAAACCAAAGCTTTCAGAATTATTGGAATCTCCCGTGATGAAGCTATCTCTGAGGGCCTTTCACTCACTCACCGCAGGCAGGTAGGTGGTCTTTCTGTCTTCTACCGACTCCTCTCCGGCCTTGCACCCCCAGCTCTCTCTGTGCTCTGTCCCCCAAATATTCCTACAGGTTGCACAAGATCTGCCAGCAACCCTCTGATGGTTAAACTGCCGAAATCTCGGCTCTCTGCTCACCTTCACTCTTTCATTCCTCTTTTCTCCCGCCTCTGGAACAAACTCCCTCACTCCCTTCAATCCCACTCCTCCCTCCAGGTCTTTAAAACAGCTGTTCACCACCATCTCTTATCTTCCCCCATCCAAAACCTTGATCTTTTCTACCCCCGCTAATTCACCCCAGATCCACCTTGTTTGAAATTCCAACTTCTTTCCTGGAAGTCCTGGCAGTGTCCATATGTTTTATACCTCTCCAACCGCCCCCTTCCCATGCCCCCCCCCAAAGCCCTCGCCCTCTCTCAGATCTCTCGATGTCTCCATGTCTCTCGGTCCCTGCTCTCAAATGTTGTGTTTGTGTCCTTCCTCCTCTCTCCCCATCTTGTCTACCGCTCCCGATGTTATATGTTTTATGTGTCGGTTTGTCTTTCTGTGTGATTAATGTTCACTCTTTCACGAGCCTCGATCTTGTGTACAAAAAAAAAAAAAAAAAAAAATCACATTTGCACAATTATGTGGTCCTCTCACCACAAGGTGAGAAGAAAATCAATCTTACTGTAACTTTTAAATAATTTGACTTCTTTCATCAACCTTACTTTCATATTTTACTTCCAAAATTTTCAAATCAAATCAAAGCAAGAATCCAAAATTAACCATGAAGGTATTCTTATCATAATTATCACGGATCTCCTTCGTATCAATTTTGCAACAAAAAATTTTAAAAATGTCTGAAACACATAATTATATGATTATTTGATTCCCATTACTTTCAGCACATAATTACTTGAAATCATCATTACCTCCCTTTTTTAGCCGCGTCGCAGACGCTGGTCATAGAGTGCCCTCTGCTGTTGTTGTTGTTGTTCTTCTTGTTCTTCTTCTTCTTGTTCTTGCAGAAAAGACAAAACCTCAAAGCTCCACCCATTCTGGGAACCATAGCTCCACCCATTCTGGGAGAGGCTTCATATAAACAAATATCCACCATTTTATTAACTCGCATAGCTTTGAGGCCTGTTTTGTAGGCCCGTGGTGTCTTCCTCTCTCACACAGTTTTATTTCAAATCAAATTCGATATATCATTTCATTTTTCACAGTCGCTAACATCGTTTTAGACTCGGTTGAAAAAAAACGGGAAGAAAATCCGATGAAAGTTGCCCTTTATAGAACGAAATGAATTCTCAAAGGCCTGTAACTTCAATCCATTGAGATTTTTTTTTTTTAAATCGCGGCATGGTCAGTCATACACCGCCCGAAATAACAGACGGGAAAATGCCGAGATATATATATTTTGTTTAAATCGCGGCATGCTCAGTCATACACCGCCCAAAATAACAGACGGGAAAATGCCGAGATATATTAAAAATTCGTCCATTTGATGACAATCGTCACGATGAAATATTTAATTTATACATCGTCAAAATAATGTGGAGAGAGGAGCACAGCTTCGTTCACGTGTCGCCACATACGGGAAATTGCCGAGATTTTTTTTTTTAATCGCGGCATGGTCAGTCATACACCGCCTGAAATAACAGACGGGAAAATGCCGAGATATATTAAAAATTCGTCCATTTGATGACAATCGTCACGATGAAATATTTAATTTATACGTCGTCACAATAATGTGGAGAGAGGAGCATAGCTTCGTTCACGTGTTGCCACACATGGGAAATTGCCGAGATATATATTTTTTTAAATCGCGGCATGGTCAGTCATACACCGCCTGAAATAACAGACGGGAAAATGCCGAGATATATTAAAAATTCGTCGCCACACACGGGAAATTGCCGAGATATATTTTCACTTTGCACAAAAATAACATCAAGTAATCGAATCAATAGGAATGTCCTGTGCCTATAACATCGACGTTATAGGCACAGCTGCATCTAGGCATTGTGTAACATCGACGCGGCTTTTGTTTTAATTAAAACTTTTTGTACTTGTTCTTTATTTTATAACAAATAAAACAAAAATAATAATAATAATAATAATAATTATTATAGGCCTCAATTTTCCCATCCTTAACAATTTTCTTTCACATTATTTTCATTATCTCACATTCATTTTTTACAAAATCTGTTGCCAAGATCTGTATTTTTCTCCTCACCTTTTTATTAATATCAACCATTTTCCCTTGCCATGGAATAGTCCATTATTCATATAAATAATCACAAGAGTTCTGTAAAACATCTCCATCTTTAAAACTTAGCCAATTATTTTAAACCACATGTTTTCCCCAAAAAAACAAGTCACATTATTTGTATATTGCCAACATTGTTCATCGTTTAAGTATTAGTCAGGTTCACTATGTCAATAAATTATATTTCGTTCAAAACCATGGTAGATTAGCAAACCTATACATTTTTGGAAAGGTTATAGCATAAGGAAACTAAAAATCAATGTTTACATTTGGAGAGATACCTGTATGGCGGCCATTTTGGATTTTCAAAATGGCCACTGTAAAATACATATTTTGTTCTATTCCTGCCTCTAATTACCCTAAAAACTTTTAAAAATATACTAAACCTATAATTTCAGGGACAAGGAATCCAATGAAAGTATCAAATTAGTGCTATGGTGAATGGTAAGACACGAATCAAAGGTTTTGAATTGCAAAATACTGTCTTTATATTCGCGATAAGTTGCATAATCAAATACATGTTATCATTTTGTACAGGCAGTTAATAACATCAAAATGTGTCACAATAATTCATATCACCAAACATACACAGGCAGTCAGCAAAATCATATATACACATGCAGTCAGTATAACTTCACATCTACACAGGCAGTCAATGACAAAATATACACAGGCAGTCAATGGCATCAAACATACACGACTACAGAATATGCCATTTAGAGTTCGTCATCACTGTCCTGTGTGTCGTATCCGACAATATAGTCCGCATCGTTTTCACAGTCCGTTCCACACAAGCAAAGGTCGGTCAAATTGATTGGCAAATCGAATTGGTCGAATGGTCGATCGAATCGAATTCGATGAATCGAATCGAATCGAATCGATCGAATTGGTCGATCGAAGCGATTGGTCAAATGGTCGAATTGGTCGAATGGAATTGGTCGATTGGTCGAATTGGTCGAATTGGTCGAATCGAATTGGTCGGAATTGGCAAATGTAAACATTGATTTTCAGATTTTCCATGTAATAACGTTTCCAAAAATGTATAGGTTTGCTAATCGACCATGATTTTGAACGAAAAAACATAGTGAACCTGACTATGTCATCCAGAAATAAATTTTTATAACCATCAATTTGTAGATGCATTTATTTATATCCCATGAACCCAAGAACTCTCAATTGCTTGTTTTTTTTTTTTTTTAGTAATGCCATATATCCATATTTTTTTCAAAATGTTCCTGACATACACATTAATCCCATTAGACCTCAAATAACCTACAATCCTAGAAAAAAATTGTGACATTTCAACAATGATTATCATATCATTGTACTTCTCATCCGTAACAGTCCACACATTCAAAGGACAGATAGTAGTTTCGTATGTATATAGCTATGGAACAGGTGCATGAATATGTAACAGGTGCATGCCCCCAGGGGAACTGTTTCCTTCCCTTTTCATCCACCTTATAAAATATCCACACCACTCATCAAAAAAATACTATAAATAGCACATAATTTCACTCTTCCTCAGTGAGGCCAGTTTTCCATCTGGTTCAAGATTCACATTTCATTCCATTAATTGGAGCATTAATTCCATTAATTTATCATGAATTGTGATAGAAATTGATCATTTGAACACAAAATGAAAAAATTTAAACAAACAAAACACTTCCATTAACTTGACATTCTTTTCACAGCACAAAGTTCACTTGAACATCCTTTTACTGGATGCTTCCCTTTTATTAGTCCCCTTCCGGTGGACACCGGAGGGGACTATAGGTTTGCACTCCGTCCCTCCGTCTGTCAGTCCGTCAGTCGGTCACGCAAAGAACAGCTTTCCGGACTTTTTTTCTAAACTCTTAATGCTAATGATTTCAAACTTGGCACATGGTTTCCTCATGATAAGCTACAGGTAAAGTTCGAACTTCACGACGTTTCGATCATTTTTAACAAAGTTATGGCACTTTGAACTTTGGTAATTCTGATAATTCTGATGATCCTTAACTCAGTGCAATTTTAAGTTTTAATTTCCTTTAAAAACCTATTTCTCTGCAATAATAGGACCGATTGAGATAGAATTTTCACCATATGATGGACTCGGTCTGTAGAATATTTTGATGGTAATTATGACGTCACAGGTCAAGTGGTTCATCCGCCATATTGTTTTTCGTGAAAACACGAAAACCCCTTTTTCTCTGCAACGGCTGAACAGATCGAGGCCAAACTTTGCAGGCAGAATCGCATACCCATGACGAACAAAAAAGTCAGCGAGCATGACGTCATGCGTCACATGGTTTCAAAGTTATGACGTTTTTAAGCATGAACCATCAAAACCGAGCTCCTCCTTCATTTTTGATCCAATCGAGGGGAAACTTCACAGATCTGTTCAGCACTAAATTGTCCTTTTGGAATTTGCGATAGGGCACGTGGTTTGGCAGATATCTTTAATTAAACAAAAATATTTTTAAAAAATGGATATCTCTTGTTTATTCTCGAGTTCTCGTCAAGCCGCACTGTGCGTCCTCAGCCTCGTCTCGCGAACGTCAACAGCGCGGCACAGCGCGCGCTTTCTGGAGGGGCGGAGCCAAGCTGAGCAACATATATATACACATCGATCATTGATCGTGAACCGAAAAATATGATAAATTACTGATGGTTTCAGAGTTATGACGTTTTTAAGCATGAACCTTTAAAGCCGAGCTCCTCCTTCATTTTTGATCGAATCGAGGGGAAGCTTCACAAATCTGTTCAGCATATCAGTCTACTAAAATATCCTTTTGGAATTTGCAATAGGGCACGTGGTTTGGCAGATATCGTTAATTAAACGAAAATATGAAAAAATGGATATCTCTTGAATCGCTAGTACCTCAGACCATGAGTTGGTAATAATTTATACTAGCCGAAACCCATGGAACATCCACGGAAGGGAGGATGTGGTGTATGGATAGAGTGTACCATTATGGATGGCATAGGGGATTTGCTTGTCCGAGTAAGAGTTAGGAAGAAAGATGAGAATGAAGAGTGCGTATATGAACAACGTATTTATTGCTAAGATTTTTCGAGTATGGCTGTATGTGATAAACAAAGAGCGCGGTTGGAAGAAATTATGGTAAACCCACCTGATGAGGTTAGCGTACACCACGATCGATGACACCGGCACAAATGCATGCTCAGGATTGTCCACTCAGTGGACGGCTTGCTGTCGCCTTCGACTGTCCAATCAGCGGACGGCTTGCTTCGCCTTCACCCAGCAGACGCCAATACGATGGCGTCGTATCGGCAGTTAATCGGATGCTTTTGGGCCCCAAAGTCGACTAATTCAGATTTTTCGAGTATGGCTGTACGTGATAAACAAAGAGCGTGGTTGGAAGAAATTATGGTAAACCCACCTGATGAGGTTAGCGTACACCGCAATCGACGACACTGGCACAAATGCATGCTCAGGATTGTCCACTCAGTGGACGGCTTGCTGTCGCCTTCGACTGTCCAATCAGCGGACGGCTTGCTTCGCCTTCACCCAGCAGACACAAATAAGATGGCGCCGTATCGGCAGTTAATCGGATGCTTTTGGGCCCCAATGTCGGCTAATTCAGATTTTTAGAGTATGGCTATACGTGATAAACAAAGAGCGCGGTTCGTAGATCGTAAATCCATTAGTGCCGTGGGCATCGGGTCACTTGGTGCGGCATAAAAGGGATAACAAAGTCGAGTCCTTACGCTATTATTATATAGACTAGCCGAAACCCATGGAACATCCACGGAAGGGAGGATGTGGTGTATGGATAGAGTGTACCATTATGGATGGCATAGGGGATTTGCTTGGCCGAGTAAGAGTTAGGAAGAAAGATGAGAATGAAGAGTGCATATATGAACAACGATCGCCAACACCGGCACAAATGCATGCTCTGGATTGTCCACTCAGTGGACGGCTTGCTTTCGCCTTCGCCTGTCCAATCAGCGGACGGCTCACTTCGCCTTCGCCCAGCAGGCGCCAATACGATGGCGTCGTAAGATGGCGTCGTATCGGCAGTTAATCGGATGCTTTTGGGCCCCAACGTCGGCTAATTCAGATTTTTTGAGTATGGCTGTACGTGATAAACAAAGAGCGCGGTTCGTAGATCATAAATCCATTAGTGCCGTGGGCATCGGGTCACTGGGTGCGGTGTAAAAGGGATAACAAAGTCGAGTCCTTACGCTATTATTATATAGACTAGCCGAAACCCATGGAACATCCATGGAAGGGAGGATGTGGTGTATGGATAGAGTGTACCATTATGGATGGCATAGGGGACTTGCTTGTCTGAGTAAGAGTTAGGAAGAAAGATGAGAATGAAGAGTGCGTATATGAACAACGTATTTATTGCAATCTACTTAAATGACAACGCCACGATATACTTTTGAAAATATCACGTACCGTCTCGAAGTCAATGCCATCCTTTTATCTCTTCGTATACAACTCTGATTTCTACCTTATCGTGAACAGGGTAAAGCCTACTTCGATAATCATGAACGGTGGCAGATGCAGGAGTTGGTGAAACGAAAGGGGGCGGGGGGGCTGATCATGACCTACCCTACGCCAATATGACTCAGCCAGCTGATTCAGAGACAACGCAGGAATTAGTCAGGTTCACTATGTTAACAAATATAATTTCGTTCAAAATTTTGGTAGATTAGCAAAACTATACATTTTTGGAATATTCAGAGCATGAGGAATCCAAAAATTAATGTTTACATTTGCGTAGACACCTTTGCGAAAATGACACTCAGGACAGTGATGAAGATAGTCAGGTTCACTATGTTAACAAATATAATTTCTTTCAAAATTTTGGGATTAGCAAACCTGTACATTTTTGGAATCTTCAGAGCATGGAGAATCCGAAAATCAATGTTGGCATTTGCACAGACACCTGCATGGCCGCCATTTTGGATTTTGAAAATGGCCGCCGTAAAATACATATTTTGCGCGATCTCGGCTTCTAGTCAACCTAGAGACTTAATTAAATATGCTAATCCTATGTTTTCTGGGTCAAGGAATCCAATAAAGGCCTCAAAATAGTGCTCAGGTTTATAGAAAAGCAACAAACAAAGGTAATTGAAAACCATTGTCTTTATATTTGTGATATAACTGTATTACATAATACATGATATTGCAAGTCCTTTGAAGTTATAGGTTGTTATAGGAAGTTATAGGTAGTATCAGATTGAACTATAAGTCCTATACACAGGATCTACGAGGTCTATACCGTTCATGAATATGCTTTTACAGATCTTCATCACTGTCCTGAGTGTCATTTTCGCAAAGGTGTCTACGCAAATGTAAACATTAATTTTTGGATTCCTCATGCTCTGAATATTCCAAAAATGTATAGTTTTGCTAATCTACCAAAATTTTGAACGAAAAAACATCGTGAACCTGACTAAATTGTAAAGTTACCATCATATTGAGTCAACTTACACACTGGCTGGCACGTAGCAGCCAGTCTTTGAGGAACAATAAACTGCTCTATTCACGGTGCTTAAGGTAATCCTTCAAATCATTTAAAAACAACCCAACGTTGATGAAGCATGCCATACGAGGCCCGTTCAAAAAGTTCAGGGAACGACGTACTCTCAAAGGTCTGAGGCCAAAATGTTTGTTTTTTCCGCCCCTTACACAACGGAAACAACAACTGGATAGGTAGGGCCGAGGCCTACGCCTACGTTTCGTCACTCGGCGAAGTACACTTTGTTTTAAGCTTTCAGAAGCTGAAGCCTTGGTATTTATTGCTTTATATGATACTGATGGGCTGCTGATCGGTTTCACTTCGTTGTTATCACAGTATATGGAAGAAATTATGGTAAACCCACCTGATGAGGTTAGCATACAGCGCGATCGATGACACCGGCACAAATGGCGGAATGCATGCTCAGGATTGTCCACTCAGTGGACGGCTTGCTGTCGCCTTCGACTGTCCAATCAGCGTTCGGCTTGCTGCGCCTTCACCCAGCAGACGCCAATACGATGGAGTCGTAAGATGGCGTCGTATCGGCCGTTAATCGGATGATTTTGGGCCCCAACGTCGGCTAATTCAGATTTTTCGAGTATGGCTGTAGGTGATAAACAAAGAGCGCGGTTCGTAGATCGTAAATGCATTAGTGCTGTGGGCATCGGGTCACTGGGTGCGGCGTAAAAGGGATAACAAAGTCGAGTCCTTACGGTATTATTATATAGATAATTCACACAGTGCAATACGTGCAGGCCGCTCCACGGAGCGACTTTGCAGGCTTATCAATGAGGCGAGGCGTGACACACGTGTCTCAGCATACCTCAGATCAAGTTTGAAAACCAGCATCAACCATGCATAAATTTGCATATTCGATCATTTTTGACAAAGTTATGGCACTTTGAATTTGGTAGGGGACATGTATTGCAGCGCAATACTCAGAATGCTTGTTTTACTGTATATGTGTTACTGTGTGTTTCTAGTAAATAATAATAATAATAATTCATTTATTTTGTATAGCGCTTTTCATGAAGCCCAAAGGCGCTTTGACAGAGTGCAAAACATAATGCATAACAAAACATGAAAACAACAATTGCAAAAAGACAAGAATCAATAGGGAAATATTTAAAGCAAAAGGAGGGAGAAGGAGAAGTGATAGTCAGGGGTTAAATGCTGTGGGTTGATTGTTGAATGCAGTGCTGAACAGGTGGGTCTTGAGTGATGTTTTGAATGTGGTGAGTGAGGAGGAGTCTCTGATGGTGTGAGGTAGTGAGTTCCAGAGGGTGGGAGCAGCGATGGAGAAGGCCCTGTCCCCCCAGGATCTGAATTTGGTCCGGATGGGGGGGGGTCAGTAGGTTGGTACCAGCAGAGCGGAGGTTGTGGGTGGGAGTGTGTCTGGAGAGGAGGTCAGCCAGGTAGGATGGGGCCAGGTTATGGAGGGCTTTGTAGGTCAAGAGGAGGATTTTGTACTGGATTCTCTGGGAGATGGGGAGCCAGTGAAGCTTGTAAAGGACGGGGTGATGTGGTCACAGGTCCGGGAATGGGTGAGTAGACGGGCAGCAGAGTTCTGAATGTATTGGAGTTTATTGGTGATTGTTGAGGGTGAACCATAGAGGAGGCTATTGCAGTAGTCCAGACGGGAGGTGATGAAGGCGTGGATGAGGGTTTCTGCAGCCGTGGAGGAGAGGGATGAGCGGAGACGGGCGATGTTTTTCAGGTGAAAGAAGGCTGTCTTTGTGATCTGTTTAGTGTATTTGTCGAAGGAGAGGGTTTGGTCAAAGATGACGCCAAGATTCCGGATGAGAGGGGAGGTGGATACTGGGATACCGTCGATGTTGAGGGCAAAGTTATGGGTGGATTTTGTGAGCGTTTTTGGGACAATGATGATTATTTCAGATTTATCACAGTTAAGTTTGAGGAAGTTGATTTGAAGCCAGGATTTTATTTCAGAGATGCAGTTTGTCAGGATAGAGTGGGTGTCGGTGGAGACGGACTTGGTGGAGATGAAAAGCTGGAAGTCATCGGCGAAGCAGTGGAATTGGAGACCATGACAGCGGATTAAGTGACCGAGGGGGGACAGGTAAAGGATGAAGAGGAGGGGGCCAAGAACTGAACCTTGGGGGACACCTTGGGGGAGGGGAGCAGTGGGGGATTTGCAGTTATTGATGGAGATGAACTGGCATCTGTCAGAGAGGTATGATTTAATCCAAGAGAGGGCAGTGCCGGTAACGTTAAAGGTGGATTCAAGTCGGGTGAGGAGGATGGTGTGATCGATGGTGTCAAAGGCAGCGCTGAGGTCGAGGAGGACGAGAATGTTGAGGTTGCCAGCGTCAGAGGAGAGGAGAAGGTCGTTGGTGATTTTGAGGAGAGCAGTTTCAGTACTGTGGTTGGAGCGGAATCCGGATTGGAATGTTTCATACAGGTTATTGGCAGAGAGGTGATGTTTGAGTTGAGCGGCTACAGCGCGTTCCAAAACTTTTGACAGAAAGGGTAGGTTGGAGATGGGTCTGAAGTTATTTAGGGTGTCAGGGTTTAGACCAGGTTTTTTTAGAATGGGGGTAACAGCAGCAATTTTGAGGGATGTTGGGACGATGCCTGTAGACAGGGAGGAGTTTATTGTTGCAATGATAAGTGGAGAGAGAGCAGGGAGGGAGGCCTTGACAAAGCTGGAGGGGATGGGGTCAAGAGTGCAGGTGGCAGTTTTCATTCCTATGAGGAGTTCAGAGAGGTCAGTAGGGGAGACCGGGGAGAATTGAGACAGGGGAAGGCAGGATAAGGGGGGGGCAGGTGGTTGGAGGGGGAGCGGGTGCGGCGGTGGTCAAGCTGTTGTAGATGTTGTCAATTTTGCGTTGGAAGAAAGAAAGGAAGGAGATGCAGTTGTCCACTGTGAATGACTGGGTGGTGGTGTCCAGGGGGCGGAGGAGTTTGTTTATTGTCGAGAAGAGTGCTTTTGGGTTTCCGGAGCCAGAGTGGATAATTTGAGAGTAGTAGGCAGAGCGGGCGTGGGAGATGGCATCTTTGTAGTGTTGTAGGTGGTCCTTGTAGGCTTGGGAGTGAACTGTGAGACCTGTTTTATTGTGGAGTCTTTCAAGTTGGCGAGCACGAATTTTCATCAGGCGGAGTTCAGGGGTAAACCAGGGAGCAGAATGGGTGAAAGAAACTGTTTTGGTTTTTACAGGCGCAAGCTGGTCAAGGCAGGAGGAGAGAGTGTGGTTGTAGTAGTCAGTGAGGTCGGAAGGGGTGTGGAGGTCAATGAAGGGAGAAGTGGACATTTTTTCAGAGAGGGTGGATGAGAATGAGGTAGGTGAAAGAGCGTTTAGCTTACGGAAGTTGATAGTGCGATAATGTCTTGGTGTTGGGGTGGGGATGTTGATGGTCATAGTGATGGCTAAGTGGTCAGAGAGGGTGAGGTCGGAGCCAGAGAGATGGTGCAAAATTAATCCAGTGGAGCAGACAAGGTCCAAAATGTGACCACGGATATGCATAGGAAAGTTGACATGTTGAGTGAGGTTAAAGCAGGTGAGTAAATCAGTGAAGTCAGTGGTTATTGTGGAGTCATTGGAGTCCATGTGGATATTGAAATCACCAAGGAGGAGGATTGAGGGGGAGAGGGAACATAGCTGGGTCAGAAAGTAGGATAAGTCAGACAGGAATGATGGGTGTGGTTTGGGAGGGCGGTAGACGACAGCCATGACTGACTGCGTGCGACCAGAGAGTTTAAAAGCCAGGTGTTCAAAGGATGAGGATGAGGCGATGGGAATGAGGCTGGTCCTGATGTCTTGACGTTGGATAACGGCAATTCCACCACCTTGGCCCTCCGAGCGTGGTTTATTGACGTAGGAATATCCATTGGGTGTGGTGAGGTTGAGCGTGTAGTAGTCCAGTGGTTGTTGCCAGGTTTCGGTGAGACAGAGAAAGTCCAGTTTGTTATCCAGGATGTAGTCGTTGAGGATGAGGCATTTGTTGTTGAGGGACTGGGTGTTTAACAGGGTGAGCTTGATGTTGTTTTGAACAGCGGGGATGAATTCAGGTGATTTAGCCAGGGTTCGCATGCAGGAAGTGCGATTTTGTGCGTTTCCGTGACTAGGTGCGCTGGGACGATGAGTGGGAGTGCGCTGAGACGACCAGAGGACGGGGATGGAGTGACCTGATTGTACATATACAAACTTACGACCGGAGCCACGGTGAATGTACCTGGGTCGTCGGAGGAGTCCATTTGATTTGATGGCAGAGATGCATGATGGGGTGGAGCGGGTATTGAGCAGAAGGAGCCTTGCGGCGGAGTACCGCAGAGCCATGCCAGGCAGGAGTGGAGAGACGAGACGAGGCCAAGGTTGAGGAGGTGAAACATTGGTCCCAACCTACGGGAGTGGGCCCGAGGAAACGAAGGAGCCAGGTAGGTGAAGCCAGGAGCAGAGCCGGGACCAAGCAGAGGGCAGGCAGGAGCGGAGAGGCGAGCACGAGGCCAAGGTTGAGGAGGTGAAACAATGGTCCCAACCCACGGGAGCAGGCCCAAGGAAATGAAGGAGACGAAGGAGCCAGGTAGGTGAAGCCAGGAGCAGAGTCGGGACCAAGCAGAGGGCAGACAGGAGCAAAGAGACGATCACGAGGCCAAGGTTGATCACGGCAAAGCGGGAAATGCAGCGGCAATCAACCGCCGCCGCTACAAATCAAGATCACGGCGGCAAAACCGCCGCGAAGGACACAACCCACGACAGCGTGCCCGAGGAAATAGCGAGCAGGCGAAGGAGCCGGGTAGGCGAAGCAGGGAGCAGAGCCGGGACTATGCGGAGGGCAGACTCAATGGCCAAAAAATCCGCACGACCACCAAAAAAGCAAGCCACAGACAGTGGCCCAGTCGAATAAGCGGCGAGCATGTGACGCCTGCATCCTCTTCAGACCGGACCGGAAGCGGAGGTCTTAGTTAGGTTTTGGTTTGTAATTTATGCAAACTTGTGTGTAATTTAATCGTTTTCTTTTGGTACCGCGTGCGCGGCCTGGTCCCTCTAGACTCCCTCCCCCCGTCGATATTTTGTAAACATAAGTTTTTTCCTTCACTGTATTTTTTTTTTCTTTGATTTTCTCTTCTCTCTCTAACTCCCCCGAATATATTGCCCTTTGTCTAACGTTTGAAATACAAAAAAAAAAAAAAAACGTATTATTTTCTTCTCTCGCGGACCACATGCTTGTTGTCTCATCCCGCCCCCTTTATCTTCTACATCTCCAACCGATACTCACCTTTCCAACTCGAGTTTCCACCATACTCATTCATCCCTTTCGACTTCTTTTCAGTTTTTTTTCATTGGTATATTACAACCCGCTGTTTTTCTTCCTATTTAAATGGCTTTTTTTTTCAATTTCCTCTTTAAAAAAGAATTCAATCTCTTACAGTTTTTCTTCTCTACATTTTCTAAACTCACCTTCCATTCCATTCCACCCCTCCTCTATGGTTTTCAAACGGATCTCTGACTTGAAAATCACAATAAACCTATTTAGTAATAAATGTTCGTTTTTCATGAACCATTCACTTTCTAAACTCCCCCCTCAACTATCCCCTCCTAAACTCCCACCTCCCCTCCTAAACACCCCTCTCACCCCAACCCTCCTAAACTCCGCTCTCACCCCTCCCCTCCTAAACTCCCCCTCCCTTTCAATTCTCCCCACTCGCTCCTCCCCTCCTAAACTCTCCCCTCGCCCCTCCCCTTCAAATCTCCCCCCTTGCCCCTCCCCTTCAAATCTCCCCCACCCCTCCCCTTCAAATTTCCCCCCACCCCTCCCCTTCAAAACTCCCCCTCACCACTCTCCTCCAAAACTCCCACCTCCCTTTCAATCCTCCCTCCTAGCCTCTCCCCTCCTAAACTCCCTCCTCGTCCCTCCCCTCCTAAACGTCCCCCTTGCTCCTCTCCTTCAAATCTACCCCTACCCCTCCTCTTCAAAACTCCCCCTCACCTCTCTCCTCCAAACCTCCCCCCTCCCTTTCAATCCTACTTCCTTGCCTCTCCCCTCCGAAACTTCCTCCTCGTCCGTCCCCTCCTAAACTCCCCCCTTGCTCCTCCCCTCGAAATCTCCTCCCATACCCCTCCCCTTCAAATCTCCCCCCAACCCTTCCCCTTCAAATCGCCCCCACCCCAAACCATCTTTCTCCAATTCTCCCCCCTCCTCCTCAAAGCTGCCTCCTCCCCCACTTCCTCTCCCTTCTATCTCATACCTCCACCTCCTCCAATTTTCTACTTTGCTCTGCTCCCCACCCTCAAACAACCCCTCACTGTGCCTCATCCCATAATCGTCAAACCTTTTGTCCTCCTCATCCTTCCCTTTCACCTCGCTCTTCTGCAATCTCTGACACATGATCAACAGCTCTCCATACCTCCGTCTCTCACCCCTCATCTTAGCCTACCGCTCCCCGCCCATGTCCTGTACCCGATGCTCCCCCTTCCTCTTCCTTAACGGTATGGTCCTCAAACATCCGGGGCCTTCGCTCTAACCTGATTGATCTCTCCATACAGATTGCTTCTGACAAACCAGACGTAATCTGCTGAACAGAAACTTTCGTCCTTCAAGATGTCTCTAATTCCTTCAAGATTCCTTCAATTCCTTCAATTCAAGATTATTCAAGATTCAAGTATTCAAGATACTCAAGATTCCTTCAAGAAACTCTCCCTGGTTACTCCCTCGTCCGGTATGATAGACCTGAGCCTCGTCCGGGTGGTGGGGTTCCTATCTTTATCAAAAACTATCTTCCTCACTCTCCTTGCACTACCCTCTCTCCACCAACCCCCAGGAGTACCTCTGGTTACAGCTTCCTCTCTGCTCCCACCTTTTGTTAATTTGTGTTATGTACCATTCTCCAAACAGTGATGTCTCCATTTACATTTCACTGTCTGACAACTTGGACCAACTTCGATCCACTCATCCCAACTCTCTCTTAAACTGTCATCATGCCAGCTGGTTGGGTGTGGGTACCTCTCTCACCAGCTATGGCATCTCAGCAAAGGACTTCTGCGACTCATTGGGACTGACACAATCGGTCAATTTCCCGACCAGGATCTCAGTCAATGGAGTATCTTCTCTTCCAGACTTGGTTATGACAAACTTCCATGCAAATTTCTGCTGCTCTTCCTCTGCTCCAATCGGTTCTTCTGAAAATTTGCTTGTTAAAGTCGACGTCTCTCTGGCCATTCTCAGAGAGCCTCCTCAGCGTCTACGAGTCTGCCATTTTACTGAGGCTGACTGGCATGGTTTTCAAGCAGCCATCTATCATCTGGACTGAACTCCATTCTGCCAGCAACCCTCTTCTGGTGAAACTGCCAAAATCAAGACTCTCTGCTCAACTTCACTCCTTCATTCCTCTTTTCTCCTGCCTCTGGAACAATCTCCCACACTCTCTTCAATCTCTCTCCTCCCTCCAGATATTTAAAACAGCTGTTCCACACCATCCTTTATCTTCCTCCATCCAAAACCTTGATCTTTTCTACCCCCGTTAAAACACCCAAAATCCGCGTCTTTAAATCCTCAACTTCTTTCCTGAAATTCCTGGAAGTGTTCATTTGCTTTATAACGTGTACCCCTCCCTCCTCCCCCAGCCCTCCCCCTTCCACATATCTACCGACGTCCCCGTTCTCTTCTGTTGTGCTCGAGTGCTTCCCTTTCTCCCCCTCTTGTCTCCCGCTCCCTTCATTGCATGTTTTATGTGTCTGTTCATGTTTTCATGTTCAATGTGTTAGCTCTTACAGAAGCCTCCATTCTGTATCGCCCTCCCCCCCCCCCCCAAAAAGCCCTCTTGAAACTTATGGCAGTCCTCAGCTTCTGCTTCCAGGAGGGCTTCTTTCACCTGCAAATCAAATGCTCGCACTTGTTCTGGTTAGTGCTACACAAAAATAAAGCATTTCAGAATTTTAATAAAAGCCATTTGCATGTGTACAAAGGGTACCATTGATGGTGGGCATGCCCGTTGACGGTCTATTCCTTGCGCTTTCCCTACATTATGTTGCGGACAAATCATAAACGCTCTGCAACACTGGTCTGTGGGGGCTCATGCCCCGTTCCCCAGTCCAGGAATAAACACCTGGACGAGACTTGATCTGTTCACAAGAGGTTTATTATAGAACTAGACATGCATGGAAGAGTTCAGTAGCACGCATAGGCGAGTAGCGTGATCGCTCAACAAGCAAACCGCATAAGCAAGTATCAGTTTGAACCTGTACTAGTACACACCAACAGGCTCTAAGCTGCACACTGAAGTCGTAAGGAAACCCAGCCAGCATGCAATATATATCTTCCCAGGACAATGAAACTCTCAGCCCCCACCTCGTGCTATCCTGTGGGCTTTCCCAAGGGAAGGCCATGCACCTTTGTTCCAGACATAGCTTTCCTAGCTTACAATAGGCACCGAGAAAAACAGGATAACATTCTGCAAACATAGCCTTTGAACACAATGGCAAGGAACTGCGCGCAGGAAAGGAATGTTTTCTCAAGGACACGAGAACAACATGTTATTTTCAAACTCAGGTTGCCGAGAGGAAAAGGTAAATTTTCATGTCGTGCAATGACGCCATCTAGAGGTTGCTATCCGAACGCACTTTCCATTTGTGGTCTTATACTGCCCTCCAGAGTATTAATATGGAATTGGAGAGAGATATGTACTAATGAATACACAACAAGAGGGGCTTTAGTACTGAAATCCTCCACAGTTCTGCCACTGGACTAAATCCCGGTGCATACCATTCCTTAGCTACCATGGATACAAATTCCCCTTTGCTCATATGGCTCACCCTGTGAGTTATATGAGCCAACCACGGTTACAAGGCTTGCAGCGATATTACACAGCCATGGCTAGACATCCATACCTTAAAATCATCATTGAGCACACCTCCATGATTGACACACCCAGCGCATTTCTGATCCGTCATGGTGTCCTGTAGAATTCTGATGTCCTCCACTGTAGGGACTTGTTCAGTTGGTGTAGTTATGTACTTGGTACTGACTGGATCTCCATCCTCCTGAGTTGCTTGCTTACCGGTTTCATCCTGGCAATGGTTTAGTAGGGTCTACCTTGATGGTCACCGACTGTGCCCCCATAATCTGCCCTACCTCATTGGGATTTGTTGTCCAGTCGTTTGGGTACCTTTTCCAGTACTTCCAATGACACTCCGATCATTGCCCGTGGAATTTGCGCAATTCTTTCAATGGTAATCGATGTCATTTTCGGTTTTCTTTCCCATACAAATCCAACATCCCATAACTTCCAGAGATATTTTCCAAAATAATCAACCATCAGTTGCCTCTCTTCTCTTGGCACTACTTTCATCATTGTTACCATGGAACCAATTTCCTTAGCGGCAAGCCCTTCAGTTACAGCTGAAGTCAAATGTGGAGTTACATCAGTCCGTTGTTTCCACAACCCCTTTTGTTAGTTTGACAGTTCTATCTCAAGTATGTTTACTGTCATACTCTGTACCATGAAAGCTGTGACCTTGAGGACACTCATTGCAGCCAGGCTGCTTAAACATGCTGGACTGGAAGTCAATTTTTTTTAAATTCTGACTTCCATCAAGTATTTTTGGGGTAGGAGCACTTTGAGTGGGGTGGATGATTCTTCTCCGGCACTCTCCGGCACAATCTCCGGCACTTTGAGTTAAATTGGGGTTGGGTTCCCAGTGGTCTCTTTCCAACAGCAATAATTGAAACACTCTGAATCAAATAATCAAAATGAATGAGTTGAGAATAAATGAAAGCTTATAGTTTATTAGGGTTTTGATCAAAAGTTAGTCTGCATTCAGGAAAGAAGGTGTAGATTAATTCCTAAAAGCCGATCCCAAATAACGACCTCGTGTACAGCTCTTTCCCCCAGGCATATGTCCTTTAACTGATAATCCCCTAATCTGTTTTTTATGAAATTCCTTTTTGCAACGGCATATATACAAGTTTATACTTTTTCTCACACTACACAATATATCCATATATTCTATATAATAAATCCCTGATTTACTGGTCAAATTACTGGTGCTTGTATGTAAGCTATAGAGTTGTGTATGGGAATGGGTTGCACGACCTGGACAGGATGCAAGGCGCCTTAGGTACTAAAATGCAAAAGGTAGTTTTGCATTTTCCAGTGAGATGAG
Source organism: Myxine glutinosa (assembly GCF_964187855.1). NCBI lineage: Eukaryota > Metazoa > Chordata > Myxini > Myxiniformes > Myxinidae > Myxine > Myxine glutinosa. Next base: position 380,684,184 of record NC_136261.1, on the reverse strand, counting down.
GCTGCGCAGTAAGATTGCCTGGTCTGGCTCGTTTGAGTTTTAAAATATATACACTTTTTCATATACCCAACCAATAGTTAAGTTCCTTACTAACAAATTAACTGTTATTAATGGCCCATACCTTGATTGGGAGTTTTATTCATGAGCTGACCATCGTTTTAGAAAAATGATGAAAAAAGGTTGAGTTTGGAGTCGAGCAAAGGAATGTGGTTGTCATGGCGAACGAGTGGATCATGACTTATGGTTTCCCTGAGACAAATTGCAATTTCACGTACTTGGTATTATGACTGAGTTTTAAAATCTTGACGAATTGCGTATGGTTTTTCATATACTCTTATATGACAAATTGGGAAATAAATACCTATAATTGATGCAGTAATAAATTAAATAAGGATTTTCTTATTTAATGAAATGCCTGTTTGACGTTTAATATGAATATTGGTCGATTGAAAGTTCTCTCACTACTCATTAAGTTCTCATGTTACTGATTAACTCGCAAAATGCTCAAATCCTGTGAACAATAATGTTAAAAGATGACATGTGCTTGCAAAACTCATTCGGGTATTTCTAAATTTATATGTAGAAATATAATGAGTAAAAGATACATCCACTTATTTCTTACAAGGTGTACAAATACTTTTGAAAGGCTTTACATTGAGATAGTAAGGAAAGGACCAACTTATGTCATTGAAATCTTTAAACAGGAAAGAAGGTGTAGTCTGGTGTGGACAATCTGGTCCGCAAAGGTGTAGAGTCTGGTCCGCAAAGTCTGGTGTGGACAATGGAAAAACAGATGTGCCTCATTAAGAAACTCGATATGGAGAACTAATCTCTTCTCCACTCCACGGGATATCTCCCCACCCCAATATTTCATTCGACCAATCACATTGTATCCCTCGATCTTTGCTCCCTCCCACCCACATACCTCATTCGACCAATCCCCACTGCTCTCTCCCTCCAACCCATACTTGGATCAAACCAATCCTACTGCTCTCCTCCCCTTTTCCTCTTCATGCGACCAATCCCATCTTCGCTCCTCCCTTTACTTGCCCCTCCCAATTTATTTCTTTTGTTCCCAGCTTGTATAAAAAGAACTGCTGTGAGCTTCAGTTGCAGGAATCCGCTTGGTTGTTTATACTGTATGTTGATATTGTATGCTATGTATGCTGGTGTATTTGGTGTGGCTTTATGACGTTTTCTTTGATGTATATCTCTACTGTACCAGGTGAAATCCTCCGGGTATTAAACTCTGTAGAAATCTTCTGATTGGTGGGGACATTGGATTTTTAACATTCAACTTATTTAATTATGTAAATTCCACCACACTGGACTAGACTAAGGAATTAATATTCACTCTGAAAACCACTTTTTCCCACAATTCACGACCAGTGCACTTTTACAACACACATATACATGAGAGCTTGAACACAAAACGATTACACCAACATGTGGGAACAAACTGTCCTCTGTACCTCTTTTAGGTGGATTTACCTGACTCATCTTATAAGGTATGTTCCCCCTCCTATTTACCTAGTGTAGGAAATTAAAACAGTACAACACTTTACACAATCTGCAAATTCATGCAAGTACAAATACAAGATACAAGAGCTCTATTTTTCTGAACACAGTCAAAATAAAGCAAACAATTCCCCCACATTCCAGAGGCAAAACAAAATATCCTTTAGGATTTTAGGTGTACACCGAGACCTTTATCTTATCTCGCTTATTGCCTGTTTTGTCAATCAAACAATTCACTCTCAAAAGTACACAACCACAATCATATACTGATCAATGCCACGGGATCCCAGACCCTTCAGTGCAGGGGTTCTTAACCTTTTTCCCTGTCAAGACCCCAAACGGATTGCCCACGATGTCCCCATACCCCCTTCGCCAGACTGTTGACTGACCAAGGCACACCGAAGGTGCACATAGATAGGTGGGGCTGGGGCCATGTCTCCTGAGACATTTTTTGATTTCTAGGTGCTCTGTGGTGCATTCTGAGGGGTGTTTTTACTTTAATTGCCTATTTTTTTTGGATGAAAATTGGTAATTTATTACCCAGAAAATTGGCCAAGTTCGGGGATCCGGGACTGATTACCAGTCCCATTAGGTTCCAGTGTGACTTCAAAATATCTCAATAGCTTAGTTTTACATATGGATAATTAGGGACAGAACAGGAAAGACTAGAACGACACTCACTAGAGCGCATACTCCCGCCGTGGGTGGCCGCTGCTCAGCCCTATCTTCCAATGGTAAAAAATCCTTCAAAAAATTCCTGGATCCGGAATATTCCTGGAATATCCTGAGCTTCACCAAAAACTAATCAATTCTTCCTTATCCCAAGGGCAATCATCCCACCAACTTTCATCCAAATCCGTTCAGAACTTTCCCAGATGCCTTGTTCACAAACACACAAACACACACACGGACGGGCACATTCGAATGCATTACTCCGTGGCGGGAGCAAAAATTATTAGGATTTTATCCCTATTTATTTCTTTGCTTGTTAACAAAGAAACAAAACAAACTAAGCTAAACTAAAACATGCAAGTTTTATGCAAGCCATTTTACTAATCTAGTGAGATTGTTGCTGCTGTTTTCGTGCAATCAGAATATGGAATCGGGACACAGTTCGTGACAACGCCACTCGCATATCATCGGACACATCAAGTCGATTTCTCCACTTTGATTTCATGTTGAATAATGCATAGAAACCTGTTTCACAGAGATACGTAGTTGTGAAGGGAACCAACACATTCATTGCCCTCTTCGCCAAGCTAGGGTAAGCTGCTATCTGCTCACACCAAAACTGCTTAAAATCCAGCCCAGCCTTTCCGAAATCAGCTTTCTTTCTTTGATCTTTTTGGAACTCGATCAAATCATCGTTCACTAAATTGTTGTCACTCATCGTAGAAATATCAAACGAGAAAGGGTTCTGGATCCAAACGGATTCCATGCTAAGATCATCAATATCTGAGAAGTAACCCTCAACATTGGTACTTAGGACTTTCAAATGGTCATTGACTTCTTAAAGTATTTCCCCAGGCAATGCCTTTTCATCTTCTCCATCAAGAAGGATATCGCCAAGGATTGGAAAGTTCGCCATGTTTCCGCTTTCAACACGGCGACTCTAAATAGGTAATTTCTTCGTGAATGCCACTAACTTTCCCCTGGCTTGAATAATGTCCACATCCCTTTCCTGCATCGACATGTTCAAGTCATTGAGGTGACCGAAAATATCGGCCAAATATCCCAGGCTAACAATAAAATGCTCATCTTCAAAATTGTTCGCAAGAGGGGATTGTTGATGCCTGAGGAATTTCAGAAATTCTTCCCTGAAGTTCCACTACATGTTGTTAAAACATGACCACGAGATAGCCAACGTACCTCTGTGTGGTACAGGAAAACACAATGTTCCGCCCCAATCTCCTCACAGAATTTTTGAAATAGCCAATTATGTAATGCTTGTCCACGAATAATGTTGACTGTCTGCACGACTATTACCATCACTTCTTTCAGTTTCTTTGACAACGTTTTGGACACCAAGGCTTCGCGATGTAGAACACAGTGTGTGATCAACACATGTGGAGATTTCTCCTTGACCAGAGCGACGAACCCAGATTTCTTGCCAATCATGGCAGGAGCTCCGTCCGTGCAAATAGACCCAACCAAATCCCATGTTAACTCATGGCGATCAAAGAGCAGTTCGATCAACCTGAACACATCAGCTCCTTTAGTTGTTGTTTCGAGTCGTTCGCATAATAAAAATTCTTCCTTGAGTTTCATTTCATGAACGTAGAGGACGAATATGAGCAATTGACAGTGGTTTGAAACGTCTGTCGATTCAGCGAGCTGCATGCTAGTTTTTGCAGCTCTGTTTTTAATCTTGCTGACAACTTGTGTTGCTATGTCCTGACTCATTTCTCCAATTCTCTGGCGTACAGTGTCGTTGGTCAAGGACACCTGACTCAATAGCTTCACAGCATACCCCCACCCCAAGCACGATTTTAACCATCTCCAACGCACAGGGCTTCACTAGGTTTTCTCCGATTGTGTTGGGCTTCTTTTCCTTGGCAATCCTGTACGAAACTTTGTAGGAGGCTTCCAGAAGAGGCTTCCCAGTGGGAACAAACCCGTGTGATAAAAGAGTTCCTTTCTGATCATAACGAAGTCTTTTCACCTTGAAAGCATCAATGGAGGTGTGAACATGATCCCTGTGTTTGCTTTGAGGGTGCTCTATCAGTCCTGATGGCTTCAAATTTCCATTGCTCATTACCAAATTGCAAAGCATGCATTGGGGTTCATCAGTTCCATCTCCTTCACACAGGTGAAGCCAAAGCGAACATAGTCATCATTCCAATTCCGTTTTTTGACAGACGACATTTTGCAACAAATCTGTAAAAGAATAATAAGAAAACAATTAACAAATGCCACAGAAGATAAAACATTAGTCCACGTGAAATAAAGTGTTGGCCACTAACACCGAAAACAACAGAAAGAGATGTACAGAAGATTAAGAAATTCCTCACACTATACTACTTCAACGTACCCAATCAAACAACTTTCGCAGCTCAATCAATTTTCACGGACCGGATGTTTACGGAAACGGATATCCGGGTGTTTTTCACGGACATGGATATCCGGCCACCCCATTTATGTTATTGCATTATAATGAATGTGAATGCCCTATTTATATTTAAATATACTTTGAAAACTTTGAATATCTTCAGATAAGTAGGCTTACTACTCACTTGCTTTGCAAATGTTTTCACTGGAACCAAATTGAGAATGAGGTCGTAATTGCCGTAATTTCCGATATTCGGTTCATCACCTAATGTCCTCATGGCCTGCAATCTCACGTAATGTAGGGCCTACATTACGTGACAGCACATTGGCTCGGTGTGAACTTTGACCAGCCATAATCACCATATAAATGTTCTAAATGTCATGTCAATCATGCATTGTAATCGCATGCATACGCCGGGGCATATCGTTGATTTATTTGAATTTTATTAGAAAATTGAATTTATATTTGATTTGAAATATAATTATACAAATATATTTTGTTTTGATATATATATATATATTTATTGTCTATTTAAAGTTGATATTTCATTGCATTTATTCCAATTTATTATTATAATTTATTACGAGTCCCATACCCCCAGATTTTGGTCCCCATACCCCCAAGGGGTATGGACAACCCAGGTTAAGAACCCCAGCTTTAGTGCAATGGAACATTCGATCAGTGGGATTCCAAATCGCTAAATCTAAACGGGTCCTTGACCCATGTTTGCATATGGGTCCAAGTCGCGATAGGTACTCAGATCCTATAGCAAATTTACAAGGATTTTAGAAATCAGCAGGAGCCCCTTGGTTCCCACAGTTCAATGACTTCTAAGATCCTATGACCTTGAAGCTCCAGCGATTTCAATCCTATATTACATTAGAATGTATGGGTTTCCATAACCGGTTCCCTAAAAATAAATAATTCAACACAATTTCTCAGGATCGCGTCACCCGTTGGGTACAGATCGGGGAGCACGACTTCAGTGAATGTGACACAACAAAAAGGACAGGAAAGGGAATCTCAGCAAGGTCCTCTTACCTTCCCTTTTTAGGCGACCATTCGCATTTAGACAACCATTCACATCTGCATCACCTCTGCCTCTACTCTTCTCACCCCCTTCCCCCCTCATCCCCTCACCCCCCCCCCCCCACCCCACTCAGGGTTTTGCGATTCCATCCCCGTCGCCATCTACTGTCATGAATAACTCGAACCTTGATCAAGTCATACCAGTTCACAGGTTGGTTGAATAATTTATTAAATATGTGCACACGGAGAGAGGTGCCAAAACAACACAGGGTCAGCACATGCGCATTTTCATCCTCTCTCACGAAATGTTTCAAATGAACCCCTTATGTACAGTGAAATAAACAGAGATGTGCCAATTTATGGGGAAATCACAATTCATGCCTCGTCCTGTTGACATTGAGGATTTTACAAGTAAACAACAGATAGTGATCAGTATATGGCAAACAAGAGACTCCGTGATCTGTTATCTTATACGAGCAGTTTTTACATTGCAAAACTTTGAAAGACAGAGATGAAAACCAATTGCTCATCACTTTTTTAGGACTAGCCCAAAATGCTTTGCGGCAATCACATGGTCTCTTAGACCTCTGCATTACCTTATATAGTCAAAAATTCTCTTTTTGAACAAGAACCATCAATTAAACATTGTGAACTAATTATTTTACTTCCACGGTGGATGACTGATTAAAAGATTTTCCAAAACTTGTGTACTTGTATGGATGCTTTTTTTTTTGGAGACAGAGTCAAGGCTCGTGTAAGAGCGAACACATTGCACGCAAAAACGTGCACAGATCCAAAAAACATACATTCAATAAAGGGAGCGGGAGGCAAGAGGGGGAGAGAGAGGAAAGAATAAAAGCACACCAACAGTAAAGAACAGGGACATTGGTAAATATGTAGAAGGGAGAGGGCTAGGGCTGGGGTGGGGGGGGGGGGGAGGGGTACACTGTGTAAAGCAAATGAACACTACGAGTAATTTCAGGAAGGAAGTTGGATATTTCAAGGGGTGGATTTGTGTTGTTTTAATGGGGGTATAAAATATCACGGTCTTGGATGGGGTTCCAGAGGTGGGAAAGTGTGGTGTTGGAGTTTGTTCCAGAGGTGGGGAAAAAGGAGAATGAAAGAGTGAAGGTGAGCAGAGAGTCTTCATGTTGGCAGTTTCACCAGAAGAGGGTTGCTGCCAGATCTTGTGCGTCCTGCAGGATTATCAGAGGGACAGAGCACAGAAAGAGCAGGGGGTGCTAAGCTGGAGAGGAGTCGGTAGAACGCAGGAAGACCACCAACCTGCCTGCAGTGAGAAAGTGAAAGGCCCTCAGAAGCAGCTTCATCACGGGAGATACCAATGATTCTGACAGCTTTGGATTCAACAGCGCGAAGCCGAGCTAGGTCTGAGGCAGAAGGACCAGCCCAGAGGGGAGAGCAGTATTCCTTTGAGCTGCAGATGACAGCTTTGTTTGTGGAGAGAAGCTCAGAAGTGCCCATAAAGGACTTCGCACGACGGAGAATACCATAGAAAGAGAGTTTGGTAAGCATGGCGGGGTGCCAGACCATATCAAAGGCACGAATGATGTCAAGAAAGACAGCTCAGACTTCATGTTTGGCATTGAGGACCTCCATCCATTGTTGAGACAGCAAAAGCAGCATGTCCAGAGTAGAGTGACCTGGACTGAATCAAATTTGATGATCCAAGATCAAGCCATTGGAGAACAGGAAGGATTTGATATCAGAAGCAATGATGGATTCCATGACCTTCCTGATTATTGAGAGCAGGCTGATTGGTCTGTAGTTGCATGGATCTGTTTTTACACCTTTTTTGTGTAAAGCGGCAATGTTGGCCGATTTCCAAGCAGATGGCAGATGATCTTCAGCAAAAGAGAGGGTGAAGAGAACAGAAAGAGGGTGTGATAGAGGGGAACAGCATGATTTTAGGACTTTTTGGCTGATGCCATCTGGTTCAGTTGCAGAATCAGAGTTGAGGTTGGACAGAATCTTCTCCACCTGGTCAGGAGAGAAGGACACAGAGTCCAGAAGCAGCTGCGTTGGACTGGGTAAGGTGTGTCAGCTGTGTCGCTGTTTCAGGTAAGGGAAGGGATGGAGGAGTAACAAACACCAGAAACAGATTTGACCAGACGCCACCAGGATTTGGAGGAGGGAGACAGGTTTGGCAGTTCAGTCTTGAGTAGAGAGATATTGTTTCTCTTCTGAGGGTAGGCACCAACTTGTTCCGAGCTTTGTGAAAGGAACTGAGATTGTCTTCAGTTGGATTAGCCTTCCAGGAGGCGAAGGCAAGTTGTTTCAGGGCAACTGCCTCACCACAAGATTCAGTGTACTATGGACGAGAGGGAAGGGTATGACAGCTGAAGACAAGATGGGATAAATCTGTACATGAGAGAGCAATTTATGTGAGAAGAATTCCCAGGATTGGTTGATGTCAGAGGCAGTAGAGATGGGAGACCAGTCCAGATGTTTAATGGCTGCTTGAAGACCTTGCCAGTCAGCTTGAGTGAAATTCCAGACTCGTCGACGCTGAGGAGGCTCTCTTAGAATGGCCAAAGAGATGTCCACTTTAACAAGCAAATTATCTGATGAACTGATTGGAGCAGATGAAGAACAGCAAACACTTACAGGGAAGTTAGTCACAACCAAGACTAGAAGAGAAGATGCTCCGTTGACTTTGATCCGGGTTGCGAAGTTGACAGATTGTGTTAGTCCCAATGAGTAGCAGAAGTCCTTGGCCGAGGTGCCATGGCTGGTGCGAGAGGTACCCACACCCAGCCAACTGGCATGATCACAGTTGAAATCGCCACATATGAGGAAGAGAGAGTTTGGATGAGTGGATTGAAGTTGGTCGATGTTGTCAGACTGTGAGATGTAAATTGAGTCATCCTGTTTGGTGGACTGTACAACACACATATGAACAAAAGGTGGGAGCGGAGGGGAAGCCGTAACCAGAGGTACTCCTGGGGTTGTGGTGGAGAGAGGGCAGTACAAGGAGAGCAAGGAAGATAGTTTTTGAGAGAGATTGCAACCCCACCACCAGCACAAGGCTCAGGTCTATTATACCAGAGGATGGAGTAACCAGGGAGAGATACTAAGGAATCAGACATCTTGAAGGAGAAAAGTTTCTGTTTGGCAGATTAAGTCTGGTTTGTCAGAAGCAACCTGTATGGAGAGATCAATCAGGTTTGAGCGAAGGCCCCGGATATTTGATGTCCATACCGTTAAGGAATAGGGAGCGGGAGCATCGGGTGCAGGACAGGGGAGGGGTAGGGTAACATTAGGGAGAGTAGGTCGGGAGCGAGAGCTGCTGAAGGTGTTTGCAGAAGAGCGAGGGGAAGGGAACTATGAAGAGGACAACATGTTTGATGGTGATGGGATGAGGCACAGTGAGGCATTGTTTGAGGGGGAAGAGGGGCAGAGTGAGGAAAAAGTTTGGAGGATGTGGAGGTACGAGTTGGAAGGGAGATGAAGTGTGGAGGTGAGGGGAGAGTTTGAAGAGGAGGGGTGTATGGGGGAGTTTGGGAGGGGTGAGGAGTGAGTTTAGGAGGGGAGGTGTGTGTTGGGATTTTAGAAAGTGTTGGAATATAAATGAAAAACGAACATTTATTACAAACTGGGTTTCTTGTTATTTTAAAGTCAAAGATTTGTTTGAAAGCATTTGAGGAGGGGTGGAATGAAGGTGAGTTCAGAGAATGTAGAGAAGAAGAACTGCAAGAGATTGATTTTTTTTTTTTCATGGATTGATTTGATGAGCAAATTGATGATAGCCTTTAAAAGAGGCAGAATTTGTTATGATATGCAACTGCAGCCTGTTATGCAGGTTATGATATGCAACTTAATACCACACTGCAGGGGAAAGTTGAAACATTTTTAAGCAAAACCGTGAAAACTATCTGGGAAATTCCCTGAAGTGAGCATATGGTGGCTAAGGGGGATGAAGCATTCCAGAACAGGTTCAGAAGGGGGAACAGACGAATAGGAGATTGACAGCCACGTGAGCAGAGAAAAAAGGAACATGGAGGTGTATAAGCAATTCTTTTAGTAGGGGAGGAGGGAAGAGGTCTCATTTTTAATTTTTCGTTGAAATATATTGCTTTGTTTTTTTTTTGCGGTTTTGCAGAAAAGGGAAAGTGGATATGAGGAAGAAGGAGAAAGATTGAAGGAGTATGGTGAAAAATAGAATTGGAAAGGTGAGTATCGGCTGGGGAGGAAGGAGATATGAAGGAAGGAGAGAAAAGGGGTGGGGTGAGACAACACGTGGTCGCGGGTGAGGGAGGGGGAGCCACGAGCATAGGACGAAATTACTAACAAGATTATTTTTTGTGTTTTTATATTTTGTTTAAGATTTTAAACAGAGGGTAAGATTTTTGGGGGAAGTATGGAGTGATAAGAAAAACAAAGACAAAAGCAATACAATGAAAGAATGAAAGTAAATAAACAACAAAACACCACAAGGGACCAGGCCCCAAACACGGCACAAACAAAACGACTATTACACACAAGTATGCATGATTTACAAACCGAGATATAACTAGAAATGCACAGTAAACACATACACAGTAAAAAAAAGATTAGAAATTTGAAAAAAACACAAACGGGAAAATACTTAACTTTGATGACGTGGAGAGCTCGGAAGAACACTACCTCGCTGGCGGAACCGGAAGCCAATTGTCAAGTCAATTGTGAATTGTCATGTGTGATTTCAGGGCGGATGGCCGATTAATAGATTTTTCCACAACTTGTGCATTTGTATGGGTGTTCACCATTGTGAATAGTCATATGTGATATAAGGTTGGCTGATTGATTTTAAAAAATTCCACAACTTGTGCATTTGTATGGGTGTTCACCATTGTGAATGTCATATGTGATATAAGGTTGGATGATTGATTAAAAGATTTTCCACAACTTGTGCATTTGTATGGGTGTTCACCATTGTGAATAGTCATATGTGATATAAGGTTGGCTGATTGATTAAAACATTTTCCACAACTTGTGCATTTGTTTGGCCGTTTAACCATTGTGAATTGTCACGTGCCTTGTAAGGGTGGATGATCGATTGAAAGATTTTCCACAACTTGTGCATTTGAATGGGCTTTCATCATTGTGAATTCTCGTATGCCTTGTAAGGGTTGATGATTGATTGAAAGATTTTCCACAACTTGTGCATTTGTATGGCCGTTCACCATTGTGAATTGTCATGTGCCTTGTGAGGGTGGATGATTTATTAAAAGATTTTCCACAACTTGTGCATTTGTATGGACGTTCACCATTGTGAATTGTCATATGTGATTTAAGGTTGGCTGATTGATTAAAAGATTTTCCACAACTTGTGCATTTGTATGGGCGTTCACCATTGTGAATTGTCATATGTGATTTAAGGGTGGATGATTGATTAAAAGATTTTCCACAACTTGTGCATTTGTAAGGGCGTTCGCCATTATGAATTCCCATGTGCTTTGTAAGGGTGGATGATCGATTGAAAGATTTTCCACAACTTGTGCATTTGTATAGGCGTTCATCATTATGAATTCCCATGTGCCTTGTAAGGTGGGCTGATTGATTAAAAGATTTTCCACAACTTGTGCATTTGTATGGGCGTTCACCATTGTGAATTGTCATATGTGATTTAAGGTTGGCTGATTGATTAAAAGATTTTCCACAACTTGTGCATTTGTATGGCCGTTCACCATTGTGAATTCCCATGTGCCTTGTAAGGTGGGCTGATTGATTAAAAGATTTTCCACAACTTGTGCATTTGTATGGCCGTTCACCATTGTGAATTGTCATGTGCCTTGTAAGGTTGGATGATTTATTAAAAGATTTTCCACAACTTGTGCATTTGTATGGCCGTTCACCATTGCGAATTGTCATGTGCCTTGTAAGGGTGGATGATTTATTAAAAGATTTTCCACAACTTGTGCATTTGTATGGCCGTTCACCATTGCGAATTGTCATGTGCCTTGTAAGGGTGGATGATTTATTAAAAGATTTTCCACAACTTGTGCATTTGTAAGGGCGTTCACCATTATGAATTCCCATGTGCCTTGTAAGGGTGGATGATCGATTGAAAGATTTTCCACAACTTGTGCATTTGTATGGGCAATCACCATTGTGTTTTTGCAGGGGTGATGTAAAGCTGGATGAATGACTGAAGGATTTTACACAAATTTTACATATGAATGGGCGTTCATCTTTCGCTCCTTTGTGAGCCTGGTGAAAATTATTCCGTGCAAACAATTCATTACTCGTTTTGCTGTGTTTCGAAAAAGTCCTCTTGTATGTTTCAGTTGGCGAGTCCTGCAGGCCTGTGTATCCGCTGTTCTTGGAAGTAGGTGCAGTCTCCCTTGTACATTCAATGGATCCACCTGTAAATACAACATCACATGACCTGTAAAAGAAATGTGATTCTGTTCAATACTCGTGATATAATTCTGACAAACTGGGTATAACACTGGGTGACGAATGGCCCATCTTTGTTGCTCCCGAAGCGGCAGCCCGAAAATTGGCGGTACTTTTTGGCGTGCGCACGGGACAGAAGGCGGCGAGGTGCTAACCTGAACAGAAGCCACACTGGTTTATTCCCGAACCCACGAACAAGGAAACACGACACAACAGATGAAATGCAACACAATAATTCAATGAAAATAAATTAAAGAGGTGAAAAACAAAAGGTGAGGTGAAACTAAATCCTAATTTGACACGTCTCCCCTCAGTCACAAAAACACACAGGGGAAAAGCTAATCAAAATAAAATGTTTCCCTTTTAGGCTCCCCTGAAGAGCAACACAAACCAATAGTGCCCCCTCCTCCAATGTTGCAAAGGTTCCACAAAGCTCCAAAAAGTCTCCTCACAAGCACACACGAGCCAGCCGCAGCTGAAAGCTGGAGACCAAAGCGACCGAGAGAGCGACTCTTCTTCTTCCATCCTCTCGATGACGTCACTCTGGCCAATCCCGAGCCCCATCGAAACACTCTGTGCCTCCACACCAATGACATAGCTCGAGGCGTGACCTGCCGGTTACGGTCCTCTGGAGGCGGGGTATAGTTGCCCATCGAGAACGTTTGGGGTTCTGACGGCAGTTATGTTGGTTATGGTTGGTTAATGGATGGTTTTATGGCTGGCCTTGTTGTAATTGTAAAAACATAGGGTAAACCCACCGAGGGCAATCACATACTGGGGGAAAACTAAACTTAACCCCTTCTCTAATTACCATAGCTTTACTTCTCGTGTGAAGACACGAAAACAACTTAAGCTCTGGTTTCCCTCCTCAATACATCAAGATGTCTCCTACTCATCCAAGGTCCATGCTGTACCAATACAATCCTGCCTCCACTATGGTAATCCATCATCTACCCCCACAAACGTAACAATTTGTATTTGTTCCACTGCAAAAAGGTTTAAAAAATATTATTGAGGTAAATATACAGTACTGTGCAAAAGTTTGGGTTTTTCCCAAGATATTCATAATGCTGTGGTTTTAGGACACTGCTCAGAGACAATGGCAAACACCATACAGGTTATTTTGTGTGGTTATTCCATTGTGTAATATTAGAATAGCTCCTTCCCCTTGTGCAGTGGGTTAGAGTATCATAAAATGCATTGGTGAAGGTTAGAGATGATCTGTTGGTCTCTGTCGTAGCTCTACTCCGAGACAAGACCTTATATTTAAAAAAGGACTCATGAGGCCCCATTAGACCTTAAAGACTCCATTAGACCATCAAGACCCTTTGATATGAGCCCAGCTTTTTAACAACTTAGGATGAACCCTTTGAATACACCAGGCATTCTAAGTCACAGACAAGGTTTCTTATATCTCAGCTTGCCTTTGCTGAGACTAAACATCTCATAACACGTCACATTTTGTGGCGTTTCATGGTTTTCTACATTAGTACTATTGCTTCATGGTTTTCCATGGGAGTACAATTGCATTCGTGATCCATTCACTATTCTTTGTGTTCCCATATGTGCAATAATACATCCAAATTGTTTGATTGATGCGTTTAATATCCAACATTCTTACCCCAAGTGATAAAGGGTGACGAGTCATGCATGGGTTTGTCGGGAGGATCGGGAAATGAAAGCACAGACCTCTGTGGAAGATCAATTTAAAACACTTTAGAAATTAATTCTGAACTCTGAATTTACAAACTTGTATTTGAAACCGAGCTGGGAAAACCCAGAAAACGATTATTATTTGACATTTGATTCTATTATTTGAACTATACTGACATTCTTACACGATTTCCTTTGATTCTTCATGGTGCAGGGTTGACTCAAACATCACCTGAAAATAGATAAGGTGGCTAATGCCCTACATTCACCCACCCCAAACCTGCATGTCCTCTCATCCCATTCTATTGTGTAAAACTCCGATACAAGACTGAACTCGAGAATTAATTCAGATTGATCCTGATGTGCCGACTGTTATGTTATTGTGCTGTTTCTCTTGTAATTGATTTGGTTTCTGATAATCTCTCAAAGTAATTAAACACTTCATATTCAACCACGTGAGGACATTGATTTTTCTCCTCGACACCTCCCAGTGAAGACACCTGCATCACGGAGACCTTAAAAAGGAACATCAGTCGAGATCACAAGTGAAAGTCATGCCGATTGCGTTCTTTGATGTGGAAAGAATGGTTCACGTAGAATTTCTTCCCAAATGCGTTACTGTTAATGCGGCTTTCTATATGGAAGTTGTCAAACGTTTTTTAATCTTTGAAATGTTTTTTTTCAAATCTTGGGCATTTTTGTTATGGATATCACCCCAGACAAGGCATACACCACTCTAAGTATGGGGAAAGAGAAAGTTAGAAAAAGATATGGATAAAGCAAAACAAAATAAAAATAAATAAATAAAATAATAAAACATCCAAGACACCGGAAGTAGCAGAGTTCGGGTAAAATGCGATTAAACCAAGTTCGTTCTCCGTCATGATTAGTCCTCAATATTTGATCAGACGTTATGTTCATCCTCAATTATGATTCGTTCTCCATCCCAGTTGAGCTGACATTTTCATAGCCATTCCAATGAGCCTATTGATTTCTGATTGGTGCCAGTTTATTAAACCGCAGCTATATTGGAACACTGGTACTTTTTGTTTTAGTTTCTACTTTTAGTTATTCTGTCAATATTTCATCATTTGTGGTGAAGAGCATTAAATCATGAATGCACAGTAGATGTGTCACCTTTCCTATTTCTTTGGATGTTCTTCTCTTGGTTGAAAGGGGATATCCATGTCCTTGTTTGGTGATGAGGTTACTGTGTGTGTGTGTGTGTGTGTGTGTGTGTGTGTGTGTGTGTGTGTGTGTGTGTGTGTGTGTGTGTTTACAAAAAGTGATCACATGAGGCCAAATACAGTTGAATTGTACTCTTTCCACCAAGGCTACAAAGTTCACCACCATATCATGCCATCCACTTCCCCACCCAATATATTATCGAGACACATGAACCACAACCCAACAAAACACGATTATCGGCTGACTGTTTCCTCCCCTTCTCCTCTTGCTGTTACTACTTCCTTGCGTCCATCCAACTGTGGCCTGACTGCCCTACTATCAATTTTTTGCCTTTTTTTCCCTGTCACCTCACTTTTCCATGAACCAAGATCATATATAAACATGTAAAATAAATCAATAAGAAAAAAGAAGTGAAATGTCATAGCCCCCTTGGATTTACTAATTTTGCCATACGGAGTTAAAGGCCGTCAGTCGGCCATCTTTAGTTGGATTGCAACACAAAATCTTCTGCATGTGTATACTCTCATACATTGTCGTTGTGCCAAGTTTGAACAAAATCAGTCCATGCATTTCATAAATGGTTGGGGACACGGTTGAGGAACAAAATGGCCACAAATCAGCCATCTTCGATCGAATCTCGACAGCTAAGGATGTGCATATGTATCCCATCATTCATTTTCTATGTGCCAAGTTTGAACAATATTGGGAAATGCATGTCCGAGAAATGGTTGACGACATGGTTAATATTGAATTTTTATATATTTTTACAACAAAAAATGGCATATTTGATCAGATCACAAAATAAAGTGAGGTGCACATATATGCCGTCATGTGATGCTTATGCCAAGTTTGATCAAAATCGTACGATGCATATTCAATAAATGGTTGGGGATACGTTTAAGTAACAAAATGGCTGCTGGTCAGCCATTTCGGATCTGATCTCAAAGGAAAATGGCATGCCTCTGTTAGCCATTATTCATCATCTGTTTGCCAAGTTTAAACAACATGAGTCAGTAGTAAATGCGTGTCCGAGAACTGGCTGAGGATGTGTTCAACATAGAGTGTTTTTACACCTAAAATGGCCACCAGTCAGCCATCTTTGATTGCAACGTGAAACAAAATGATGTGCATATGAACACCATCATGTGTTGTCTTTCTGCCAAGTATAAACAAAATCGGTCCATACATCTCCGGTATATGGTTGCAGACGAATGGACGAGACCCAATCCAAAAACCCCATTTTGGACAAAGTCAAACCTGTGTCAAATTAAAATTCAATCAGAATTCATGATTGGACAAATTAAGGAAAATAAGATACAACAAGGTATATTATTGTTGGTTAAAATATTTGATATAATAATGAAAGGGATAATTGATGTTTGAGAAATTGATCGACCATCATGGTTATTTCTGAAAGCAATTAAATCATAACGTGGTTATTTTTTCTTAACACCAGAGTTCATCATCAAACTGTTCGAAACAAAATGTGTGGACATCGACAGAAACCTTCATGGGGATGGTTCTCGAGGACAGAAGCCTCAGCATCATTTGGTTCAGGTCGATCCAGGTGGATATCAATGTTGTGCTCAGTATTCACTTCCAATTTCACAAATAAATCTGGAAAAGTAAGTTTTATTAAATACAGGCACTCTTGTGTCACATGTATAGCTGGTTCAACACTCTTAAAACATATAAATAAATATTGCATTAAAATCGTTAGAAAAAATTAAAATCTCTATCAAAACATTAAAATCTTCCTTGAAGAGAGAAAATAAAACATTTCCCTCGGTAATGGCGTCATGTAAAAACATTACGATATCAAAGAATGATGGTCTGTCCAAACTGCCTCAATGTTATGAGATGCTTCCTCCCTGACCACATCTTCAGAAGAATTTCACCACCACCAAAAATCACAACCAGCAAAACAGAGAAAGATCCAAAACACCCTGAAGACCCAAAACACCCCAATGACCCAAAAGACCCCGAAGACCGAAAACACGCCAAAGACCCAAAAGACACAGAAGAGCCAAAACACCCTGAAGAGCAAAAACACCCCGAAGAGCCAAAACACCCTGAAGACCCAAAACACCCTGAAGACCCAAAACACACCGAAGACCCAAAACACAGTGAAGACCCAAAATACCGTGAAGACCCAAAACACCCTGAAGACCCAAAACACCCTGAAGACCCAAAACACCCTGAAGACCCAAAACACCCTGAAGACCCAAAACACCCTGAAGACCCAAAACACCCTGAAGACCCAAAACACCCTGAAGACCCAAAACACACTGAAGACCCCCCAAAACTCCCTGAAGACCCCCAAAAACACCCTGAAGACCCAAAACACCCCGAAGACCCAAAACACCCGGAAGACCCCCCAAAACACCCTGAAGACCCCAAAAAAAACAACCTGAAGACCCCCAAAAACACCCTGAAGCCACAAAACACCCTGAAGACCCAAAACACCCTGAAGACCCAAAACACCCTGAATACCCAAAACACCCTGAATACCAAAAACACCCTGAAGACTCAAAACACCCTGAAGACCCAAAACACCCTGAAGGCCCAAAACACCCTGCAGGCCCAAAACACCCCAAATACCCTTGAAGATCCAGAGGAACCAAAAGACCTTCAAGACCCAAAAGCACCTGAAGACCCAAAACATCCAAAATACCCCAAATACCCAAAAAGGCCCAGAGGATCCAAAAGACCCTGAAGACCCAAAATAGCATGAAGACCCTGAAGACCCAAAACACCCTGAAGACTGTGAAGACCCCAAAACACCCACAAAGACTCAAAATACCCTTGAAGGCCCAGAGGATCCAAAAGACCCCAAAGACCCAAATGGCCACAAAGACCCAAAAGACCCCGAAGACCCAAAACACCCCGAACACCCAAAAGACACGGAAGAACCAAAACACCCTGAAGACCCTAAACACTCCGAAGACCCAAAACACCTTGAAGACCAACAACACCTTGAAGACCAACAACACCTTGAAGACCAACAACACCTTGAAGACCAACAACACCTTGAAGACCAACAACACCCCGAAGACCAACACAACCCCAAAGACTCAAAACACCCTGAAGACCCAAAACACCCCGAAGACCCAAAACACAATGAAGACCAAAAACACCCTGAAGACCACAAACACCATAAAGAACTGAAAGACCCCAAAGACCCAAAACACCCCAAAGACTCAAAATACCCTCAAAGGCCCAGAGGATCCAAAAGACCCTGAATACCCAAATGGGACAGAAGCCCCAACAGACCTTGAAGACCCAAAAGATCCTGAAGACCCAAAAGACCCAAAACACCCAAAATACCTTTGAAGGCCCAGAGCATCCAAAAACCCCGAAGACCCAAATGGCCACAAAGACCCAAAAGAACCCTAAGACTCAAAAGACCCCTAATACCCAAAAGACCCCAAAGACCCAAAACACCCAAAGACCCCAAAGACACAAAACACCCCAAAGACCCAAAACACCCCAAAGACCCAAAACACCCCGAAGACCCAAAACACCCCGAAGACCCAAAACACCCCGAAGACCCAAAACACCCCGAAGACCCAAAACAGGTAAAGGATGCTGGAGGATGTCGTCCAGGTAAAGGAAGAGGAACGGCAGGTCACGCAGCATGCCATCCATCAAGCGCTGGAACGCCTGAGCCGCGTTCTTGAGGCCAAACGGCATTCGCAGGAATTCGAATAAGCCGAACGGCGTGATGGCGGCCGTTTTTGGGACGTCGGCTGCCCTGACAGGTACCTGGTGGTATCCCCGTATTAAATCGATCTTTGAACAAATGACCCGTCCTGCCAAACGGGCGGAGAAGTCTTGGATGTGTGGGATCGGATACCTGTCGGGGGTGGTAGCGTCGTTAAGGTGGCGGTAGTCGCCACATGGGCGCCAGCCGCCCCCTGGTTTTGGGACGATGTGTAGTGGCAAAGCCCACGCGCTAACGGAGCGCCGCACGATGCCTAGGTGTTCCTAAGCGTCGAACTCGGCTCTGGCCATGGCGAGCTTGGCTGGGTCGAGGTGGCGGGCTCTGGCATAGACTGAGAAGTGGTGCTCGATCGTGGTTGGTATGTGGTGCTCAATCCCATGTCGTACTGCGATGGCCGAAAACGTCAGCTGCGTGAGGGCCGGGAACTCCGTGAGCAGGCGAGCAAACTCGTTCGCCGCAGGGAGGGCGCATGCCAGCTCGGTCGGAGCGGAGCTGCTCAATGTGCATACCAGGGAGCTGAAGGTCTCGGCGTTGATGAGGCGACGCCATTGGACGTCCACCAGCAGTCCGTGTGCGCAGAGGAAGTCGGCGCCTAGCAGAGCCATGGGCACGCTTGCGGTTACAAAAGTCCAATTAAAGCGTTGGCCGCCGAAGCAGAGGGTGACGTTGCGTGGGCCGAAGGTACGGATGGCTGATCCATTGGCCGCAACCAAGGAGGGGCCGCAAACCACGGACTGCCTGTCCTGATCGGAGGCAGGTATGACGCTCAGTTGGGCACCGGTGTCAAACAGGAGGCGCTGTCCGGATGCTTTGTCCCTGATGAAAAGTAAGTTGCCCGTGTGGCCGGCGCTCATGGCTGGTAATGAACGCCGGCCCGGCCGTTTCCCGGATTGCCGAAGGTGCACGGGGGTTGGCATGTCCGGGCCTTCTGTCCGAACCTGGCATGATAATAACACCATGCCTGGTCAGGTGGAGGCCCGGTCGTCGTGCTGGAGGTGGTCGGCGCGGCGTAGCGGGCGCCAATTGCGTCAGCAGTTCGGTCATCGACCGTGCCGGGTGCTCGGGCGCCATGGGCGTTGCTTCGGACGGCGGTGGGCTCCAGATCGCTGCTCCAATGCGTTGGCCTGACACGGAGATCTTGTCGGCTTCCCTGGCGAGGGCGCGGGGATCCGTGATCGTCGTGCTCGCCAGGGCGAGGCGTACCTGGCTGAGCAGCTGACGGAGGAAAAGCTCCCGGAACAGGATTGCCAGAGAGTGCTTGCCGAGCAGTGAAAGCATGTAGTCCATTCGCTCGGACGGGCGCGTGTCGCCGAGCTCGGGCAGGTCGAGCAGGCACCGTGCGGGTTCCGCCGATGAGAGGGCCAAAGCGTCGAGGAGGAGCTTTTTAATCGCGTCATATTTGTCAGCGGCTGGTGGGCTCTCGAGGAAGCTCAGGGCGCGGGCCGCGGTGGTGGAGCCGAGCGCTGCTACCACATGGTGGAAGCGGGTGTCGTCGGCCGTGATGCCTCGCAGGGCGAACAGGGAGTCCGCCTGGGCGAACCAAACTGCCGCGTGAGCCTCCCAGAAGGTAGGCAGTTTGAGGGTAACTGCCGTGCCCATGTCGGGTCACCAATGTCGGAGCTATGCTCCAATGTAAATCGGAAGAATGGACGCGACAAAAAGCTGGAATTCATCCGAGTTTCTTTATTGTGTCAAATCAACTCAGGTACTCTGAAAAGCCCATTTATCGGGGAGCAATATATATACACATTATCCCGGAGCGTTTGCCCGGGAAAGGTGAGAGGGGGCGTGCCCGGGCGTCCTGGACGAGGTCTGGCAAGTCGAGAGCGGGCATGCCCGGGCGTCCCGGACGAGGCCTGGCAAGTCAAGACGAGCCCGGCATGGTGATCGCTCCGCGTCCTCGGTAGGTGCAAGGCGATTGTGTATACCCAGCGGTAGCCACTACATATATATATATATATATATATATATATATATATATATATATATATATATATATATATATATCTATATATATATATATTGTTACGGACACGACTTAGATGTTATGATGGGCCGAGCGGAATGGCCGCCGTGTTCGCACAAGTTACCCGATTATACTCGAACGTTGGCCGAGTCGCGCTATGCTAGATCAATTGAGGAAAGGACACAGCGGCTGGGTTAAAATGACACGACACCAGGGATACGGTTCTCAAGACCTCCGGAGGAGGTTATAATATTGCGGAAGGTTAGATTACAAGGATGAGAGAGACAGCATAGAAAGATAGGCACTTAGACACACTTATCTTATTCCCGACAGACCACAGATAAACGGGACAAAACTGACTCACACGGGGATTGATGGCAAGGAGGGGCAGGTATTCGATGGCTCAAGGTGCACCTTGGCTCAGGGGCAAAATCGACCCGGTCTGGTCCAAAGATGCGGGGAGGTCGCTCAGCGCTCGGAGGTCGCGACTTGTCTTTCCAAGCTGGGGGCGCATCTGACCTCACGTCCGGTAAGTGGCTGCGCATATCCGGCGGGGAGTGACACGCCCTCGGCTCGTTAGCTCCGCCCCAGATGGAATCGGCCAGCCGCTTCTCACTGGCTGTGGGGGGTTACCGGGCTCCGCCCCTGATGAGGAGCTGACAGCCAGCCCCTTCGTGGTAACCCCGTGCAGCGCATGCGCAATGGCGGCTAACCAAGCCGGAGTGAGGACGCACACTCTCCGCGCCGCGCCGCCCCCCTCTGTTGTTGTAGTTGTTGTTGTTTCGTGGGGAAGATGGGAGGAGGTATGGGGAGGTCCTAAACTCACTACTGGTGCCATACAATCACATTCTGGTGCAACGAAGAGTCAGAATTAATGGAAACGAGTCCTTAACTGACATAGACTAAGAATAACTAGCAAGAGGTCCGAAAGTTGTCTACGTGAGATGCGGTGGACCTGGGCACGACATTTAATGGGGGAAAAAGGGGACGGTCGGTTCTACAGAGTGTTATTTACAGGCAATGGGACTAGGGAATGGGGGATTGGGGATAGTTGGGGAGTATTGGGGAAATAGGGGAATATTTACAAGCGGATATGGAGGCCAAGTCCCATATCCGCAACAATATATAGATATATATATATATATATATATATATATTGTTACAGACGCGGCTTTTAGATGTTATATTGACCGAGCGGTGGTGTATTTAACCGCGTCCGAACAGTTACTCCCCGATTAAAACCCGATTCCACCCGACGTTGACCAGATCGCCCCACAGATATTCAATCGGGAAATCTCTAAAGCGACCGAAAGAGAATGAAAAAGAAGAAGAAGAATACGGAGGAAGAACAGATTTTATTATACACACACAAGCAATGGATGGAAGAAGCAGTAACACAGCGAATCATTAACTTACACTATTCATTTTTACTTAGCCCCAAGACAACGAGTAGGACAGGACGTTCACACTTACACAGGGGATATTGCAGGCAGGTAGGGCTTGAGATGGATTGCTTGAGAGGGAGGCAAGGTCGGGAGGCCGCAGTTCGCAATTCCTCGCGGTTTTGGCGGGAAACCATCCGTCGTGTATCCACTGCGGTAGACGTCACACGCTGGTTCGGCACACCTGCTCCTCTTCTTGGGGTGGAGCCGTCTCCCTCCTTTCAGCGCGTCTCTCCAAAGCTGGTTTCCTTGCCGAGTACCTCTCCTCTTTGGCTTGGAGCATTTCGCATCTCACCCCTTGGTGCAGCCTCTTTGCTCATCTCCCAAGGCCTCTCCAAGTCATCTGGTAAAGCAGTCCCTTACAGTCGCTTTTATCACCTCGGGCGAAATCAAGCCGCCGGCTCCGAGGGCACGCCTACCGGGTCGCTCACCGCGGTGCTGATTGGCTGTTTAGGGCTGGTTCACTCCTTCCCTCTTATGACGAGGTGGAGACACGCCTTTCTTCCCCGACTCAAGCACATGGTCAATGGCGGTTGAAGAAAACCGCCCAAAATGCGGAAGGCAATTGGAAAGGAGGTTTTGGGGAAATTGGAAGGGCCTACGCTTATTTTGTTTGATACAATGCAAAGTCAATCTAGTGGGAAACACATATTTAGCCTACATGGAATAAGGAAATACACTATTTAAAAGATGTATCGTGACCTGCGTGTAAGTTTCATGGAATTAACTAGGACGGCTGCGACCATTATTTACATTACGAGGATGTTACCATACTTTTGTGACGTTCACATTGTAACGTTTCCACATTCGTTACACTGCACCCTCCTTTCTTCAGGTGCGTCCTCGGGCCTATTAAACTTTAACTTAGTGTGACACGTAGGTGTAATTCCCTCTACAATTAACCTGACCCTGAGTGTGACAATTTTAAAACACAAATAAGTATGTCCCCCTATTGCATTGCACCCTGTCTAACAGACTCAAGCCCACAGCTAACCGAATTACGGAATTATTCTCAAACTATACATTTACGGTGGGGAGCATTATTTACAATGACGTGATTTCTTATTTACAACGCAACCCAGGACCTGTGTTTTTTTTTTCTTCTTTTTTTAGGGAACAAGAAAATGAAATTCCTGTTGGGAGGGAGGAGACAGCATGCATTGCATCGATGCACCAGTACCAATACCACCAAAGCACCCAAAAG
This sequence comes from Myxine glutinosa, assembly GCF_964187855.1. Lineage (NCBI taxonomy): Eukaryota > Metazoa > Chordata > Myxini > Myxiniformes > Myxinidae > Myxine > Myxine glutinosa. The sequence goes on along the minus strand of NC_136261.1, from coordinate 380,661,012 downwards.
CACCAAAAAGCACCACAAAGCACCAAAAACACCACTCGGTGCGCAGTCACCATGGTTCATAATAAACACAACAAAACAACTGGTGGTGGTCTTCTCTTTCTCTGCTGGGCCGATGTTCTTCCCGACGTCTTCTGGCTTCATGCGGCCTATTTGGACATAATAAAAAGCACAACTTGTGTCCATTTTTATTTAGGGCCTCAGGGGCCAACTAAGGGTGGTCCACCTGTTTGGCATAGGTGCCACCTTACCGAGGTCCGCAAGCAAGATTCCCTGGCCACTATGGCCGGTCTCCAACAGAGGTGCCCTGCCCCAGAACCTGGGGTGCATCAAGTGGTACTTGGCCGCAGAACAGCGGTCCATACAGTGGTACATCAACGCAATGCATGCTGGTTCTGGGAATCTCGGGCGCACAATGGCCACCTCACGCACGCTCCCCTCGGCACCCAATGGCGCACAGGTCATGTGGGAGACAAAAGAAAGACAATTGAGCGAGGGGTAAGGTCACAAGGGTACACGTCAATAAGGCAATGCAAGGTGAAATGCGTACGGAGGGCGAAGTGAGAAAGCTCGTCCCTACCGTACGTCACCCCCCCCCCCGGTCACCTACCCTTGCCCTTACCCCATATGTACAAAATCTACACATTACCAATTCGTCACTACTGTCACGTCTTCCCCATATTTCCCCTATACCAAATTCGTCACCACAATCCCTCTACTTCAAAATTTGCCATCACCAATTCATCATCAATCCTCATAAGGAGGGAGAGATGGAATTACGCACAATGTCACACCCACGTCATGATGCGTCTCACAATCCAAACATTTGCATCATAAAAAATAATCAAAACATGGCATGGTGTGGAGTACCTGTCACCTCAGGTGAGTGGATGCAGATGGTGCGAGGAGATCCTTCATCCTAACTATTCTCTAAATGACTTTAACACACTTTACACTACCCGGGGTCTTTCCCTGCCAATCCATTGGCCAACTTACACTATGGGTTCTAATAACCAATTCCCATTGACCAAACTGTGGTGCTTCTCAATTTGGGGTCTCACTCCCCCGATTCATCTCCCGGTGCTCTCGCACAATTTCTGGGCTGCGACGTCTAGCTCTCCCAACAGGTCTACCCACCTGCACACCTCCACCACTGTAGTTGCCACCCGAGCTTACCTAGCTCCTCACCCTAACCTAACTAACTGGGGACAGCCCCTCTCCTGGCTCTGTCACCCCATGGTGCCCTCTGGCACTGGGCTACCCGGGTCCGTCCTCCGGATCCTCGGGCCCCATCCACAATAACTACTACCGGCTCCCAGAGCCCACCTGCGGCCTCACCTGGCCGACATCCTCACAGTGGTGGAGCGCCCAAACAACTACACACACTAACAGGCTACACGCCCAGCCATTTCCACAACACTAATGCACTCATCCAAATACCATTCTGTCACCCGCACCACAGATGCCAATATCCAACCACAATTTACCTGTACCCTCTACCTAACACTTACACTACCCGCCCCGGGTATCCGTGATGGGGGTCCACCCTTCCCCCATTCACACCTTCGCACCATCCACTCCACTCCACAATTTCCACCATTCTCACTCCACGACCATCCATTCCAATACTCCAGATATTCCACACTACCATTTATTCCACACAGCCACATACACCTGTTGTTGCACACCTGTGCCCTCACACCTGGTGCCACCTGCACCCTCCTTTCTTCTGGACCATTTGGTCAACACAACACGCAATCACCACTACTCCCTCATACACTGCTCCACACACCTGTTCAGTTGCACACCTGTGCAATCACACCTGTTCCATTCTCACCTGTTCAATCCTCACACACACGGCATCATCTCAGCTAACTACTCCCCTCTGAAACTTGCGCTTCCCAGTCGTCCCTTTAAACTATTGCGCTCCCACGTCATTATAATCCACCCTAATCTACCTGCGTCCCCACTACAGGTATCAGTCACTATCTAAACTTAACGTCACCTAATGTCATCTTCTAGGGCCCTAACAATATAACCTAACCCACCCGGGCTAGTTTTCACTGCCATACACCCCATAATCTATTGCTCCTTTGCCCCACTGTGAGGGATGGTGGATTTGCCATCCCACCACCTCGGGGGTCTCTCACTATCAATTTTGTTCGTCCAGATTCCAACCAATTCAAAAATTTTCCATTTACTGCCAATTCTATTCACTTTTCTAAATTTCGGATCAAAACACTATCACTATCACGATCACCATCATCACAGTCCGCTATATCCTAGCCTCGGTGCGTCATGACATCATTAAACTCGGCTTCATAAAGCCGAGCAATGAATTTGGGTGGTTTGGTTGCCTGCAGGTTGAATCCGTCCGGCTTTCGGTTCAAGGGAGGTGGTTTGGTTGGACCGAGGCTCCACGCACCATCTCGGCGCGGCACCTTGCGGTCTCGGGCCCGATGGCTCAATCTCCCCCGGTCGGAACCCCGTCCCCACGAGGGGGCACCGTTCCGCCTCCTCCCACTCGCCCTTGAACCGGACCGGTCGCCTCGCCCGGCAAAGCCCGGACTCGACCGTGCGGGGCGGGGCCAAGCCCGAATCGGCAACGACGCTTCGAAGAGAAGCGACGCAGCATCGATCCGCGCCGGGCCTCGCACCCAACCAAGCACCCCTCGCACCGAGTGCACGCATCGGCTATCCGTCGCTCTAACCACTAAACCGGTCACCGTCGACGCTTCACTTGCATGCTTACAAGCATACGCTACCCCTTTCACCCTCACAAAACCTGGCGTTCCAACGCCGTCCGTACATTCCACCAACGCTCTCCCTGTTACACACCACACCTCTCGCGCACACTTTGGTCCACACCTCTCCTCCGTTACGTCCTCCGTAACACTCACCATGGGCGTGCACTCTTGCATCCACCCACTAACGCGCTCACATGGGCTCTCCCACACCCGCGCCATGACCAACTCAGGTGTGCTTCCTCGCACACGTTCCACCACCACCTTACTCTCCCTGTCACACTTCGTACACCCCGACGTGCATTCTCGCTCGCACTCGGTTTCACACTCGCGCTCCGATGTGCCCTCTCGCACCTGCGCCATCACCAACTCACTATTCGTGTCACACTCCGTACACCCCGACGTGCATTCTCGCTCGCACTCGGTTTCACACTCGCGCTCCGATGTGCCCTCTCGCACCTGCGCCATCACCAACTCACTATTCATGTCACTCTCCGTACACCCCGACGTGCATTCTCGCTCGCACTCGGTTTCACTCCCACACTTTATAACACACCCACTCGCCGACGCACACTTTTTCCTCACACGCATGCCATTTCCACTCACACGGGACCCTTCACCAACGCCCGGGTGCTTCCTCGATCCCAAGCGCGCGAAATTATTTTGTCGCTAAACATCCTCCTGCAAAATCTACCCGCACAATATACAGCACGACTCACCTGGGGGATCCTTTTCTCCACGCGAACCTGCAAACTTCCATTCGGGTTAAGCACAGCATCGTGATGTGAGCAGGGACTTTGTACATAATCCATTTCTCCCTGCAATTCCCGGGCTACCTCCGTCATCTCTTCAATTTTAATTCCCGCTACTGCTTTTTCTTTATTAACCTCGGCGACCGTTGGCTTTAATAAAACACCCTCCTCTACCTCAGCGGTCGCCGGCTTTTCCAAACCCCGTGTCGCGATTTCTACCCCCGTCATTGTACCCGTGCTTTCCTCCGCTTCGCTCAACCAGCGCTTTTCGACCCGCTTTACCTCGTCGTGCACCCGTGGGACCCTTTCGCCCAACTTGCGGTCTCTGTCCCTCTGCTCCCTTTTCTCCATATCGGCCCTCATTTCTTTCGTTGTTGCTTCAATTTGCTCAGTCTGAGCCTTAATTTTTTTTTATTATTCGCTCATTATTAGCCCTCATTTGCTCACTCTGAGCCCTCATTTTCTCGCTATTCTGGGCCATAAGGGCCTTCATTTGTATGAAAAAAAGGTCCAAATCTACCAGCGGCGCTACTACGGTCGCGGGCGTGGACGCCGTGGCCATGTGCGAGGCGCCATTTTGTGCGTCTGATACCCCCTCAACCGCCTCCTCATTGCTCTCCTCCTCCCTTTCTTTCCCTAAGTCCTGGGTTACCCCTAACCCGTCTATTTCCCCCACCGACATCCGATCGCCTTGATTGTCCATGGCGCGATCTCAAAATTCGGGTTTTATATTTTCGTAAAACAAAATCAAATTTCGCCGTTATAATTTCGAGCGCGTGAAACGCGCTCCGGATCGAATTCTACTTCCCAACACCAATTGTTACCCTAATGGTACAATTGGTGTTCCAAAATTTGGGCCTAACAAATTTAGTCCCAGGTCCGAATCCAACTCCTCGACACCAAATGTTACTGTACTAACACAATTGGTGTCCAAAATTTGGGCTAAATAAATTTAGTCCCAGGTTCGAATCCCACCTCCTGACAACAAATGTTACAGACGATTTGTACAATTTGGTGTCCAAAATTTGGTCCAGGGTTCCAAATCCCCACTCCTGACTACCAATTGTTACAGACGCGGCTTTTAGATGTTATATTGACCGAGCGGTGGTGTATTTAACCGCGTCCGAACAGTTACTCCCCGATTAAAACCCGATTCCACCCGACGTTGACCAGATCGCCCCACAGATATTCAATCGGGAATCTCTAAAGCGACCGAAAGAGAATGAAAAAGAAGAAGAAGAATACGGAGGAAGAACAGATTTTATTATACACACACAAGCAATGGATGGAAGAAGCAGTAACACAGCGAATCGTTAACTTACACTATTCATTTTTACTTAGCCCCAAGACAACGAGTAGGACAGGACGTTCACACTTACACAGGGGATATTGCAGGCAGGTAGGGCTTGAGATGGATTGCTTGAGAGGGAGGCAAGGTCGGGAGGCCGCAGTTCGCAATTCCTCGCGGTTTTGGCGGGGAAACCCTCCGTCGTGTATCCACTGCGGTAGACGTCACGCGCTGGTTCGGCACACCTGCTCCTCTTCTTGGGGTGGAGCCGTCTCCCTCCTTTCAGCGCGTCTCTCCAAAGCTGGTTTCCTTGCTGAGTACCTCTCCTCTTTGGCTTGGAGCGTTTCGCATCTCACCCCTTGGTGCAGCCTCTTTGCTCATCTCCCAAGGCCTCTCCAAGTCATCTGGTAAAGCAGTCCCTTACAGTCGCTTTTATCACCTCGGGCGAAATCAAGCCGCCGGCTCCGAGGGCACGCCTACCGGGTCGCGCACCGCGGTGCTGATTGGCTGTTTAGGGCTGGTTCACTCCTTCCCTCTTATGACGAGGTGGAGACACGCCTTTCTTCCCTGACTCAAGCACATGGTCAATGGCGGTTGAAGAAAACCGCCCAAAATGCGAAAGGCAATTGGAAAGGAGGTTTTGGGGAAATTGGAAGGGCCTAAGCTTATTTTGTTTGATACAATGCAAAGTCAATCTAGTGGGAAACACATATTTAGCCTACATGGAATAAGGAAATACACTATTTAAAAGATATATCGTGACCTGCGTGTAAGTTTCATGGAATTAACTAGGACGGCAGCGACCATTATTTACATTACGAGGATGTTACCATACTTTTGTAACGTTCACATTGTAACGTTTCCACATTCGTTACAATATATATATATATATCTATATATATATATATATATATATATATATATATATATATATACATATATATATATATATATATATATATATATATATATATATATATGTAGCAACTCAGGTACAGTCATTAGCCTCAGGTAA